>NC_000086.7:66069165-66669165 GCF_000001635.26 Mus musculus
GATACCCAAGATATAAGATACAATTTCCTAAACACATGAAACTCAAGAAAAATGAAGACTGAAGTGTGGACACTATGCCCCTCCTTAGAAGTGGGAACAAAACACCCTTGGAAGGAGTTACAGAGACAAAGTTTGGAGCTGAGATGAAAGGATGGACCATGTAGAGACTGCCTTATCCAGGGATCCACCCCATAATCAGCATCCAAACGCTGACACCATTGCATACACTAGCAAGATTTTATCGAAAGGACCCAGATGTAGCTGTCTCTTGTGAGACTATGCCGGGGCCTAGCAAACACAGAAGTGGATGCTCACAGTCAGCTAATGGATGGATCACAGGGCTCCCAATGGAGGAGCTAGAGAAAATACCCAAGGAGCTAAAGGGATCTGCAACCCTATAGGTGGATCAACATTATGAATTAACCAGTACCCCGGAGCTCTTGACTCTAGCTGCATATGTATCAAAAGATGGCCTAGTCGGCCATCACTGGAAAGAGAGGCCCATTGGACACACAAACTTTATATGCCCCAGAACAGGGGAACGCCAGGGCCAAAAAGGGGGAGTGGGCGGGTAGGGGAGTGGGGGTGGGTGGGTATGGGGGACTTTTGGTATAGCATTGGAAATGTAAATGAGCTAAATACCTAATAAAAAATGGAAAGAAAAAAAAAAAAAGAAAGTATGAGGTTTTCAGAATTTCAGTTCAAATGCTTCACTTTGTTAGTAGTAGTAAATAAACTCTAGATGTATGTAACATTCTGCTGGATTTTAAATGTTATACTAAGAATAGAAAGAAATAAAACAATATTGTTAAATTGTAAAAAAAAAAAAAAGAAAATGTAAACGAGGAAAATACCTAATAAAAAAAAAGGAAAAAAAATAGTTATCAGCCAAAGAAACAAACCACCCGATTAAAAATGGCAAAGAATTAATAGACATTTCTAAAAAAATATACTATTTTAATACTCACCAGGTAGGTATATAAACATACCTTCAATATTATTAACACTTAAAGAAATTAAACTCAAAACCCACAAGATTCTGTATTACTCTAGTAAGAATGACTCATTAAAAGGGTAAGTGTTAACAAGTAAGAATATGCAATGGGGAAGCATACTTGTCTGGTGAAAATAAATTACTAGAGATATTAAGGAAAACATAGACAAAAGAGTTGCTATATGTTTCAATGGTAACTATTGTGTATATTACCAGAGAAACTGTACATAAACAGAAAAAATAAAATCAGTATGCTGAAGATTCCTGTATACTCTATGTTCTTGACCTCATTATTCACAATAACTATGGGATAAAAACAGCATCCTAAGTGTCCATATAATGATTATTAATAGAAAAAGAGGGCACACACACAGACACACACACACAATGGGAGAGAGACTTCATTATATCATTTATTTTTGGAATTTCTAAATATTAAACTCTAGAAAGTAAAGAGCAAAATGTAGTGTTTCAGAATCCAGGGGAAATATAAATTACGAATATATGGGTATAAGACAACAATGAATACCACATTATAGTGAAGTAGGAGTAAGATGTTATGACATGTTGTTGCACAAAACATTGACTATAGAAAACAGTAATGTAATATATATTTGAAAATCAAAGACAGGTGATTTTATTTATTTTTGTCAGAAGATCACACACATACACAAACACACACACTTGGCAGGAAGGAGATATTTTACAATGATAAAATACTTATATAAAGTATACATGGGATTAATTCTCACATTTCCCATTAAAGTGCAAACTATATATGCTTATGTAACACCTGAAACAAAAAAGTAAAATTAAATATAAATAAATAGTGCAACCTTCTCTATAATTAAGGTGCTGCAATGGTTATAATAACTACAGTGTTCTAAACTATAAATCACCATATGAATGCTAAAAGGAAAATTTCCTTAGCTTACTTGACAAGATTTTAAAATTTTATGGTAGTGAATGAATGAATGAATGAATGAATCAGCTGTAAGGAGGTAAATTTTCCCTTTTCTCCTCATCCACATTTGTGCCTTTATTATTGCACTTGCTGTAATCTTCCACACAATACATATATTTATGATTCTGTATGTTCCCTAGCTTCTGGGTAATTGAAAGACTAGGACATTTTCTTTTATTTATCTCTTATATTCCTGTAATGCACATGGTGAATCTTCAGTCAGTTGAGTTATGATATGCCAGACGCTATACTAAGCACTTTACATATATTAATTCATCTAATCTTCCAATGTTCAAGCAAGAATGATGAAACCTTAGGTGAATTAAAAGACAGGGAGACGAGAATATAATGATGAATGTAAGAGGATGTGTGAGCAAGCCTTCCTAGCAGTTTTTAAAATCTACTATCAAATTCAAAGCAAGAGTTTGGGTGATATTTCATCTAAGAGAACTTTAATAATTTACTATCTTAGTGAAGTTTTCCCTCTGTCCTCTCTGATGTGCTCTTCTGCCTTGCAGGAAAAAAAAAAAAAGATAGTTTTCAAATTTTCAAGCCCCTGCTTTCAATTCAATCTACTCAGATTTTAGATGAATATTTTGTTAGGCATATTCCATCATCGTTTAATTTTTTATTGAACTTGTGGTAACTTGATATTTCCTGCTTTTCCATCTGTGTATTCTTCTACTACCGAAGTAACAATTGTATTTTACTCTTAAAATAAAACATGAAACTTACAGCCATCCTAAAAACTCCCTTGAGCAAAGATATCTATTATAGCATATTCATAGTAGTAAAAACACTACTTTCTGTCTCTCCTTACTTTGAATTTATTTTTCCTTTTATTACTTCTCCAATTTCCTCCTTCCTTTTCTCCACATCTAGACCTACCTCCTTTCTGTTTATTATTAGAAAGTAACGGGCATCTAAGCATAATAATAAAATAAGATAAAAAAACAAACACATCTACAAACAAACTAACAGAAGAAAAAAAAAAGCCTAAAAACAAAGCACATACAAAAGATATGGACACAGAGACCCACTTGTTCACATACTCAGGAATCCCATAAAAACACAAAACTGAAAGTCATAATACATACAAAAAGTATCTGTAAGATAAAAATAATAAAATAAAAAATACATAAAGCAGGGATCTCTGAAGAGACATTATGGCACAAGGAACCTGAAAACATGTTTCTGAAATATATTCATTTTCTGATGACCATTTATAGAAAGGCAAACCGCTTATGTTAAGAGTGGTTTTATTTTCCTCATTTGATTCCACTGGAGAGAACTACCTTGGAGTCGTTATCAATTGGAGAGAACTTCTGGATTAGGGATGGGGTGGGGGCCTGTGTGTCTACTTCTCTTTTCAGCTCTACAATCTAAACTAGTGTAGACCTTTGTTGCCTCAGTTTCTATGAGCTCCTGTGTGCATCGGTCCTGTTTTGTTTAGCCAACATTGTTTTCCTGATGTCCTCCATTTCCTCTGGTTCTTACACTCTTGTCTGCCTCCCCTTCCAAAGGGTTCTCTCAGCCCTGATGGATGCAGAATTTGATGAAGAAATTTTATTTAGGGTTTAGCATCCCAAGAACTGTCTCTCAGTGTCTCACCCTCTATGGCTCTCTAACTGTCTCTTTCTGGGTATGGGTTACCTCATTAAGGATGGATTTTTCTAGTCCTATCAATTTACCTATTAATATCATGCTTTCATTTTCTTAACAGTAGAGTATTATTCATTGTGTAAATGTACCACATATTTATCCATTTACCCATTGACTAACTGCTAGATTGTTTACAATTTCTAGTTATAAATAGAGTAGTAAGGAACAATTGTCATTGTGGTAGATGAAACTTCCTTTGGGCATATACTGAAGAGTGTTACAGCTTGATATTGAGGTAGGTTGATTCACATCTTCCTGAGGAATCACCTTGCTGATTTCCACAGTAGCTCTACAAACATGCACCCTCACCAGCAATGGTGTAGTATTCCCCTCATTTCAAATACTCTCCAGCTTGAGTGGTCATTTGTCTTATTGATCTTAGACAGTCTGATGGGCATCAGATGAAATCTAAATGTAGTTTTGATTTGCATTTTCCAGTTGACCAAAGATGTTGGACATTTCTTTATTTCCGGACCATTTAAAATTTCTCTTTTTAGAATTCCCAGTTCAGAAATTTATCCCTCTTTAATTGGGTTAGTTTTTTTTTTTTTACTTTATAGAGTAAAGTGTTTTGAGTTCTTTATGAACTTTAAATATTATCCCTTTGTCTGATATATAGTTGGTAAAAAAAAAAATTCCATTCTATAAGTTGCTGCTTTATCCTAATGACAATATCCTTTGCCATGCAAAAGTTTTACAATTTCATGAGGTACCAATTATTAATTAATGAACTTAGTGCTTGTGCTAACAGTGTTAACAGTTCAGAAACTCTTTTCCTCTGATAATGAGTTCAACGCTATTTCCCATCTTCTCTTCATTCAGGTTCAATGTTCCTTGTTTTATGTTGAGGCAATTGATCCATTTTGAGATGAGGGGTTTTGTTTGTTTGTTTGTTTGTTTGTTTGTTTTTGAAGGGTGATAAACATGGACCTATTTGGATTCTTTTACATGCAAATATTCAGTTAGACCAGCACCATTTGTAGAATATGCTTTCTTTTCTCTATTGTATAAGTCTGGCTTCTTCATCAAAAATCTGGGGTCCATTGATTCATGGATATATCTGGGTCTTTTATTTTACTTCATTGGTCAATGTAGAATTCAATATTTTTGATGGTGGTGCCTCCAGAAGTACTTTTATTACTCAGGATTGTAAACTTTCCCAGGTTTTTGTATTTCCATTTGGAACTGAAAATTTTATTTTCAAGCTATGTGAAAATATATTGTAGAATTTTATGAGGATTGAGTTCAATTTATGAATTTCATTAAGAAAGAATGTCTCTTTTACTATATTAATCCTAATCAATGAGTGTGGGAAATTGTTCCATCTTCTGATATTGTCTTCCATTGGTTTCTTCAATCTCTTAAAGCTTTTTATCATACAAGTCTTTCATTTGCTTGGTTAGAGTTACTCTAAGAAATTTTATATTTTGGAGGATTTTGTGAAAGCTGTTGTTTCTGTGTTGTTGTTTATTTTTTTATTTTGTTTTTTTTTTGTTGTTGTTGTTTGTTTTTTTGTCCTTCTGTCACTTATATATAGGAAGCATACTGATTTTTCTAAGTTAATTTTGTATCTTGTCACTGTGCTAAAAGTATATCACTGAAGGAGTTTCCTAGTGGGATTTTATGATCACTAATGTGTACTAATTATATCATCTGCAAGTAAATACTTTGTCTTATTCCTTTCCAATTTGCCAACTCCTTGAGAGGTGCAGATCTGCAGTTATCCCATCTGCTTTCCTGGCTTGTTTGGCTGGTAGGTTCCTAGGAAATTCTTGCTAGATTTGGAGACTGAGGGATGAATGGGGTGGAGGGAGAAATAAATTTAGAAGAGAAGATGCGCTTGATCCACTTGAGATGGAGATGAGAAGGAAGGGACTTCACAGCCGCTGATCTATTAAAGAACTGGGGAGCGATTAAGGAATTAGATTTGGAGAAAAGTGAGAGATGAAGATTTGAAAATAGCCTACCTGCTTCACTGAATTCTGTCCCCCTATGCCACCATATTTTTAATAGAACGAAACATTTTTTGCACTCTAAGAGCAAATATAAATAGTGAAATGTAGTAAGAAATACAAAGCAATCAATCATATTACTAAAAGTTGCATTAGCTACTTAATACTATTCCCAGTTGGGCAACAGACTTTGTTAATGTTGTCAGAGGGATATTTTCTCTTTACTCCAACGTTTGTAAATCAAAAGGTCATTGTCATTATAGCTGTAAACAAAGGAAAGGTGATTTTACTACAATCTCAAAGATTAAAGAAAGACAAAAAGAGAATAATTTACTTGCTTACCATTGATGGGGAACTCAGGGTTTTCTCTACCTTGAAACTTGTCCAGGCTACCTTTTCATTATATTGTGTGTCTTGGATTGGTGGAACTCCAGGTATTACTAATCTCATAACTTAATGCCTTGCTTTTCCTTGCTTCAGTATACACTGTACACAAATAATTGCATTACATTTGGAATTTTCACCTGAACTCATTTTGTGAATTTTAGGCCATCAAATTACCTAATACTGTATACAAATTGATCTATTAGTTGGTTGAATTTTCTGCTTTTCCTTTAATTATAAGTCAAGAAAAAATCTGTGTGAAACCAAACCCAGACACTATTGTGGATGCAGGAAAGTACATGCTGAAATGAACCTGATATAACTGTATCCTGAGAGGCTCTGCCAGAGCCTGACAAATACAGAGGAGGATGCTCACAGCCAACCATTGGACAGAGCTCAGGGGTCTCCAATGGAGGAGTTAGAGAAAGGACCAAAGGAGATGAAGGGTTTTGCAGCCCCATAGGAGGGACAACAATATCAACAACTCCCAGGGAATAAACCACTAACCAAGGAGTACACATGGAATGACCCATGGCTCCAGCTGCATATATAGCAGAGGATGGCCTTGCTGGGCATCAATGGGAGGAGTGGCCCTTGGTTTTGTGAAGGCTAGATGCTCTAGTGTAGAGGAATTGATGGCAAGGGTTTGGGAGTGGGTGGGCGGGTGTAGGAACACACTCAAAGAACCAGGGGGAGGGAGGATAGGATGGGGATTTCTGGGAGGGGGAAATCTGGAAAAGGGGGTAACATTTGAAATGTAAATAAAGAAAATATCCAATAAAAAAGAAAAAAACAATAAAGGTACAGTAATAGTCACATAACAATACAGCTATGATGAACAGAGTAAAAGAAAATTGATTACTAATATTTTTAATTTTTATAGGAACACAACTGGTATTATTTTTTCAGGCTTTGGATATGGTTCAGGAAGTAAAATATTTGCTATTCAAGCATAAAGATATGAATTCAGATCTTTAGAACTAATGATAAAAGCTGGATATAGGACTAGTAAGATGGCTATTTAGTAAAATTTACCTACTACTAAAAGATCCAAAACACACACACGCACGCACGCACACACACACACACATTCATCATATACAAACACATTGTTTAAAAAAATCATAGTAGCTCAACTTCATACTACAATAATCTATTTGTACTACCTATGCATTATTTATGAAGCAGTGAATAGATTCTGAATTGCCTTATTGAGTTTAAAATCAGTTTGAATAAATTCAAATTCTGTATGGATATATGATGTGAGACTTTAAAATAATATGATTGATTTTATTATGTGCAGATGAACACATCCATCCACAAAGTAGCACCCTATGCTAAGTAGTCCACATGGGAGAATATAAATCACTTCTTTGAGGAAGCTACTGCTCAAGTAGCCAAAGAAACTTTACTTCTGGAATCTCTATGAAGCTTGTGGATCATTCATTTCTTTAAAAATCAGTAACCCAACATCTTATACATTCCAGTAAAGATTTTATTGTATGACCAGGAAAGAGATTATAATTAAAACCTAAAACTTCATTGAGATTACTTTAATAAAAGTGAAATTTGCAAGTATTTTGATTAATAATAAGGTTTAATAACTTGAGAGAGTGAGTCTTTCAAGTGGCTTTCCACAAATTTTTAGTAAAAATCCAAACAGCAAATTTCAGACTTCTTCAGAAAACTGGCAGTGATATCAGCATTTTATTTTGAGTCAACAGTTTTATTAACTATGTAACAGTACACATTACAAGGCTAAGAATAAAACTAAGTAGCAGAGCCTAACAGTATACATCACAATTAAAATGCCTAATTTTATTGAAAGACATAAATTATTGTATGTTGACATATGAGAATTAAATTATTTTAAATTGTATGGTTATATTCTATCAATGCTTTATTAAATCCAGTAACATTTATCTTGATCATCTATTCTGTGATAATATAAGCCATATTATACAACCATTGCAAGATGCAATCATTTGCTTAAGATTCCCTAGTTCTTAAAAATTTTGTAAAGTATTTCTCTGACAAGATGTATATATAACCTTGCAAATCAAAGCAGTATGATAAGGAAACATTCATAATATGCTTATAATTCCACAAATTTAAGGTTGATGCTTTATCTAGATATAATAGAATCTTCTTAATTATCACATCTTTTTTTAAGATTTATTTATTTATTTTATGTGAGTACATTGCTGTCTTTAGACATACCAGAAGGGGTCTTCAGATCCTATTACAGATGGTTGTGAGCCACCATGTGGTTGCTGGGAATTGAACTTAGGACCTCTGGAAAAACAGTGTTGGCTAAATTTTCACCGCATGATTGTTAATCCTCTTTAAAAGTTTCAATTGCGACTCGAGCCCCGGGCTACCTTGCCAGCAGAGTCTTGCCCAACACCCGCAAGGGTCCACACGGGACTCCCCACGGGACCCTAAGACCTCTGGTGAGTGGATCACAGTGCCTGCCCCAATCCAATCGCGTGGAACTTGAGACTGCGGTACATAGGGAAGCAGGCTACCCGGGCCTGATCTGGGGCACAAGTCCCTTCCGCTCGACTCGAGACTCGAGCCCCGGGCTATCTTGCCAGCAGAGTCTTGCCCAACACCCGCAAGGGTCCACACGGGACTCCCCACGGGACCCTAAGACCTCTGGAGAGTGGATCACAGTGCCTGCCCCAATCCAATCGCGCAGAACTTGAGACTGCGGTACATAGGGAAGCAGGCTACCCGGGCCTGATCTGGGGCACAAGTCCCTTCCGCTCGACTCGAGACTCGAGCCCCGGGCTACCTTGACAGCAGAGTCTTGCCCAACACCCGCAAGGGCCCACACGGGACTCCCCACGGGACCCTAAGACCTCTGGTGAGTGGAACACAGCGCCTACCCCAATCCAATCGCGTGGAACTTGAGACTGCGGTACATAGGGAAGCAGGCTACCCGGGCTTGATCTGGGGCACAAACCCCTTCCACTCCACTCGAGCCCCGGCTACCTTGCCAGCTGAGTCGCCTGACACCCGCAAGGGCCCACACAGGATTCCACACGTGATCCTAAGACCTCTAGTGAGTGGAACACAACTTCTGCCAGGAGTCTGGTTCGAACACCAGATATCTGGGTACCTGCCTTGCAAGAAGAGAGCTTGCCTGCAGAGAATACTCTGCCCACTGAAACTAAGGAGAGTGCTACCCTCCAGGTCTGCTCATAGAGGCTAACAGAGTCACCTGAAGAACAAGCTCTTAACAGTGACAACTAAAACAGCTAGCTTCAGAGATTACCAGATGGCGAAAGGCAAACGTAAGAATCCTACTAACAGAAATCAAGACCACTCACCATCATCAGAACGCAGCACTCCCACCCCACCTAGTCCTGGGCACCCCAACACAACCGAAAATCTAGACCCAGATTTAAAAACATTTCTCATGATGATGATAGAGGACATCAAGAAGGACTTTCATAAGTCACTTAAAGATTTACAGGAGAGCACTGCTAAAGAGTTACAGGCTCTTAAAGAAAAGCAGGAAAACACAGCCAAACAGGTGATGGAAATGAACAAAACCATACTAGAACTAAAAGGGGAAGTAGACACAATAAAGAAAACCCAAAGCGAGGCAACGCTGGAGATAGAAACCCTAGGAAAGAGATCTGGAACCATAGATGCGAGCATCAGCAACAGAATACAAGAAATGGAAGAGAGAATCTCAGGTGCAGAAGATTCCATAGAGAACATCGACACAACAGTCAAAGAAAATACAAAATGCAAAAGGATCCTAACTCAAAACATCCAGGTAATCCAGGACACAATGAGAAGACCAAACCTACGGATAATAGGAATTGATGAGAATGAAGATTTTCAACTTAAAGGGCCAGCTAATATCTTCAACAAAATAATAGAAGAAAACTTCCCAAACATAAAAAAAGAGATGCCCATGATCATACAAGAAGCATACAGAACTCCAAATAGACTGGACCAGAAAAGAAATTCCTCCCGACACATAATAATCAGAACAACAAATGCACTAAATAAAGATAGAATATTAAAAGCAGTAAGGGAGAAAGGTCAAGTAACATATAAAGGAAGGCCTATCAGAATTACACCAGACTTTTCACCAGAGACTATGAAAGCCAGAAGAGCCTGGACAGATGTTATACAGACACTAAGAGAACACAAATGCCAGCCCAGGCTACTATACCCGGCCAAACTCTCAATTACCATAGATGGAGAAACCAAAGTATTCCACGACAAAACCAAGTTCACACAATATCTTTCCACGAATCCAGCCCTTCAAAGGATAATAACAGAAAAGAAGCAATACAAGGACGGAAATCACGCCCTAGAACAACCAAGAAAGTAATCATTCAACAAACCAAAAAGAAGACAGCCACAAGAACAGAATGCCAACTCTAACAACAAAAATAAAAGGGAGCAACAATTACTTTTCCTTAATATCTCTTAATATCAATGGACTCAATTCCCCAATAAAAAGACATAGACTAACAGACTGGCTACACAAACAGGACCCAACATTCTGCTGCTTACAGGAAACCCATCTCAGGGAAAAAGACAGACACTACCTCAGAGTGAAAGGCTGGAAAACAATTTTCCAAGCAAATGGACTGAAGAAACAAGCTGGAGTAGCCATTTTAATATCGGATAAAATCGACTTCCAACCCAAAGTTATCAAAAAAGACAAGGAGGGACACTTCATACTCATCAAAGGTAAAATCCTCCAAGAGGAACTCTCAATTCTGAATATCTACGCTCCAAATGCAAGGGCAGCCACATTCATTAGAGACACTTTAGTAAAGCTCAAAGCATACATTGCACCTCACACAATAATAGTGGGAGACTTCAACACACCACTTTCTTCAAAGGACAGATCGTGGAAACAGAAACTAAACAGGGACACAGTGAAACTAACAGAAGTTATGAAACAAATGGACCTGACAGATATCTACAGAACATTTTATCCTAAAACAAAAGGATATACCTTCTTCTCAGCACCTCACGGGACCTTCTCCAAAATTGACCATATAATTGGTCACAAAACAGGCCTCAACAGATACAAAAATATTGAAATTGTCCCATGTATCCTATAAGACCACCATGGCCTAAGACTGATCTTCAATAACAACATAAATAATGGAAAGCCAACATTCACGTGGAAACTGAATAACACTCTTCTCAATGATACCTTGGTCAAGGAAGGAATAAAGAAAGAAATTAAAGACTTTTTAGAGTTTAATGAAAATGAAGCCACAACGTACCCAAACCTATGGGACACAATGAAAGCATTTCTAAGAGGGAAACTCATAGCACTGAGTGCCTCCAAGAAGAAACGGGAGACAGCACATACTAGCAGCTTGACAACACATCTAAAAGCCCTAGAAAAAAAGGAAGCAAATTCACCCAAGAGGAGTAGACGGCAGGAAATAATCAAACTCAGGGGTGAAATCAACCAAGTGGAAACAAGAAGAACTATTCAAAGAATTAACCAAACGAGGAGTTGGTTCTTTGAGAAAATCAACAAGATAGATAAACCCTTAGCTAGACTCACTAAAGGGCACAGGGACAAAATCCTAATTAACAAAATCAGAAATGAAAAGGGAGACATAACAACAGATCCTGAAGAAATCCAAAACACCATCAGATCCTTCTACAAAAGGCTATACTCAACAAAACTGGAAAACCTGGACGAAATGGACAAATTTCTGGACAGATACCAGGTACCAAAGTTGAATCAGGATCAAGTTGACCATCTAAACAGTCCCATATCACCTAAAGAAATAGAAGCAGTTATTAATAGTCTCCCAAACAAAAAAGCCCAGGACCAGATGGGTTTAGTGCAGAGTTCTATCAGACCTTCAAAGAAGATCTAATTCCAATTCTGCACAAACTATTTCACAAAATAGAAGTAGAAGGTACTCTACCCAACTCATTTTATGAAGCCACTATTACTCTGATACCTAAACCACAGAAAGATCCAACAAAGATAGAGAACTTCAGACCAATTTCTCTTATGAATATCGATGCAAAAATCCTCAATAAAATTCTCGCTAACCGAATCCAAGAACACATTAAAGCAATCATCCATCCTGACCAAGTAGGTTTTATTCCAGGGATGCAGGGATGGTTTAATATACGAAAATCCATCAATGTAATCCATTATATAAACAAACTCAAAGACAAAAACCACATGATCATCTCGTTAGATGCAGAAAAAGCATTTGACAAGATCCAACACCCATTCATGATAAAAGTTTTGGAAAGATCAGGAATTCAATGCCCATACCTAAACATGATAAAAGCAATCTACAGCAAACCAGTAGCCAACATCAAAGTAAATGGAGAGAAGCTGGAAGCAATCCCACTAAAATCAGGGACTAGACAAGGCTGCCCACTTTCTCCCTACCTTTTCAACATAGTACTTGAAGTATTAGCCAGAGCAATTCGACAACAAAAGGAGATCAAGGGGATACAAATTGGAAAAGAGGAAGTCAAAATATCACTTTTTGCAGATGATATGATAGTATATATAAGTGACCCTAAAAATTCTACCAGAGAACTCCTAAACCTGATAAACAGCTTCGGTGAAGTAGCTGGATATAAAATAAACTCAAACAAGTCAATGGCCTTTCTCTATACAAAGAATAAACAGGCTGAGAAAGAAATTAGGGAAACAACACCCTTCTCAATAGTCACAAATAATATAAAATATCTTGGCGTGACTCTAACTAAGGAGGTGAAAGATCTGTATGATAAAAACTTCAAATCTCTGAAGAAAGAAATTAAAGAAGATCTCAGAAGATGGAAAGATCTCCCATGCTCATGGATTGGCAGGATCAACATTGTAAAAATGGCTATCTTGCCAAAAGCAATCTACAGATTCAATGCAATCCCCATCAAAATTCCAACTCAATTCTTCAACGAATTGGAAGGAGCAATTTGCAAATTTGTCTGGAATAACAAAAAACCTAGGATAGCAAAAAGTCTTCTCAAGGATAAAAGAACTTCTGGCGGAATCACTATGCCAGACCTAAAGCTTTACTACAGAGCAATTGTGATAAAAACTGCATGGTACTGGTATAGAGACAGACAAGTAGACCAATGGAATAGAATTGAAGATCCAGAAATGAACCCACACACCTATGGTCACTTGATCTTCGACAATGGAGCTAAAACCATCCAGTGGAAGAAAGACAACATTTTCAACAATTGGTGCTGGCACAACTGGTTGTTATCGTGTAGAAGAATGCGAATCGATCCATACTTATCTCCTTGTACTAAGGTCAAATCTAAGTGGATCAAGGAACTTCACATAAAACCAGAGACACTGAAACTTATAGAGGAGAAAGTGGGGAAAAGCCTTGAAGATATGGGCACAGGGGAAAAATTCCTGAACAGAACAGCAATGGCTTGTGCTGTAAGATCGAGAATCGACAAATGGGACCTAATGAAACTCCAAAGTTTCTGCAAGGCAAAAGACACCGTCAATAAGACAAAAAGACCACCAACAGATTGGGAAAGGATCTTTACCTATCCTAAATCAGATAGGGGACTAATATCCAACATATATAAAGAACTCAAGAAGGTGGACTTCAGAAAATCAAATAACCCCATTAAAAAATGGGGCTCAGAACTGAACAAAGAATTCTCACCTGAGGAATACCGAATGGCAGAGAAGCACTTGAAAAAATGTTCAACATCCTTAATCATCAGGGAAATGCAAATCAAAACAACCCTGAGATTCCACCTCACACCAGTCAGAATGGCTAAGATCAAAAATTCAGGTGACAGCAGTTGCTGGCGAGGATGTGGAGAAAGAGGAACACTCCTCCATTGTTGGTGGGAGTGCAGGCTTGTACAACCACTCTGGAAATCAGTCTGGCGGTTCCTCAGAAAACTGGACATAGTACTACCGGAGGATCCAGCAATACCTCTCCTGGGCATATATCCAGAAGATGCCCCAACAGGTAAGAAGGACACATGCTCCACTATGTTCATAGCAGCCTTATTTATAATAACCAGAAGCTGGAAAGAACCTAGATGCCCCTCAACAGAGGAATGGATACAGAAAATGTGGTACATCTACACAATGGAGTACTACTCAGCTATTAAAAAGAATGAATTTATGAAATTCCTAGCCAAATGGATGGACCTGGAGGGCATCATCCTGAGTGAGGTAACACATTCACAAAGAAACTCACACAATATGTATTCACTGATAAGTGGATATTAGCCCCAAACCTAGGATACCCAAGATATAAGATATAATTTGCTAAACACATGAAACTCAAGGAGAATGAAGACTGAAGTGTGGACACTATGCCCCTCCTTAGATTTGGGAACAAAACACCCATGGAAGGAGTTACAGAGACGGAGTTTGGAGCTGAGATGAAAGGATGGACCATGTAGAGACTGCCATAGCCAGGGATCCACCCCATAATCAGCATCCAAACGCTGACACCATTGCATACACTAGCAAGATTTTATTGAAAGGAAGCAGATGTAGCTGTCTCTTGTGAGACTATGCCGGGGCCCAGCAAACACAGAAGTGGATGCTCACAGTCAGCTAATGGATGGATCATAGGGCTCCCAATGGAGGAGCTAGAGAAAGTAGCCAAGGAGCTAAAGGGATCTGCAACCCTATAGGTGGAACAACATTATGAGCTAACCAGTACCCCGGAGCTCTTGACTCTAGCTGCATATATATCAAAAGATGGCCTAGTCGGCCATCACTGGAAAGAGAGGCCCATTGGACTTGCAAACTTTATATGCCCCAGTACAGGGGAATACCAGGGCCAAAAAGGGGGAGTGGGTGGGCAGGGGAGTGGGGGTGGGTGGATATGGGGGACTTTTGGTATAGCATTGGAAATGTAAATGAGTTAAATACCTAATAAAAAATGGAAAAAAAAAGTTTCAATTGCATTAGAACCATTTTCTCCTATGAGCAGATGAAGGATATAATGTAGCTGTCTTTGATTTTATTTTTTCTTTTCTACATACCAAATCATTTGTCAATATGTCAGCACTAGACCAATTAGTATGGTGTGTTGAAACTTCAGGAGTATTAATAGCCCCATTAAGGTTAGTTAGGTTATAAATATTCTCAGTGCTGATTGATGAGGCCTATTTGTATAGAAAGGAAGAAATGACTGAGGCTGAGTTTACTCACAGCAAAAGCTATCTGTTTCTAATTCAAATATAAAGAAAAACAAAAAAGCACTCTTAGAAGAAAAGTTTCATGCTATGTGAAGTAAGTCACACAAACACCACATGAGTTCATCCATATGTGGTATTTAAAGATATAGATTCCAGAAATAGTAAAATAACAATAAACAAAGAGAGAGTGGATAGCTAGAGAGACTGAATTTATTGTTGATAAGAGAGGGAATTTGATATTTTCTAGTTGTTTGAAAGGTGCGGTTTTTTTCCCCATGGTTATTATTAGAAAGTGTGCTGTATTTCATTTCAGTGATGTTGGCTTAGATCACATGTGTACTTTCCATGGATCATGTTTATTTATTTTTTTAAGACTAGCATTTTTTTTTATTTAAATGGTCCTCTAGCTTTAACCCTATAATAACAAATTAGAAAAATTAACTATTTCTTTGTCTATTCTAGTCAAGGAGAGCAGAATACTGAGTAATTTTGTTTGCTTAAATTATGCAAACAGTTGTCATTTTAATTGAAAATATGTATTTTAATACAATATATTCTGCTTATGGTTTTCTCTCAGTAACCTCTTCTCAGATCCTCCCCACTTACCCAAATACACATCCTTTCTTACTTTCTCATTACAAAACAAACAGGTATATGAAAAGAATGGTATAATATAAACTAAAAACAAACACACATGAATAGGACAAAACAAACAACTGAACAGAAAAACAAAGAGCCAAAGAAAAAGTATAAGAAACTCATCTACGTGTAGAGATACATATATTGGCATGCACAAAAGTTACCTAAGCCCACAAAATCTGATACCATAATATATAAGCAAAAGGCTTGTAGGGTAAGAAAAAGAAAGAAAATGTCCAGAAAAAGTCTTTTAAGAAAAAAAAACAAAAAATAAAAAACCTCCAAATATACAATAGAGGGTTTTTTTATTTTTGTTTTGGTTTGTTTTGTTTTTTTTTTTTTGTTTTGTTTTGTTTGTTTTTTGTTTTTTTTTTTAGACATCTACTGCAGGCCTGGCCTTAATAATGGTGAGAATGTATTAGTGGGAAACGGAACATTTCAAATGAAAACAAAATAATTAATAAAAAAGAGAGAACAAAATAATTAATAAAAAAGAGAGAGAACTAAGTTTTCATTTTCTAGTAGTTATCAATAGGGGATGCTTCTGGATTAAACAAATGAGAATTTAATTGATAATATTTTATTTTATTGATAATAAACTATAAAATGCCAATTCTGAAATGGTTTTCTAAATTATTTCAAATTATAAAGCATGTTAAAGAATATGGTAATATAGATACTGTTTTTATAATGCAAATTAATTTAAAATTTAAAAAGTCAGAAATGTTAACCATATGTAAATAGAAGTAGCCTGAACCAGCAAGGCCTCAAGTGAAGGGTTTAGGACACCAGTCCAACCACAAAACCTCTGATCTACATTTTGCCATTTTTTCATGAAGGGCTGAGACTGGAGTCTTGCGTAATCATCATCAAGAGAGACCAGAGAGAATTCATTCAACTCCTGATGGGAGCAGATGGAGATTCCCACAGCCAAATATTAGGCAGAGCTTAGGAGACCTACGGAAGAAAGGAAGGAAGGATTAGAGGAATCAGAGGGATCAAGGACACCATAAGAACTTGGCTCACAGAATCAACTGACCAGGGCTCAAGTAGGATCGCAAAAAATCATGTAGCCTATATGGGTCTGACCTAGGTCCTCTGCATATATATTATGGTTGGATATCTTGGTGTTCTTGTGGAATTTGTAATTGTGGTATGGGGTCTGTCTTTTAACTCTTTAGACTCCCTTTAGGACCCTTTTCCTCCTACTGGGTCGCCTCGCCATTTTTTGATATGAGAAAATGTGTTTGGTCGTATTGTAGCTTGTTATGCCATATTTGGTTATTGTACCTGGAAGTCCTGCTCTTTTTTTGAGAGGAGTTGAAGGGGGTGGGTGAGGAGAGCATCTGGGAAAATTGGAAAGTGGAGGTTAGGAGTGAAACTGGGGGAAGGGGAAGAAGGGGAAACTGCCATCAGGATATAATATATAACAGAAGAGTAAATAAAAAGAAAAAAATTATGCCAAAGTAGAATAATGAGATTACCTTAAAAACTAACATTCTGTAATTTTGAGGGTAAAAACAAAAAGGTTACACAAAGGACACCAGAACATTTATTTAAGATAAAAAATAGGAAGGATCACTTCATTTCAGAAATTTAAATTAATATTTTAATTATATTTTAAAATGTTATTATGGAAAAACTATTGGCTATAGACTTAGAAATGATTAGCAGTTTTATTTACCAAATATTTTCCTTCCCTAAACCATAAAAGAGCCATTGAAACTCTTATACTTAGTAGACAGAAATAATTGACAGGCATGTTCAAATTTGTAATAGCCATAATAGCTATAAGATATTAGATACTCAGGATCCTGTCAGCAAATCTTGCTGGCATATGCAATAGTGTTTGAGTTTGGTGGTTGTGGGAGGAGAAGCCCTTGGTCTTGGGAAGATTATATGCCGGAGTACAGGGGAATGTCAGGGCCAGGAAGCAGGTGTGGGTGGGTTGGGGGGGGGGGCATAAGGGACTTTCTGGATACCATTTGAAATGTAAATGAAGAAAGTATCTAATTAAAAATATGTTAGATACTTATTTGATCTCTGCAACTTAGTTACTTTTCAAGTGAATTCATTAGTCATCTTGGAGGAGTTGAATAGGTATTAAGATCATATACATAAATGACAAAGGAGCCAAAGGAGTAACCAGAAAGTGGGATGAGGCTGTAAATTCTCAAATCCTTCCTTCCTTCACCAAGGCAATGCAATAGAAATTTTCTAGAAAGACAAGAAATCCATCAGTATCAAACGCAACAAAAAAACTAAGAAATGGTATGAAAATTCTTTTGATTTGGATTAAGGAAGGCAGACAAGACATGGAAGACACTGGAAACAGAAAGAAGTGTAGCTGCCAGTGGTCATAGGTTACTGGGTTTCTGAAAGGAAATATGGGGTTGGGTGGGAAAGGCAGGGAGAGAAATAACCAGTCAAGACACAGTTCTCTGATCAAGGCCCAATGTTTACTTATGAGTCTGAGCTTATAAAGGGGAGTAGCCCATCCCCCACCATGCCAGGATCTGGTTGCTTTGTTAGGATCTCAATCAGGGAACCAGGTTCAGCCTCTCAGCAGGTAGTGGGGGCTTGGAGGAAACCTCTGATATGGCAGGACAATAGATTTTACCTAGGTGGGCTAGCAACCAAGTCTGAGCCAGCCTGCTCAAGGTTGGGGGAGGGCACAAAGAAGCATACAGAGAAACTTAGCACATGAGAAAATGCAAGGCTCAGAAAGAGGCTGAAGATGTCTTTGTGGTATAAGAGGGGCAAAGGAAATAGGTAGTGAATTTGAGTTCATGGAAAATGATATTTAAACTTAAGAGTTCTGACACAATTTGAGGTTAAGTGGGTTGTTGAAGTGATACAAAATTATTGAGTTAAATGCGATTTTAGGACATATTTTAGGTGGGTCACTGATAATGTAAGCTGAAATGTTCCAGCTTTGTGGAAAAATAGATTCACAAAATCACATAGTATTTCAATAAAAATTATAACCTGATGTCTATCCTCTGAAGAACAGAGATGATGAGAAATAAGTAAAGCTGAGGTTTAGGAAATATGTAGAATTGGTATTCAGGTTTTAAAATCATGTGTAACTTAATATTTTTTTCTGGTGGTATTATTAATGGATATATTAGTAGCCTGCATTTTACTGCCAGATATTAGAATTCAATAATTTATATTCAAATAAATAAATTGAATTTTCTACTCAGATTTTATCATTTCTTTTTAGTGAAACACTCACAATAATTATGTCTAGCTTTTTTAAAATGTGCATTACAATATTTTTATCTATGGGTTCCTTGCTGTGAAAGAAACTCTAGATCATCACTTGCATGTCTAGTTACAAGTGCATATCTATTGATCAACATTTTCCCATCACTACTTTCTGTCTTTGTCTCCATGGTCTCCTGTAATCACTCTCAGCTTTCATGAAATTGATTTTCAGATACCAAGTATAAAAAAGATCATTTAATATTTTTCTTTCCAAGCCTGGCTCATTTTACTTAGCATATATTGATCTAACTGTGTTGTAACAAATGACAGAACTTAACTTGAAGATTTCTCTGAATTATATAACATTGTATATACAAACCACTCTTCTTTACCCATTCCTCAGTAGACAGACGCTTACATTGTTTCTATTTATTGGCTATCTTGTATAGTGCTGCAGTTAATGCTGTAGTGCAGAAATTTTTTGAGTATACCTATATACTCAAAGACAGCAGTGTGATTGTAAATCTAATGGTAGTTCTCATTTCAAATTTATGAGGAACACCCAAAACTCTTTCCATTTGTATTAATTTACTATCCTCCACATTCTCTCCAGAACTTGTCTTTGATTTTTGTTTTTTTGGTTTGGGTTAGATTGCTTTAGTAGCTTTTTTTTTTTTTTTTTTTTTTTTTTTTTTGTACCATAAAAGTTTGCTGTACTTTAGATTTGCATTCTCCTTGTACATGAAGATGATTTTTCAAGTATTCATTGCTATTCTGAGGTAAATTTTTATTTGTATTTGTTTCTTATATTTTACTCAAGCAATAATTTTCTTTCCTTGCTACTGAGGTTCCTTAGCCCCTTACAATCTCTAGATATCAAAATCTTGACAGATATATACATTGCAAACACCCCCCCCCCCATCTTCCAGGTAATCTTTTCACTGTGCAATCCATTTCAAATGCTGTATAGAAGCTTTTCAGTTTCCTGTAATCCCACATGCTCACACCTTCTTTTCATACGTGTAGTTTTGGGGTCCTGTTCATAATGTCCTTGCCAATTCTAACCTGCATTTTTAGGGGTGTACTTCTCACCAATTCCTTTTTTGGTAGTGCCAACATTTCCTGTCCCCTTATTGGGAAGGGATCTCCTACCTAGGATGGGAGCCTCTATTTCTTTTGCTCCCAATATTCACCTAAATTCAAGCTCGCCAGCAGTTCCTCTGCTCGTCCTTTTAGCCAGCCAACCTACGAAATACTATGCCATTCCCTTTACCAGCCTCACAGGTAGACCCCTGAGTCTGGGACAAGCAGAACCCATCTGTTGCTAAACACCATTCTCCAGTTGTCATCCAATTGTTGGACCCTACCAGGTGTATCACCCAGGCTCAATACCCTCTCTCTCTGCAGAGTCTCAGGGGACTTAAGCCGATCATTTCTGACCTCTTGAGAAAAAAAAAAAACAAAACAAAACAAAACAAAACAAAACTCCTTCGTCCTACTTTTTCCCCCTTTAACACGCCTATATTAGCAGTCAAGAAACCCAATGGTACTTATCGCTTAGTCTAAGAACTCAGGCATATTAACTCCGCAGTTGTACCTCTCCATCCTGTTGTGGCTAACCCGTACATATTTCTTTCCACTACCCCCTCGGTTGCTCAGTTCTAGATCACAAGGATGCATTCTTCTCTATCCCTCTAGATGCCCAGTCACAGAACATATTCGCCTTTACTTGGACAGATCCTGATATCCACTTTTCTACCCAACTAATCTGGACTGTTCTACCTCAGGGATTCTGGGATAGTACACACCTATTTGGGCAAGCCTTGGCTTACGACTTATTATCTTCATCTCTTCCTAAATCTTAAGGTCATACTTTATGCAGATGATGTCCTTCTCTGTAGCTTTGGAAATTAGCCAAACTGACACCTCTGCTCTTCTGAATTTCCTCTCCAATCGAGGCTACAGGGTTTCACCTTCTAGAGTCCAACTGTGCACCCCTCAGGTTACTTATTTGGGACTAATGATTACCCCAACCCATAAGGATATTACATTAGATGGGAAGAATGTGATTCAATCTCTAACTGTCCCGTCTACAAACGAAGAAATTTTATCATTCCTAGGAATATCCAGTTTTTTACGTTCCTGGATTCCTTCCTTTTCTGTTCTTTCTCATCCTCTATTCGAAGCAGCGTCAGGCCCCACCCAGGAACCTCTGTTAAACCTATTACCCAGCCCTTTCAAAGGCTCCAACAGGCCCTCCTTAGGGCCCCAGCCTTACATCTTCCTGACCTGACTCGTCCTTTTTCCCTCTATGTAACAGAAAAGGAGGGATTTGCCCTTGGAGCCTTGGGCCACCAGATGGGACCTTCTTTTGCACCTGTGGCATACTTGTCAAAAAAAAAAAAAAAAAAAAAAAAAAAACCCTAGACCTAACCGTTCAAGGATGGGCACCCTGTATTCGCATTCTAGCAGCCGCTGAACTCCTTATTCGAGAGTCAAAAAAACTAACCCTTGAATCATCGATTACTGTCTTCTCATAGACCTCACCCATGCTTTTTGACTGGCACAGGGGCAATCCTTCAATATCTA
This sequence comes from Mus musculus, assembly GCF_000001635.26. NCBI lineage: Eukaryota > Metazoa > Chordata > Mammalia > Rodentia > Muridae > Mus > Mus musculus. Next base: position 66,090,725 of record NC_000086.7, read on the forward strand.
CACAGATTCCAAATATACTTTTGACATCCTCCTGTCCCACACTGCTATCTGGAAGAAACATGGGCTACATACCATGAAAGGAGGATCAGTAACTAACTCAAGCCAGATCATGGCTATGCTAGAGGCTTCCTACCTCCCCACAGCTATTGGGATCATACACTGCAGATCCCATCAGACAGATGATTCTATTGTCTTTAAGGGAAACAATTGAGATGATGAGGCAGCTAGAGCTGCAGCCCTTGGGGGCCCAGACTTGTCTTATCCTCCCCAAGACATTCTTACACTAGAGTCTACATCTCCACTCTCACCCTTTGACATCCGCCAAACCCTGTCATACCTTTACCAACTCTATCATCCCACTAGCCAAGCATTATCTTCTTTTTTTAAGACTCACATGCAGCCTACTCCTGATGATCTATGCTTCTTAAAATCTATCACTGCTTCTTGCAAAATCTGTCAGACATCTAACTCCAATTCAAGGTATTGTGGCCATTCTTTTCCTACTCATCAGGCTAAAGGTTCCCTTCCTGGAACTGAGTGGCAACTTGATTTCACCCACATGCCCACTGTCAGACTGCCAAATACCTCCTGGTTTTGGTAGAGACCTTCTCAGGGTGAGAAGCAGCATTTCCCACAGTTAATGAAAGGGCTCAGACAGTCTCTGATCCCCTCCTCCAAGAGATCATTCCTGGATTTGGTGTCCTGGTCTCTCTCCAATCAGACAATGGACCTGAATTTACCTCTCAAGTTTCTCAGATTCTATCTAAGGTCCTAGACATCCCCTGTCACTTTCACATCCCTTACCACCCTCAATCTTCAGGCAAGGTATAAAGGACTAACCACTACTTAAAAACTACTCTTGTTAAACTGTCACAAGAACTTCACCTTGATTGGGTAAAGCTCCTACCCCTGGCTCTTTTCAGACTGTGAGCTCTCCCCAAGCGACCTCTGCTCATCTCACCTTTTGCACTCACGTATGGACATCTAGTCCTAACTCCTGGCCTTTCACCCAAGCGCTCTCCCCTCCCAGATCATTTGCTTACCCCATTACTTTCCCATCTCTGTTCTCTCCTATGGAACTTTGCTGACCACCACCTACCTCGACCACACTCTGTTTCCTGCCTACTACCTATTAACATTGGAGACCAAGTCCTTTTATCTCCTCCAGGTCATCGGCCCTCACCCCTTTCTCCCAAATGGCAGGGCCCTTTTAAGGTAATCCTTGTGACTCCTACAGCTGCTAAGCTTGAGGAACTCTCTCACTGGGTCAACCTGTCTCACTTGAAACCCTTCATTCCTCCGCCTAAAGATGACCCCTCTTAATACACATCGATCCTAACAGGATCATGCTCTGTTAAGCTCCAGAAGACATCAAGACCACCCATCTTGCCTTCCATCCCAGAAAATGAGGCTTCACTCCGACAGTCAAACTGGACTTTGTTGGACGAGATGCTGAGTTAGTTGTGGCCTTTTCATTTCCATCAAGGGTAGTAGTCCTTATGTCTGGAGATTCAAAGTCCGGAAAACACCCACAGATAACAAGCAGGCTTTTCAAATAGGATTGGGAAACTATTCCATAGCCAGGTGCCAAGAACCTATCCGGATTACTGTCATTCATCCCTGTATCTGCTACCCCATCTGTGTATTATGACCTTTATACCTGTTTTCTCTTTGACCAGACAAAAGATTATTGCAGAAGATGGCCAGAAATATACGGGGGCTGCCCATACTGATCTTATGAGGTACATATGCTAGGGACATGGATTAATCATTTCTCCTATCGATTCTGCAAGACACACTTTTTCTACATATGCAGACCCATTGGATCCCAGGTGGGAAACAGGAGTTGCTGGTAAGCTCTACTGCAAAACTCAGCCCAGCTCCCCAGTAAGTATTATCCACATCCAGAGAAAATATGTTTCAACCACCCCACCTCTAGATATAGGAAAAGTAGGAGAGATAAACATTCCTCCAAGGTTCTTACATCGTTGACATCCCCCCTTATGGATAGTACTAACTTGTCATTCTACCTTTTGCTTCAGACCTTGACCTTGGCTTACCAGCTCCTTAATGTCACCAGACCTGGGTGCTTTAAAGATTGTTGGCTATGTGTACCTCCTGGAACTAATTCACAACTGTTGGTGATACTACCAAGTAACCTTATCTCACCCCTCACTAGCTGCCCTAAATCCAATATTGCCATGACTCCATACCTCACTTCTATCTCTCTCTTTGATGTGGCAAGTTACTTCAAAACCTCTGGGGCTCACTCTGTGGGGACACTGAGCTCCCTAGACTGCAACAAAACCATAACTCTTGATACAACATCTCTGCCACAATGCCCTGCTGTCCATAACATGTCAATTCTCTGTGGCACTCAAGTGTACCATCGTCTACAGGCCAGCTGCTCAGGGGTTTGCATGTTGGTACTCTTTTTTTCCTGAACTGGGAGTAATTGGGGGAAACGAGCCCCTACCAATCCCAGTTGTAAACATGATAGCTGCCTAACATTAAAAGGCAGTTCAAGTTGTGCCACTTTTGGTAGCCACGGGAATATCTGTGGGTGCTGGCACTGGGATAGCAGGGATAACAACTTCTATGACCCAATGTAATACATTCACTTCCCAGTTTAGAAGTGATTTTCAAGAAATGACTGAAACTGTACTTACTATCCAAAAACAGATCGATTCTTTGGCAGCTGTGGTGCTTCAGAACTGGTGGGGACTAGATCTCCTGACAGCTAAAGAAGGTGGTCTTTGCCTGTTCCTACAAGAAGAATGCTGTTTCTACGTCAACCAATATGGGATAGTGAAAAATAATATCTATGAACTACAGGCAGACATGAAATATTGCAGTGACCATGAGATCTCTGGTTCTGGGAATTTTGAAAACTCCATATGGAAGTGGATACTCCCTCTCATAACACCTTTCTTGGTCATGTTCCTGGCGTTATTATTCGCCCCTTGTCTTATTAATCTTGTCTCTACATTACTTCAACAACAGATACAAAAATTTCTAACGAAACTATTAATCAGCTCCTGTTACAGGATTATCAGCTGCTGCCCACAGAAGAACCGCTCTCCATAGAAGAACCCGATTCTGACGATTACCAAACAGATTATGCTGGTAAAAGTCAGATATACTCCGAAATTGACGATGCCCCTAGACAGCAGGAAGTAGTTTAGAGACACGATGCCCTTGTTCCCTCTTCACCATTGTTTCCCCCCCTCCCTTTTCCTTCCCTTCTTTTTATAATAACAAGGGAGGTATGTTAGTACCAGGACACCCCAAGCCCAGGCCTAACAATGTGACCCTTGACCTGCATTGCCAAGCCAATGGCCCTCAATCCCACAACCCATTTGGCTCACTTTCCACCCTCACTTGTGTGATGGTCATTTTCTGTTAAATTAGAAGATCACCCCCTCCTCTTTCTCTTTTCTTCTCTTCCCCTCTACCTGCCTCACTGCACCTTTGATTCTGCACAATAAACCTCTCTCATATGGAACTACCTTGGCCTGGTTTGCTGTTTGGTTTAGCCGATATATAGCTGTGATTTTCATTAAAGATATTGTCCTTCCGTTCTTGACTGAGGTTGAGGGAATGATGGTGAAAGTAGGCTCATCTGACTAGTTCAGTTGCAGAAGCTCAGTCTGTAGGTTTTGCTTATGAAAAAGTGTGGTGGAGTTCTTCTAAGCACTAGATTTCCAAGCATAGCTTAGAACCAACTTTCAAATCTAAAATTTACACTCAAGTCCATCTCTTTTTACTACATGCCATGAGTCTCTCTACATGCTGAACTCCTTAAAGTTGTGCAATAAGTAACACTTGCAAATCTTGTGCTTTTCAATCTGTAATTCTCTTTATTACACTAAAAGAAAGCACTATAGTCTTTCACTTGGCTTCCTTGGATCTTATGAACGTAGTTTGGTATGTGAATAGCTGTTGTAATTTTTGTTTCCATAATGAGACAACTGATAGAGGATCTTATTTTGTTACCATCTTGTTCTTGACTTAAAAAAAAAAAAGGTTATTGTTATATATAGTGCAGGAGAGATGGCTCAATGGTACCACCTGTGGCTCTTGCAGAGGATTCAGGTTTGGTTTCCAAAATCCCCATGGTGATCATAATTATTTGTAACTCAAGGTTCAGGAAATTCAATGTCTTTTTTATTTTATTCTTTTTTACCTCAATAGTTATGAGGCATACATGTGATTCACATACATACACACAGGCAAAACACTCAAACATTTCAAATAAAATCAGTAAATAGACAAAAGCTTAAAAAACTGTGTGACTGCTCCTTGATCTCAGTTTCTACTGTAATAAGGTCATATAAAGTTCAATTTAAAGTATCTTAAGTTGTTCCAGTTACATAGTAACTAAATAGTAAATGTTAACTGCCATTACTACTATATTGTCTTTCTTAAAGTCATGTGTAGGGTTCTTTGTTTTGTTTCATGCTCAGATTCAGCCTAAGTGGTCCAGCACTGAGCTCCAATGAAAAATGTTATGCTTGCTTTTATGATCTGCCCCAGTATATACTATGGTATTATTTCCAAAGTGAAGATTACCAGAATACTCTAAATATATACTTCCAATTTCAAAATGACTACAGAATCTTTATGCAGAAGACATTTTACTAATCATCCAAGGTCCTACCCTCTGTTGAAAATGTACAACCATATTTACATGCATTGCTCATGTGCAACCAAGCACATTCCTAGAAATGCCAAGCAAATAGTATTTTTTTAAATGCGCTTTATCTTTTTAAATTATACTTATGAAAAAAGAAAATTACCAATGTATAATATCTCCTGGAAGAACTGTTATGTTTCTGAAACAAACTAGTCCATTGCGTTTAATTTTAATTTGTTAATTTACACAAATGATTTCATATATTTGTATTCAATTATAGTGTTTGACAAATCAAATACTTTGTTTCATTTTTACACTTAAAAACAGTCCATGCTTTTTAAAAAATTATATACAAGGGAAATATACAAACATATTTCAATTATAGCAAATGGCAGAAATAAAGCTATCATCAGTTATTCATACATCTGTAATTTTATGACAAAATTTAGTATATTTAAGAGTATACATGAATGACATGAATATGAAAATTTGTACCACTAATTAAGTGACAATAATAAATTTAATGTAATCTTGTTTGCCTAAACTCTGTGGTTTCCTGACAAAGCTTCACAGAGCAATCGGGAGGATTTGAAATATTATGTTCTACCCACTTATCGTGATGGAAATTTTATAAATATTTAAAACTGCAAAGATAATGTATCTGCACCAAAATCATTTGTGCTTTAGCATTAAAACCAGTGGCATGTAATATGCATACCTATATATTATAGCTTAACTAGAAAATAATACTAGGGAAAGGTGTTCAGTTCAAATAAGAAAACTCACAAATCATCTAATGTTTAAAGCATAACATGTAAATTAAAGAAACACACAAATAAAACCATAATGCATTAAGCTAGGTCATAAATCTGGGCTATGACAATAAATGTATACCATAGTTAGCTATAAAATTATTTTAGATTATCACATTTAATTTTAAACATATTTCTTGGAGCCTTCTGGGTTGGACTGGGTTGAAATGGGACATAATGTAGGACTCCAGTGTGGTTTTAAAGACTGATGGTCTCCAGACTAGCTCTCTAGCTATACTGAAATGCTGATAATAACTTCTAAAAAGTCCTAAAAACTTTCTTGCTCTTTCTTAGGGTCAAAAGGTGCTTGCTTAGACAATTGACACCTGTAGCCTAACAGCTGGGGATTAAGTAATGCAGCCTTTGTTCTATCTCAGCAGAAACTTCACAGTTCTAACATTTAGAAGTTGAAGAAAGAAAAAGGGACATTTTGAGAAGTGATTTTAGCATTTATTACTAAATTGTAAGAAGTTTCCTATCTAAGAAAATGGGGGAAATTAAATGAATGAAAAACAGGGATAAGAGAAAATTCTTCACTCTCTTCTCTTTGTCCTCAGCACTTATTTTTTTTCAACAATTTTATTAGATATTTTCTTCATTTACATTTCAAATGCTACCCCTATACCCTCCCCCGCCCTGCTCCCCTACCCACCCATTCCCACTTCTTGGCCCTGGTGTTCCCCTGTACTGGGGCATATCAAGTTTGCAAGACCAAGGGGCCTCTCTTCCCAATGATGGCCTACTAGGCCATCTTCTGCTACATTATACATCTCTCTCAGAATACATGATCACACGCTAAAAGTTCATCATAAGTTCACACATAAAATTTAAATCATAAAATGAAATAGAAGTTTACAACAGAAAATGATTACATGCATATCCATAAGGAGTAATTATCTGGCTAAACACCCATCACCTGTCTCAGCTCCACAGGTTCACTGGAGGTTTAAAACCATAACTAAGTTATTAGTGAAGTTTTGTGTAGATAAACCCACTCAATAGTTTATCTTCTGTCCTGATACCTATAATAAATCATTAGTTCCCTTTTAATGACCTTTGGTTAATTGTTTTACAACCTCTTGGGATATACTTTGATTGGTAGAAAGTCTGGTTACAATCTAGAAGCAATTAACTGGTGACATATGGGTGACTGACAGAGTTCTCATTGCAGTTTTGACTATCAGAAAAGGACCTAATAGCTGTCCCATTATAAAAGAGCTTAATGATCACTGATAAAATTTTAGGTTTTCTTACAGGATCATCATTAAGACTTAAGAAGTCATCTATTTGTCTATATGGCATCACCTCAAGACAGCACAAGTTTGTAGGTATGCAGGGATCTGCCCAACATAGGTGGACTAATATTAGTGATTGTCATATATGTTTAATAATAGCAGAAAAAAAACAATTAATAGCAGGAATCATTCCTACAATGATTTTCTCCTGGGCCTTGCCCACCAGAGTTCGTAAGTAGATTTTAATCTGAGGTGGTCATCTCCGGAAGATCACCTGCTAATTATCAGCTTATCCTATGATGGCTCCTGACAACAGATTATAGTGAACTGTTAAATTCTAATACAGCATTGTAAGTATATCAGTAACTTGTCACTACATCACATCGTCAAAGAGAAAGAATGGTAGACCACTCACAATGATGTCAATTTTAACATTAGGTAACTGAACTATAGGCATTTTTTTTGTTTTAATATACTTAATGATTATGTTTGTTCTTAATATTAAGTTTGTTGCTGGAGGTTAATATTTTAATGATCTTAAAGTAACAATTATATTTTTTAAAACTCTGACATAATAGGTTATTATAAAGAAATGTTGATCCCTTTTCCCCAATTTTCACTGCTAGTTTTATAATGAGGTTCTCTGCCAGTGGAATACTTTAATGCTGCAATAATAGAAAATGCTTTCATAGGGATTTGTCAGTAATTCTATAATATCTTGGAGGAAGTTGACAAGGTCCTAAAATGAAGTTACAGATTTAGAATTTTTACATTTATATTTTCCACAGTATGAAAATAACCAGTGCTTGCAAGCCTTAAAGACATTCATGAATGTTTCAAATCCTTTCTCAAGTAGAATTGCAACATTCACTACAAAAAAAAAAAAATTGAATAGAGAAAGCATAATGTTCTGGTTCCCACATTAGTTAACAATCAAATCATCACTTTAAAATGCTATTGCAGTCATAAAAACAAGTACAGATCATAGAGATTCAAAGTTTTGTGATGAAATTTATCACATATTCAAGGCTAAATAAAAGTCCCCAAAGTATCTTGAGTTAAAAATTGCTTGTGAAATTAGTGCTGCCTAGTCCTTTTGTGCAAAGAGCAAAGAAAGAGTAAAGTTTCTGTTATAATTAATGAACTCCTTTGAGATTATCATTAATTGGACATTTAGAAATTTTCCTTGAAAATACAGTTTAGGGCACATCTCTCCTGCTTTGTTGTTAATAGTATAATTATGTGAGTTTTGCCTCCTTTTAAAACTTTTCTTGTGACAAAATCTTCCATAATTGCAGGCTGGCCTGGAGCTAACTTAGATTCTCTTGCCTCAGCCTTTAGAGTGCTTATATTATAAGCATCCTCACAATAGTAAGATTAGGTCTAAAAATTATCTGAACATCAAAATTTACAGCAATACATAAAATAGATGATATACTAATGACAAGAATTTGACTCTGCTAAATAGTAAAAGTCTGCAACCAAACCCTGACAATCAATATAGTGACCTTTCTAAAAAAGGCAATGAGCTTGTCTGTCATAATTAATTAGGATGACCATCTAGTGCTTACTGAATGTCTTTCCAAGCACAGCCAAAACATAGCATAACAATCCATTAAACATGTTCAAATACATTGCACAATGTATTGTGCAAAATATTATTTCTAAAGCCCTGCATGGTGGCACACGCCTTTATCCCAGCACTTGGGAGGCAGAGGCAGGCGGATTTCTGAGTTTGAGGCTAGCCTGGTCTACAAAGTGAGTTCCAGGACAGCCAGGGCTATACAGAGAAACCCTGTCTTGAAAAACCATATATATATATATATATATACATTTCTAGTTCTTTATAAAATTGTCACACAATTTTCCCATTGTTTTTCTTTTTTTTCCATTTTTTATTAGGTATTTAGCTCATTTACATTTCCAATGCTATACCAAAAGTCTCCCATATCCACCCACCCCCACTCCCCTACCCACCCACTCCCCCTTTTTGGCCCTGGCGTTCCCCTGTACTGGGGCATACAAAGTTTGCGTGTCCAATGGGCCTCTCTTTCCAGTGATGGCCGACTAGGCCATCTTTTGATACATATGCAGCTAGAGTCAAGAGCTCCGGGGTACTGGTTAGTTCATAATGTTGTTCCACCTATAGGGTTGCAGATCCCTTTAGCTCCTTGGGTTCTTTCTCTAGCTCCCATTGTTTTTCTTATCCCTTATGATAATTTAATATTGTTTAGGATGGCTTGAAATTGCGCAAGATTCTTTTCTTTTTTTCTTTATTTTTTTCTTTATTTTGGATATTCTCTTTATTTACATTTCAAATGTTACCCCCTTTCCTGTTTCCAACATGCTATTCCATTCCCCTGCTTCTTTGAGGGTGTTCCCTCACCCACTCATCCACCCACTCCTGCCTCCCCACCTTCAAATTCCCCTACACTAAGACATCTAGCCTTCATAAAACCAAGGGCCTCTCCTCCTACTGATGTCCAGTAAGGCCATCCTCTGCTACATATGCAGCTGGAGCCATGGGTCTGTTCATGTGTACTCTTTGGTTGGTGGTTTAGTTCCTGGGAGCTATGTGGGGTCTCATTGGTTGATATTATGGTTTGTCCTATAGGGTTATAAACCCCTTCAGCTCCTTCACTCATTTTTCTAACACTTCTATTGTGGACCCTGTGCTCAATCCAATGTTTGACTGTGAGCATCCACCTCTGTATTTGTCAGACTCTGGCAGAGCCTTTCAGGAGACAGCTACATCAGGCTCCTGTCAGCAAGAACATTTTGGAATCCACAATAGTATCTGGGTTTGGTAACTGTGTATGGGATGGATCCCCAGGTGGGGCAGTCTCTGGATGGCCTTTCCTGCTGTTTCTCCTCCACACTTTGTCTCTGTATGTCCTCCCTTAGGTATTTCTATCCCCCTTCTAAGAAAGATTGAATTATCCAGACTTTGGCCTTCCTTCTTGAGCTTCATATAGTCTGTGAATTGTATCTTCGGTATTCCGAGCTTCTGGGCTAATATCCACTTATCAGTGAGTGCATACCATGTGTGTTCTTTTGTGATTGGGTTACCTCACTATTTTCTAGTTTCACTCATTTGCCTAAGAACTTGATAAATTCATTGTTCTTTATAGCTGAGTAATACTCCATTGTGTAAATGTACCACATTTTCTATATCCATTCCTCTGGTGAGGGACATCTGTGTTCTTTCTGGCTTCTGGCTATTATAAATGAGGCTACTATGAACATAGTAGAGCAGTGTCCTTATTACTTGTTGGAGCGTTATCTGTGTAATATGTCCAGGAGTGATATAGCTGGGTCCTCAGGAAGTACTATGTCCAATTTTCTGAGGAACAGCCAGACAGATTTCCTAAGTGTTTGTACCACCTTGCAATCCCACCAACAATGGAGGAGTGTTCCTCTTTTTCCACATCTTTGGCAGCATCTCTTGTCACCTGAGGTTTGTTTTTTGTTTGTTTGGTTTTTTTGTTTTGTTTTGTTTTGTTTTGTTTTCTTTTATTAATCTTAGCCACGGTCCTCCTGATCTGGTGGTTACCATTTTGTCCTATTGACAGTGTCCTTTGCCTTACAGAAAAATTTTCAATTTTATCAGGTCCCACTTGTCAATTCTTGATCTTAGAGCATAAGCCATTGGTGTTCTGTTTAGGAGATTTTCCCCTGTGCCCATGTATTCAAGGCTCTTCCCACTTTCTCTTCTATTAGTTTCAGTGTATCTGGATTTATGTGGAAGTCCTTGAGCCACATGGGCTTGAGCTTTGTACAAGGAGTTAAGAATAAATCAATTCGCATCCTTTTACATGATAACCAACAGTTGAACCAGGACAATTGGTTGGAAATATTGTCTTTTTTCCACAGGATGGTTTTAGCTACTTTGTCAAAGATCAAGTGACCACAGGTGTGTGGGTTCATTTCTGGGTCTTCAATTCTATTCCACTGATCTTTCTGCCTGTCTCTGTACCAATACCTTGCAGTTTTTAATCACTATTGCTCTGTAATACAACTTCAGGTCAAGGATGGTAATTCTTCCAGAAGTTCTTTTATTGTGGAGAATAGTTTTTGCTATCCTGGGTTTTTTTGTAATTCCGAATGAATTTGAGAATTGCTCTTTTAAACTGTATGAAGAATTAAGTTGGAATTTTGATTGGGATTGCATTGAATCTGTAAATTGCTTTCGACAAGATAGCCATTTTTACTATATTAATCCTGCCAATCCATGAGCACAGGAGATCTTTCCATCTTCTGAGATCTTTGATTTTTTTCTTCAGAGGCTTGGTGTTCTTGTCATACAGATCTTTCACTTGCTTGGTTAGAGTCACACCAAGGTATTTTATATTATTTGTGACTATTGTGAATGGTGTCATTTCCCTAATTTCTTTCTCAGCCTGTTTATCCTTCGAGTAGAGGAAGGCTACTGATTTGTTTGAGTCAATTTTATATCCAACCACTTTGGTGAAGTTATTTATCTGTTAAGTTCTCTGGTGGAATTTTTGGGGTCACTTAAATATACTATCGTATTATCTGCAAATAGTGATATTTTGACTTCTTCCTTTCCAATTCGTATCCCTTTGATCTCTTTTGTTGTCTAATTGCTCTGGCTAGGACTTCAAGTACTATATTGAATAAATAGGGAGTGAATAGGCAGTTTTGTCAATAAGCCAGATTGCAATTTATTTCAGAAAATTGAAAAACTAAAACTTCAGAGCAATGCATTTCTGAGAATATTCTCTGAGGGAATAAAATAACAGAATCAAAAATTAATTCTGTAGAAATAAATAGATATTGTTTGTTTAGTATTCTACTTTATTATTATAAGAATATTTAAGCTAGAAGTGGAACTAATGTCCTCTGATAAAAACCAGCAAGATTTTTTTAAATGTATTTTTAAATGTAAGGCTGTTTTCTGAAAATATAGATTACATGTATTGGTATCAGGAACTGGAGTGGCAGACTGTCTCTGAACCCAGTGACATCTCATATAGAGACCTTCACATCTTTTGCCATGTCTTACCACCATACATTCCCAGACTACACTTGGCTCACCTTCTGCCTTTAACTACAAGCAGCTACATCACAACCCAAATAAAAGGGAGACCCTTCTGCCCTCTCTCTCTCACTTTTCCCTTGTCTTCATCACAACCTTTGCCCCCTTCCCCCACAATAAGCCCCAGGTGGAACTGAATTGGCCTGGTATGGTCTTTTGAACACGAGGGAGGATTCTAACACAACATGTACAAACATAAAGGCATGGGTAAATAAGAATATAGGAAGGTACATGAATAGATAGATGATAAATGGATAGATAGATAAATACATAACTATAGTGTATATAAAATTGTTTTTCAACTTGTATATCAAGGTACTTGTATAATGCAGATTCTAATATTCCTTATGGAATTGCTATAATGAATATGCCTGATAATTTATTATATCTTCTAGCAAAATTATTTAATGTGATTGAAACTTGAATATTAAAATCATGAATTAGTTATTTCTTGATTTCATTTTTAATTTTTAACTATAATAAAATATTTAGCACCTCAATGTTTAACATATCTGGTTATAATATTTTCTTAGAACATATCATGTTCTTCAGTCATAATATTCATCAAAGATAACTTATGGTTTTATATATGTTTTGGCAGAATTTATTTTAGTAATGTTTGTTCTAATTCCTTTTTTGACATTTGTAACAAAGATTTGAGAAACAATTCATAATTAACTTTTACAACATTAAAATATTGTTTGAGCTAGCCTGGAAGTAATTTTTAGTTTCTTCTCAAATTCTGACAAAATTCCTCCCACTATCCAAATGTGATTCCTTTTTCAGATTATCTCAGACTGAAAATTTGTCATAGTTTATGATGGTAAGTATATTTGATAAGTAGAACATAATTCTTTTAATGGCATACTTCTGAATTATTCCTACATTCCATTAAGTTGTACCTATTGCCAGGATCAAAGGCAAGTTATCATTGCTTTCTGTGGAACAAATGGGCAGAGTTGAATTCCATGCACACTTTGACCTCTAATAAGAATACTAATTTGCCTTCTTTTGGAATGCTTTGACTTTCAAATAAGCACACACACACACACACACACACACACACACACACACACACACACAAACAGAGAGAGACAGACAGACAGACAGACAGGCAGACAGACAGACAGACAGAAATACACACAGAGACACACACAAATGCACACGTGCATACACACACATTGCTCTAATTGGACTTCCTACTTAGTGTATGCTTCTTTTGTTAAACATTGTTTAATCAAATATGTTTGATAATTTTTTATCCATTGAAATAAATAGAGCAGTAGATGAGAAAGATTAAAAAAATATGAATGCCAAAGTGAATTCATTCTTAGTATGTCATTAGATAAGTCAACTTGGTAGGTTCTTCCACTTAACCTCAACTAGAATCTTATCTTCACAGCTATTGTTGAGGCTTAGCCAACAGCTATACTTTGGTGAGAAAATTCATCAGATATCGAAGGTAAACCGGAAGAAGGAATATAGTAATATTTTAAGTCAATCATACTAAATTTTTATTGCTAATGATGTAGTTATATAGTGTTCTCTGAATAAATGTTTAGTTCCATAGAAAAAGTCTCAATTTAGAATCATTAGTAACTTGCACTTCTCCCTCCTATAAATAGCCATCCCATATTGATACCACAAATGTTGGCTACATACTAAATGTGAGAGTAATTCTGAAATATTTTAGAAGTGTAAAATGAGAATCATGCACATGCAGCCCCCAAAGGACAAGATTATGATAATTGCTTAGTTTAGACTATTAGGTATCCCTCTGTTGTACACAATCATAGCAAGATATATTTTGATTACATTTTGTTTTAATATCATTTCAATTTTATAAAAAATAGTTGCTCAAAAAGTACACCAAGATTCTGAATATATTTATGTCAGTTCTCCACTTATCCAATGTTATGCAAACATTCTCTCAATTTCTCTTCCCTTCCTCCTTTCCTTTTTCTCTGCATATCCTCATTATGTTAGAATAATTTGTACATATGTTAACTTGGCCCTAAATATTTAAGTATCTTTTCCTCTAAGATATCACTTACATAATCACTATAATCACAACAATGCTATTAAAGTCCAGCTGTTTATCACAGATACAATATTACTGCATAATTTATAGAATACATTAAAGTGTTATAAAAGTGTCTTTGTTTCTTTTAGACCAGAATAGAACAATAATATTTTATTGAGTACACAGCAAGGGGGCAGCAGGCTGAGCAGTAAAGTACTGTATTTTATAAAATGTCTTAAGGTCACTTTTGGCTGTTGTTTTCCTCATAGCACAAAAGCCAATCAAGAGTCAGGCATTGTGCCAAGCAAGGTAACACACAATTGCAATCTCAGCATTTGAAGCTCTATAGAGGAAGGATTTGGAATATGTGGATAGCCTAGCTACATAGCCATAAAAAACAAACGAATAAACAAATAATATATTGTATTCAGCTATCCTGTCTTTTTAATCCAAACAAATTTCTCAAACTTTTTCAGTGGTTTTCTTTTAATCAGTTAAATTAGTTACTTTAAAAAATATTCCTCTATTTTTATTTCCTAATTAAATTTTGATACTCTATTCTTAGTAAGAACACTGTGAAAGTAAAGTACTGTTCTGCACAGTGCATCCAACTGGGAGGTGCATTCTTATTTGTTTGCTTACTAGCTAATGATCTCCATTGTAATGGTTTCTATTATAATGTCATTAATATTTGTAAGTTATAAATACTTTTAAGTGTACCTATGAAATATGATAGAAATTCCTAATGTTCATATTCATTTTTTATCGGTAAGTTTAACATCCATTGACTCCATTTCATATGTATGTAATAGTTACCAATTTATTGTGAAGACAGCCTTGCTTTATGACTCATTTATTTATAAATCCCACACAAGTTTGCCAGAATGCTTGAATCTTATTTTTTAAGATATCAAATTCATTGAAATATTTGTTACTTTTGTGTTTAAATTACTTGTCCCCTATTATATGCCCCTTTAAATGTTAAATGTTTTACTGATTGTAGCCAGACAAGCTCATCTCTTTTCCCTAACCCAATATTTTTATCAAACAAATGTCTATGTAGATTCATTTTTAGAAACTGAAAGATAGGTAGTAGTTTTTCTGATTGTGTTTTGCCTATTCTAGCTAATATAGTTTAGAACACAAATTCACTCTCCCTTTTTCTACCTCCCTCTCTCCCTCCTTTCCCCCTCCCTCCCTCCTTGCAATACCTTTGCTCCAGGGATTCTAATACTACTCTGAAACAGCAAGTTCAATTAATTCTTCTACTCTAATACTACTCTAAAACAACAAGCTCAATTAATTCTTTTATAAGTTGTCTTGGTCAAGCAAGGTGTTCAATAAAAGTAATAGAAATTTAAGACAGGGCATGATATTGTGTCCCATGCATGACTGAGAACTCTATAAATATTTATTCTATGAACTTTGATCACTTCAAAATCTCTGTATTTACCCTATACCGCTGACCAAATAAGCTGCTCATTATAGAGAGATGCATCTATCTATTTTTTTCTATCTATATTTTAAAAAAAATATTTAGAGGGGAGTTTTATAGTATTTCCATTTAGTAAAATAATATTAGTAGGTTGTTTCCATATGACTTCCATAGGCAGGTGGTAATGGTAAGCCTCACATTACCAGTCATAGTTTCCCTCCTGTGGAGTAGGCCTAAAATTTGATAATAAGTTTGGTTACCCCCATAACATTCATCCCATGGTTGCCCCCATGGACATACCTTGACAGGACCATTCTTTAAAAAGTCATGGTTGGTTAAGAGTGCTGATGACTTTTTTTCCCCCCTAGCAGCCTTCATTTAATCTTATGATGCTATAAAAGCTGGCAGTAAGAGAAAACCACCAGATAAATACCAGTTTGACTTATTTACATTCTTGACTAAAGTGTGTGGTGTCTAACAACAGGGTCTTACTATCTTTTCATAGTGGTTAACCAAGAGAAATGTTAATAAGCTGTGATACATTTAAGAGGGATCTCTGAGACGTCCAAAGAATTTGATAGGAAGTGTGCTAAACCTTTTATCCATTTTCATTCTCCCATTGATAAAAATTTGAGTTCTTTCTGGTTTTGATGACAATGAAATAAAACTATTGTTAAAATTGGCATATAAATCTTACTATCAGAATATAATTTTCATTTATTTATGGAGAGTAGTATGTATGTATTTTGTGTGATTGTTGTTCAGTTGCACATTTTTCTTTCTTAATTGTTTGTCAACACATTTTCACAAAGTTATATTTTTGCCATTTTGCTATGGAATTGTATGATCTAGATATGTGATCTCTATTAGTTATGGTTGGTAATTTTTTTCCAAAACTTTTATATACTGTAAGTAACCTACATGGTGATATTTATGCAAGAAAGCTGATATTAAGATGAAATGTCTGAGCTCCCACATTCACAGTAACATTATTTACAGTCACATGAATGTACACTCTGAGCTGGGCATTATGGCTCATGCCTGTAATCTCAACACTCAGAGTTTGAGGCACAAGGATTGGCATAAATTTGAGGCCAACCCTGGACTTACAGAGTTTCAGCTCAGATTAACCTGCACTATAATGGAATTTGTCAAGAAATCCTCATCTTTCAAAGTACTCTAAGTGTCAGCTGATAAATGAGTTCAGTGGTTTTATGTTAGATATTATCTTGTGTTCAGTGGGTAAAATGCTTGGGAAGGTTGGGGGGGAGTCTTTTGTAAAGAATATGTCACTGGAGGCAGGCTTTGAAATTAAATCATTGTGCCATTTCTAGGTTGTTCTATCTTCTATGTGCTTGTAGTTTAATATGTGAGCTCTCAAGTATCTGCCCCTTTCATCATGCCTGCGACTTATCACCATGCTTTTATGCCATCATAGACCTTTATCCCTTTGGAAGTATAAACCAAAATAAACCATATTTTTTTAAATTAACTTTGGTTGTGATGATTTATCACATGTTCTGAAAAGTAACTAATATGTAAGATGATATCAGAAAGTTGGCTGTTGCTGTGGTGAACCTCACCATATTCTTTGTGAGATAAATTGATCCGGTTATGGTGTTTTATCACAGCAACAGAAAACTGACCAATAAAATGAGTAAATTTAAAAAATGCTTTGTACAACTATTACTCTGAAAAGGACATATTCTCATATATACAAAGGGAGAAATTATTTTAATAAAGTCAACTTCTTTTGTCAGGACAGATACTGTACATAATCTAGTTAATCCATCTAAATTTAGTCAATTCATAGACGTGAACAATAAAATAGTTATTACCAGGATACACGGCGGGGTAGAAATTAGGTATTTGATGTTCAATTGATATAAAAATTTTGAGATGAATGAGTTTTGGAAATATACTATGTAATAGTGTTTATAGTTAATAATATTGTATCATACACTTAAATCTGGCTAAAAGGAAATGCTCCAAGTTAAGTAGTTTTACAACAATAAAAGTCAAAATGGTATTAAATAATATTTCGTATCATTCATTTCCAATACAACCAATTAGAACACAGTATATTTTCAAATATCTAAAGTAAGGAAGTAAAAATTCTTCTAAATATGGTTATGTATTAATAATTTTTTAAAAATACAGAATTAACAAAGGTTTTCACACACAAAAGATTTCAACAATAAATATGTAAACAGCTACAACTGAATAAATCATACTTTCCAACTTGATATCAATAAGTCATATATTATTATTAAGCATTTGCTATATGGCTAGTCAAAATCTATATTTGACAACATGAATATTTATTTCACATTAAGTATAAATTGCACAAACTCATCCTAGAAATGACAATATTCTAAAAGTATTTTGTTACTTAATTTAAATGTTAAAAATTAAGAAACTTACCATAATTTAATGACATTAGGACAAATAGTAGCAACATCTTTGTTGTCTACTTTATATAGTTAATTTTGCAAAGTTCTTCCTCAGGACCTCTGTAGAAAATGGCATTGAAGAATAGAATCTGAGTGTCTTCCATTAGAGGTATATTTTCATGGAACCATATTTTTGTTGGATTCCTAGGGTTTGCTTGTTTGGTTGTTTGCTGTCATTTTAGTAAAATAGTCTTAGCTTGATTACACAAGAAAAAACTAACCTTCAAAAGCAATTGAACCAACCAAAAGTTCTATGTTTACTACAAACCAACAAGATTACTTGGTATCCTAAGCTTCATAGACATCGTAGAGAGCTGTTTTCTTTTCCATTGAGATTTCTATCTGAAATCAAATAACAATTCCAAGAGATCTCCAAGCTAATCTAACATTATAACTTTGTTGAAATTAAGCTGAAGAGCAAAGTTTAATTTGCTCATATTTGTAGTCGTGTTATTTCTACCAGCTTAATTAGTGTTTGGCTTCTTAATGGAACATTGGTATTATCTTAGACTAAATGATATTAAAAACCTATTTTGCTCTTTTATTCCATAAAGACTTCCATATGCCCTTTTTAAATTCAAGCTAAAATTCCTGTGGCAGTAAAGTTAGACAAGACCCATTATAGTCTCTTTCTCAGAAATGAGTAACACAAAGAAGCAGGGACTAAATAAAAAAGAGAAACACTGGAGAACTTTGAAATTTAGTGAATTATGATAACCCTGGAGAAGGAAGTCAAACTGTAAAGGACAAATAATTCAATGCTTTCTATTTTGTTGTTTTCCTTTTGTTGTGTGTTACTCATACCTTTCATTGAAATCACCAAAATTCACAGAAAGGAAGTAATTCTTAAGACAGTGATTTATTATGGATGGTAGACCGTGAGAAAGAAGCTCATTTGAGAGCTAAAGAGTAGAGAGTAAAACCTCTTCTTTTGCTTCTTCTTGCCAATACATATGTAGATAAATGTATATTTATAAAGAAGCACCACAAGTTAACTTTGGAGACTAGGAAAAACTTCTTTAAATTTGTTCTGGTTATGTTTACATGGATGTATGTATTTGTTAAAACTCATACTCCATATACAGTAAATTTTGCTGTATGGGAATTAGTAAAAAAATCATTATAATCTCCAATTAGCTCTAGAAGTTATGCAGTTTAAAATATAGTATAAGGTTTTATATTATGAAAATTTAGGTTGAAATACAGTGATGGTGTCCTGATGATGCTATTAAAGGGAGCAATTATGAGTTCATTTTCTATATCAATATAAATTTTTATATGGCAGGAATGAGCCTGTGAGATGGCTCAGCAGCTCAGAGGATCCATTTCCAACACTCACATGCTGGCTCACACCTTTCTGCAATTCCATTTACAGGGGATGCAATTCTATCTTTTGACCTCTGCAAGCCTTAGGAATGAACAGGATCAACATACAACATGTAAGCCATCACTCATACAGGTAAAATAAAAATAAATGGATCTCTTTTAATGAAAAGATGATGGGGCAAAGAGGGATGTATATTTATTTTCTGGATACATAGATTTCTTTAATGGGATTTTGCCAAACATGTATCTTCTATTACTGTTACGTGTATATATATATTTTTCCTCAGATACTCTTCAGTGTGCTAAGGATATGACTAATAGATAATATTTCAATGCATTCCTACTTCTCTGAGAGACTTTTCATTTAAATTTGTGAAACAAAGTCCACATTAAAATGAATAAGTAAAATAATTTTAAAAACATAAAAAAGAACTGTAAACCCACAGAGAGTAAGGGAGGGTACACATGATCCCTCTAACTTCTGAAAACGACTATCAATGATATCAGCATTCTTCCAGTCCCTCATTTAACCTTAATTTTCTGTTACTTATTCTCTGTGTCAGTTCCTTCATCTGTGAATGAAAATCATGATGTTTTCTACTTTTTGTAGTCATGAGATTAAAGATATTAATTTCTGCAAAGCATAGAATTGACTGGCATTTAATAAGGAATGTGTATCTGCTAGCTAATTTTATGTTAACTTGACATAGAGTAGACTCATCTCAGAGTAGGAAAGCCCTACTAGGAAAACATCACCATAAGACTGGACTGGAGTAATGTTTATAGAGCATTTTCTTAATTAGTGATTGATGGAGGAGAGCCCAGTCCATTGTGGGTGGAGCCACCCATGGTGGTCTTGGGTTCTGTAAGAAAGCAGGATGAGAAAGCCAGTAAGCAGCACTCCTCCACTGCCTCTGTATAAGATCCTGCCTCAAGATTTCTACCCTGTCTGAGTTCCTATTATGACTTTCTTCAATAAGGAACAGCAATATGGAAATATAAACCAAATAAAATCTTTCCTCTCCCACCAAAATAGTTAATTACCAGGCTTGGAGGCACGGGCTTTTTTTTTTTTTTTCTTTCTTTTTTTCAATTCTAATGCTTAGGTAACAGATAGATCAGTGTGAATTTAAAGCCAGATTGGTCTACATATCCCATTCCAGAACACACAGGAATAAACAGTAATACCCTTCCTAAAAATCAGAAAGCAAGACACCTCAATAACAAGGACAGACACTATCTCAGAGTAAAAGGATGGAAAAAGGTATTCCAAGAAAGTGGTCCCAGGAAACAAGCAGGAGTTTCCATCTTAATATCTAATAAAATAGACTTTCAACCAAAAGTTATCAAGCTTTTATAGTAGGATCTTGTGGTTTTTTTGAATGTCCTCCATTTCTGTTGTTATCTCTCCCTTTCCATTTCTGTGGGGAGCCGCCCTCACATTAGCCGTTACAAGATGGCACTGACATCCTGTGTTCTAAGTGGTAAACAAATAATCTGCGCATGTGCCAAGGGTAGTTTTCCACCCCATGTGCTCTGCCTTCCCCGTGACGACAACTCGGCCGATGGGCTGCAGCCAATCAAGGAGTAATACGTCCTAGGCGGAGAATAATTCTCCTTAAAAAGGGACGGGGTTTCGCCATTCGCTCTCTTGCTCTGGCTCTTGCTTCTTGCTCCTGAAGATGTAAGCAATAAAGTTTTGCCGCAGAAGATTCCGGTTTGTTGCATTCTTCCTGGCCGGTCGAGAACGCGTGTAAGACATTTCTTATTTTGTTAATTTGGATACTGCCTCTCGGCCCTTTAGTTAGTTTATCTAGGGGCTTATCTATCTTGTTGATTCTCTCAAAGAACCAGCTTTTGGTTTTTCTGATTCTTTGTATAGTTTTCTGTTTCTATTTGGTTGATTTCGGGCCTGAGTTTGACTATTTCCTGCCTTCTACTCCTCTTGGGTGAGTTTGCTTCTTTTTGTTATAAAGCTCTCAGGTATGCTGTTTACCAAGGCACTTAGTGGTATGAACTTTTCTCTTAGCACTGACTTCATTGTGTCCCATAAGTTTGAGTATGATGTGTCAATATTTTCTTCAAATTCTGGGAAGTCTTTAATTTCTTTTTTTTTTCTTTCATACCTGACCAAGTTATCATTGAGCAAAGAGTTGTTCAGTTTCCATGTGTATGTAGGCTTTCTGTAGTTTTTGCTGTTATTAAAGACAAACCTTAGGCCATGGTGATATGATAGGATGCATGGTATTATTTCAATCTTCCTATAGCTGTTAAGTGTTGTTTTCTGGCCAATTATATAGTTGATTTTGGAGAAGGTACCATGAAGTGCTGAGAAGAAGGTGTATTATTTTGTTTTAGGGTAGAATGTTGTATAGATATCTGTTAAATCCGTTTGGTTCATAACCTCTTTTAGTTTTACTGTTTCTCTGTTTATTTTCTGTTTCAATGACCTGTCCATTGGTAAGATTATGGTGCGGAAGTCTCCCACTATTATTGTGTGGGGTTCAATGTGTGTTTTAAGCTTTAGTAAAGTTTCTTTTATAAATGTGCATGCCCTTACATTTGGGGCATAGATGTTCAGAATTGAGACTTTTTCTTGGTGGATTTTTCCCTTGATAAATATGAAGTGTCCTTCCTCATAACACTTGATAACTTTTGGTTGAAGGTCTATTTTTTGATATTAAGATGACAATTCCTGCTTGTTTCCTGGAACCATTTGCTTGGAAGACCTTTTTCCATCCTTTTACTCTGAGATAGTGCCTGTCTTTGTTACTGAGATGTCTTTCTTATATGCAGCAAACGCTGGATATTGTTTGGGTATCCAATCTGTTAGCTTATGATTTTTTTATAGGTGAATTGAGTCGGCTAATATTGTGAGATATTAAAGAGGGATGACATTTGGTTCCTGATAACTTTGTTTTGGAGGTGGCTTTATGTGCTTGTGGCTCTCTGCTTTTGGGTTTGGCATGAGATGCTTAATATCTTGTCCTTTCTTTGGTGCAGGTACATTCCTTGTGTTGGAATTTTCATTCTAGGATCCTCTGTAGGGCTGGGTTGGTAGATAGATACTGATTGAATTTGATTCTTTCCTAGAATGTTTTGGTTTCTCCATCTATTTGGGTTTGTCCTGGAATATTTTGGTTTCTTGAGAGTTTTTCTGGGTATAGTAGCCTGGGATGGCATTTGTATTCTTTTAGAGTCTGCATGACTACTGACCAGGCTCTTCTGACTTTCGTAGTCTCTGTTGAGAAGTCTGATGTAATTCTGATAGGTCTACTTTTGTATGTTACTTGGTATTTTTCCCTTGCAGCTTTTAGTATTATTTCTTTGTTCTATGCATTTAGTGTTTTGATAATTGTGTGAGAAGTTTTTTTTTTTTTCTAGTCCCATTTATTTTGTGTTCTATAGGCTTCTTGTACCTTTATGGACATCTCTTTCTTTAGATTGAGGAATTTTTCTTCTCTGATTTTGTTGGAGATATTTTCAGGTCCTTTAAGATGAGAATCTTTGTTCTCTATTCTGATTATTCTTATATTTGGTCTTTTAATTGTGTCCTGAATTCTCTAGATGCTTTGGGTTAGGAGTTTTTTATGTTTTGAATTTTCTTTGACAGTATTGCCAATCTCTTCTATCATATCTTCTAAACCTGAGATTCTTTCTTCTATCTCTTATATTTTGTTGTTAATACTTGCATCCACAATTCCTGACCTCTTTCCTAGGTTTTAATTTTCCAAGTTTGCCTCCATTTGTGTTTTATTTATTGTTTCTACTTCCACTTTTAGGTCTTGGATTGCTTTATTAATTTCCTTCATTGTTTACCTGTGTTTTCCTGTATTTTTTTCAGTGAATTATTGATATCCTCCTTAAAGGACTCTATATCTACGTGAGATAGAATTTTAGGACAGATTCCTGATTTTCAGTTTTGTTGGTGTATTCATGACTTGCTGTTGTGAGAGAACTGAGTTTTGATGATTCCCAAGTATTTTGGCTTCTGTTGCTTATGGTTTAGTGCTTGCCAGTGTTTGTTCTTCTGGGTGACTCTCTGGAGTCTGCCTCTTTTGTCCTTGGGTTGCTTCAGGTCTCCTGGTAGGCTTGGGGTCCTGGCTGTAACAGATCACCTGTGGGGCCTTCCAACTTGGGGCTCTTCACAGGGGCAGAGAAGATGCTGATCTATTGCCCTTGCTACAATAGATCTCCTGGGAGGCCTTCAGACTGTTGGGTCTTCAGTGGAGCAGTCATGTTGTCCAACTGTCCTGAGTGCAGCAGATCCTCAACTGTTCTAAGTGCCTAGCGTCCTCAACTTTTTTGAGTGTAGTGTGTCCTCTAGGATGGATTGGGATATGGTGTCTTTACAGTAGCAGGACAACTAGGAGGCTGCCCCAACAGCAAGGACTTGGTGGAAGGGTGAGTTATGGTTGACTTTAAATTGCAAATTTAAACTTTCATGAGAATAAGTGGTTTTTGTTTTTTGTTTGTTTGTTTGTTTGTTTATTAATCTTGGAAAAGAGATTATTACAGAGTTTTTAATAGCTCTGCTCTTAGTTTGTCAACATAGGTCATTGCTGAGATCAAGCAGCACCATACTGTTAGTCCATATTTTATAAAAATGAAAGTGTTCAGGTTATGCATTGTTCTATGAAGCTCAATTTTACAAAGAGTTTGGCTCCATTTTGTAGATATATGACTTTAGCCACTGTGTAGACACAAAAATGGCTCTGAATGCCAGGTGCCACACTTCCAGCACAAATGTATACATGACTTATTCTTGGAAAGAGAAAGAACTCTAGAATATAAATTTATTGGAATGCATTTAAATATAGGGTCATATAAATGCATTAAAATCTTATCTGGAAAAGCAGGCCTAAGAAATTATTGGACAGACCCCACTGAGGAAAAAGTGTAGCTCTCTCATCTGGATCTTATAAAGTAATAGACACCTAAAACAATGATTGTAAAGCTCCAAAGCAAAGCATTATCTAACAAGTGATATGTTGAGGTTCAACAAGCAAAGGACTCCCTAACTAGCCCAGTAATGTCAGCTTTGCTTTATTGCTCAAAATGAATACAGTCTGCCCAATTGCTTTCCTATCTACCTGTTCACCCAAAGCTGCTATTTCTTGCTCTGGGACCCCATTTTAGTCTTTACTTTGCAGCTGAAATATCAAGCCCTGACTAGAAGAGCAGTTCCTTCCCATCACTCCTCTGGTTTCTTATCTTGTGGATACAGGCTCTTTATTAGTCTGATTTTGAGACCTTTTGAACTCTGTTTCAGCTTCTTTAATTTATATTCATGATGTAGAGATATCATGTATATAATATATCGGCTGCTTTTATGATTCTGTGATAAAATACCATGGCTGAAAGCAACTTATAGATGAAAGCAAATATTTAGGCTTATAATTTCAAGGGGATAATAATCAATCATGATAAATATGAGGAAGGACATGACGGCAAACAGCAGGAGTAGGAAATTAAGAGATCACATCTTAGCTACAAGAAAAAAAAAGTAGATAATGAACTGGAAATGGGCTGAGGTTTCTGAAAAACCTGCCTTCAGTAACTTAATTCCTTGAAAGTTTTGTGTCCTAAGAATTCCATATCCTTTCCAAACAGCACCACTAACCAGGGACTAAGTGTTCAAACACATTAAACTATGAAGTACATTTCTCAAGGAAACGACTACAAACACACATACAGAGAGGGCAGAGAGGGGGACAGGGAGAAAAGGAGAGGGAGAGTGGGAGAGGGAAGGAGGAAGAGGGAGGGAGGGAGTGTGGGGGAGGAGGAGGAAGTGGTGCACACACTAACACACACAAACACAAAATATCTGTGCTGAAGAAATTGGAGATCATATCAAAATATTTGATTGAGATACAAACCATGCTTAGTCAGGGCCTATTTCTGGACTGAACACAAATTCAAATATGTTGTAAATCTATCTTTCTTTTAAATCCAGCTTATTTGTACTTTGTGAATAATTTTTTGTGTTGTGAATTTCTATCACTAAATAAAAAAGGGAAGCTAGTGCAATTTTAACTGAAGACTATGTGCATCATTCTTTTCTGGTTCTGTGATTTTTGGAATATATTTTCTATGAATGACATGTTCTATGAGGAATGTACTTGAGGCTATGAAAAGAGGCCAGAGGGGAAGACAGACCAATTTACATACTCTGGAGCTTTTTTCTAAGCCCCTCTCAGCCCACACAGCAATGACCTCATGTTTTCTTCATTCACTTGTTGGCACTTGATGACTTTCATAATTCTAAACTTGTCTCATAAAAGCTGTAAAGGAAATGGCAAAATCTGTTCGGTATTGAATGTGAATGTTAAGACTACTTCCCCTGCAAGACTGCCTAGACTGATACACTGAAAAGATAGTGCAGAAAAGTTTCTGCCATCATGAAGTGTAGAAAGAACAGATCCCTCTGAATTATTGCTATGTTCTATGGATAATCATAGTCTTCAATATAAATGATACCTGAGAGGTCATTACTAATTCATTTGTATTTCTAATTCAGAAGCTGCTTTTTCAAAGTGGTTGGCTCAGCGAATAAAGGTTTTTATTTCACTTCTCTCAATAATCAGAGTCACTGAGTTTTGTTTTGTTTTTCTTTGTTGAAGTGGTGAATTGTAGATCCATTGTGAGCTCCCAACAGGTGATGGCACTTCTTGCCATGCCCTACTCCTGAGTTCTCTGGATTTGCAAATGAAAACACACACACACACACACACACACACACACACACACACACACACTCAATCACCATGTTTAATAAGCACTAACTTGCTCAATGGCCTGACATTTCCAAACCTATGTCTAGTACACACTCTCCTCTAGTATTCCTGATTTAACACTTTCTAAATCTATATTTTATCTTTGCTGCCCTATTTCCTTCTGGGCAGCCCTCACATGGGGCCACTTTTCTTTTCACCTACATTTCCGCTTTCTCATCTTCCTGCTCATTCATGGAGTAGTCTGTCCTACCACCCTCTCATGGCAGAATCCCTTTTCTCCTCTGTGTTTCTTGCCCAGGAAAAAAAGTCCTACCTCTGTTCCTCTGCCTCACCATTGGCCACTGGCTCTATTGATCAATCAAAAACCATTTGTAAACAGGGGCCCTAAGAATCTGGACATTTAAATCCCCATGTGATGTTGGGAGCTGAATTTAGACAAAGCATTTAGATCAAATTCTCAAGAGTTTGTTTTTGTTTTGTTTTGTTTTGTTTTGTTTTGTTTTGTTTCTGAGACAGGATTAACATAGCAAAAATGGCCATTTTATGAAAAGTAATCTAAAGATTCAATGCAATCCCCACCAAAATTTCAACTCAATTCTTCACAAAGATAGAAACATCAATTCTCAAATTCATCTGGAATAACAAATATCCAAGGATAACAAAAACTGCTCTCAACAATAAAAGAACTTCTGGGGAATCACCATGCCTGACCTCAAGCTGTACTACAGAGCAATAATGATAAAAAAAAAGCATGATATTGGTAAAGTGACAGGCAGGTAAATCAATGCAATTGAATTGAAGACCCAGAAATAAACCCACACATCTATGTTCACTTGATCTTTGACAAAGAAGCCAAAACCATACTGTGGGAAAAGAGAATCTTTCAACAAATGGTGCTTGTTCAACTGGTGGTGGTCAGCATGTAGATAAATGCAAATCAATCCATTCTTATCTCCCTGCTCAAGTCTAAGTGGATCAAAGAACTCCACATAAAACCAGATACACCAAAACCAATAGAAGAGAAAGTGGGGAAGAGCCTCGAACACATGGACACAGGGTAAAATCTCATAACCAGAACACCAATGGCTTATGCCCTAAGATCAAGAATTGACAAATGGGACCTCATAAATTTGCAAAGCTTCTGTAAGGCAAAGGGCACTGTCAACAGGACAAAATGGCAAGCAACAGATTAGGAAAAGATCTTTGCCAATTCTACATCTGATAGAGAACTCTTATCCAAAATATACAAAGAACTCAAGAAGTTGGACTCCAGAAAACCAAATAACCCTATTAAATATGGTGTACAGAACTAAACAGAGAGTCCTCAAGTGAGTTATCTGGAATGGCTGAGAGGCACTTTAAAAATGTTCAACATACTTAATCATCAAGGAAATGCAAGTCAAAATGACCCTGAGGTTCCACTTCACACCAATCGAAGATCAAAATCTCAGATTACAGAAGATGCTGGCCAGGATGTGGAAAAAGAAGAACACTCCTCCATCTCTATGCAATAAAAAGTCTCTTACACTTTCACACAGTTCTAGTTCATTTCTATTGTTGCGATAAAATTCCTTAACCGAAAGCAAATTAGAGTAATGATTAGAGTAATAGTGATTTTTAGCTCACAATTTCATATTAAAGCCCCTCATAGCAGGGAAAGAAAAGTATTAGGAATTTCAAATGTCTCATATCACATCAACTACAGACAAAAAGAGGAGAAATGAACACAGTTCATTTTTTGCACACACATATACTTTATGGCTTAATTCATTATGTTGGTTTGAATGAGAATAGCCCCTATAAATTCATATATTTAAATATTTTCCTATTTTTTTATTTTGGAAGTATTAGGGTGTATGAGCATGTTGAAGGAAAGAGGTGTGTTTCTGTGGGGCAGGTTTTGAAGTGTACAAGTCCCACGCCATCCATAGTTCATGCTTACTATTTTGTACTTTTAGATCAAGATGAAAGCTTTTAGCCACTGTTCCAGTGCCATTTCTGTCTGTCCTCTATTATGCTCCCTGTTATCATGGTGGTATACTCTAACTTAAATGCAACCCCACAAAAAAAAAACAAAACAACAACAACAACAAAAAAAAAACTTTCTCTTCTATTAGTTAACTTGGACATGGTGCCTTATGACACAATATAAAAGTATAAGGACACCTTTGAAATGGTGCCTTTTATACACAGGGTGAGTTTTCCTAACTCAGTTAACCCAATTTAAAAAATTCCTGAAGACAGGCCTCTTTGCCAACATAATATAAGTGGTCACTCATTGAGATTACCTGTCCAAGTGATTTTAGATTGTGGCAA
Source organism: Mus musculus (assembly GCF_000001635.26). Taxonomy (NCBI): domain Eukaryota; kingdom Metazoa; phylum Chordata; class Mammalia; order Rodentia; family Muridae; genus Mus; species Mus musculus. Next base: position 66,118,757 of record NC_000086.7, read on the forward strand.
GTTAATGAACACCCACAAGCATACATGCACACACATACATACACACAGAGTTCCTATTTCTACCACTCAAATCTTTATTCTACTATGAGACATATATTCTGTTTTATGATTATCCTGTGACTACACTTCAACTACAAGAATAATGCAGAATACTCAACTCGTTTCAATATTCTTAATTACAAGAGCAAAGTCATTTTTTAACATGAAATACCCACATTTGCAAGTTCTGGGAGCTGGGTCATATATATCTTTGAAGGGCTAACATTCTGCCTGTTTTAACTTTGTGCATCTGAAAGATTTAGATGATTTTAAATGCTTAAGACATATTCTTAAAAATACATGCTTTTCTCAAGAAAGAAAATTACAATTTTATATACTTTCCTTATGTTATTTTACAAAGATAAATGTTATAAGAAAAATGTATTTAGTGATGGATGTGATCTATTAGAGAATTTTAATTTGAAATTCTAATAAAATGTTAAAAGGTTATCCTGTCATTGATTTTCACGAGTTTTTAAAAACAATAATCTGAATTCTTCTGTTCACATCACCTATTTTCTACTCTCTTTCCACTGTTTTTACAACATTGACAAATGCTAGAGGTAACCATTTCTTTCTGTCCACCATAGATTTAAAATGTAGCCGGGCATGATGGCGCAAGCCTTTAATCCCAGCACTTGGGAGGCAGAGGCAGGAAGATTTCGGAGTTCGAGGCCAGCCTGGTCTGCAAAGTGAGTTCCAGGACAGCTGAGGCTACACAGAGAAACCCTATCTCAAAACACCAAAAAAAAAAAAAAAAAGTAAAGATAACACTTTTTAGGTAGTATATAATTTCAATGATAAATAATTTTCCTGTAAATATTCCTTTCTAAGCATGAAAGTGATTTTTTTAAATGTTTAACTGGTCTTTATTTGTGTACTGTGTGGTTTTTTATAAATAGCTATGGTCTAACTGGCTTGAATAAGGAAACTGACACAAATATGCAAATGCAGCCAGAATAAAAATATTCCTACTATAATTCATTTCTGCACAATTGATAGAAATATATCCTCTTAAAAATAAATCTTTGGAGCTACTCACTTCAAACAGTTTGTAATTACATCTTCTCTCAGTTGTCTACATTCAGAAATAGGACACTAACCAAGAAGAATGACAAGAATAGGACACTAACCAAGAACCAAGTGCATCAGCACATCAACAACTACAGAAGAACATTAAGCTTGTCATCATTTGTATTTGGTAGCACAAAATCAGGATGTCTCTCAATAAAACTGTTGTTAAAGATGTACTGTTGGATGACAAAATTCTACTCTTAGCCTAATGTTATATTACATTCTTGGTAAAGTTTTTCTTTTTAAAGAGACCGTCCAATAATTGTAGAGCAAATTTTCTTTCCATTTATGTGGCTTTTTTTTTTCTACTTGGATTTTACAGAAAACCAAATGCCATTGTATTAATTAAGATGTCTAGCTGGTTTCATCCCTAAGCTATTTGCTATTATTTTTTCTGTCTGACCTTCCGCAATCTGTTCACATTAAATATGAGGTGGACCATGTCATCAGTGAACATATTTTTAGTTGATGGATTGCCAGTACAGCCTTCTGGTGTTCCTTCCCATTAGCTTAACAGTATTGATGACACTCTACTGTCCTCTCTTTTTCCTTTCTTTGTTTTTACAAAGGTAACATCTTTCATGAATTGTGAATCATCCTTTATAATTCTGAAATGTAGTCTCTAAAGTTCCTACTTTCAATGTGAACTATACATATTACACATTTTAAAGTGTTTTGTTTGATACTAACCTCAGAGTCTAATTTTCACACACACCCACACAGACAGCCAGACGCACATACATACTTTTTTCATTTCTTTCCCTCTCTCTTTCTATCTTTCATAAAGTGTAGTGAAAGTAGAAATTTTAATAAATATTTTTCTTCATTCATATGCCTCTCCAAAATACATAGTGCAAGGACAGATATGCAATGTAGTTAATCAAATATGGCCTGTTAGTCTGGTATAAACACAGAATGTTGAAAAATAATGCATCCTATAGGCCAATTTTTCCCAAACTACACATAATCTCTGACTACAATAGTTTTACCGGAGGATATTTTCCTTAAGACATTGAAATATCATTGAAAAAGCAATCTTCTACTAGTCAGATAGTTGGCATATTCATAATTATGGAATTGTTAGATTGTCTCTAGAATTTCAAAAACAAAATTAAAACTTGCAAAGTCTTACTGGCTACATTTATTCTTCATATTGATGAACATGTAAAGCACCTACTAACTTAATTTGACAGAGTCCGCTGTTGAACAATAAGGTCAGTGGATTTATCCTTTATTTTAAATTAATTCAACAAAAGAGCACAAAGATTAGCAGAGTATGAAAGCAAATCAGTAAAATACATTATTTGAGTTAATTGCTTTAATGTTTTTAGTGATGCTGGGAGGATATGGTAACATGGTCTTGATAATATTAATTGGTTATAATGGCTGTGAATTGTTATACAATCTAGAGAACAGAAAGCCTCCTCAATATATTAATGTCTGGATTGTTTTTCTCTTTGTGGAAAGTAAAGCATTTTTTTTCTTTTAAAGAAGTGAAAAACATCTGCCAATATTTTCTGTTAACAATGAATCCCTTCTTAATTTTACTTTATATCTAGACATTTTTCTCTAAGGTTGGTAATTCTTTCCATGACAAGAATTCAGTATTCAAGATAAATAAGAATACTGAAAACATTTCTAAAGAATTAGGTTTCTTTTTATTTTGTGCTTAGAAAATTGGCATTATTGAAATGTAACTTTTTCTATAACTGTTTTACTCATTCTTTGATGGGAACATTGTGCCACCACTCCTCACAAATGAATATGTACACACTGAAACATGTGCATACATGTCACAACATATATCTGAGACATTCGCACCTTTTGAACAGGTTGAGAATCAGACCACTAGAAACTGAACTAATATTATTTGACATAGAAACCAAATGGAGGAGTAGGCAAAGGGTTTGCGTAGTGACCCTACATATAGTGGATAATTTCTTTTCCTTTCTTTCTTTCTTCCTTTCTTCCTTCCTTTCTTTCTTTCTTTCTTTCTTTCTTTCTTTCTTTCTTTTTCTTTCTTCTCTCTTCCTTCTTTCTTTTTTTGTTTTGTTTGTTTGTTTGTTTTGCCAAGATACACTTTGATATATCACTAGGGAATCTGATGCAATTCTGAATATTCATGTGCCAGCTGAGACTTGCCCATCTGTGACTTACCTTCAGGCCAAAACTCACTTGTGATTTTATACTAGTCACAGAAAAAAATATGTAGGTTCTTTCTTCCTCTGGGACATGTTTTTTCACTGAGTTTGTCCCTTGACAGTATTCTATATACTAACTTTCATTAAGAAAGCAAAATGAATATAACTATCTCTTTACCACAATGACATATGGTATTTTTATAAATGTAACCTAGGAAGTACATCATGCATGGCACACATAAACATAGACTCCCAATGCAGACCATAGCTAATTGGTATGAACTATAAACTGTTGTTCATAAGTAACAGAAAGGAAAATAAAGGAAGAGATAAATGAATGTAAACATTATATGCTGCATTGTAAGTCACTGAGTACTTGCAATAATGATTTTTTTCTGGACAAATATAAGTATTTCTATGATATCTATATATTTCCAGTATTTATTGAAATGTTTACAAGATAGCACATGACACATTGTTCTTAATGTTTCTTGTTTTTACTATGATTATCATAGAAATCATATCAACAGGCAGTATTATGCAAATAATGTGAACGAAGTGTGTTACCCATTTGTAACGCGAGTGAGCAATACACTTTATGCACCCGTTCCAAAACTATATTATCACAAAGTTCAACATGGCCCCAAGAGTAAAGAATATTCCTTAATTAAGAGAATGCAAATAGATGTGATTTTAAAATAACAAATATTGTTGCCATTCATCAAATCAAAATTACTAGGTATTTTCAATTCATTACTGTGAATATTGACAAAAGCAAAGTGTAATGTGGCCACCAGGTGAGAATATGTATAACAATATTGCCAAAAGCATCTAGTACAGTAACTGCCAAACACGAAATATGTAGAAAATTTGAGGTAGTAACTTGATGTTGATTATATAAAAAACATATTTAACTATTGTGTTGTTTCTTAATAGGAATTGTATTTTTGTGTATATGCATGTAAGTGTACATGTTCAGGCCTAGGTGCACATGAATGGGGTAGGGTGGAGACAAGAGGATAATGTCATGTGTCTTCCTAAACTGTTCTCCAAATTATTTTTGAGACAAGGACTTTTCCTGAACCAAGAGCTCACCACTTAAGCTAGACTGATATCACAACATCAACTACAGGTGTGCCCTACCACATGCAGCTTTTTTATTTAGGGTATTTATTTAATTTACATTTCCAATGCTATCCCAAAAGTCCCCCCCATGCTCACCCACCCACTCCCCCAACTACACACTCCCACTACTTGGCCCTGGCATTCCCCCGTATTGAGGCATATAAAGTTTGCATGACCAATGGGCCTCTCTTTCCACTGATGGCCAACTAGGCCATCTTCCGATATATATGCAGCTAGAGACACGAGCTCCTGGGGGTACTGGTTAGTTCATATTGGTGTTTCACGTATAGGGTTGAAGATACCTTTAGATCCTTGGTTATTTTCTCTAGCTACTACATTGGGGGCCGTGTGATCTATCCAATAGCTGACTGTGAGCATCTACTTCTGTGTTTGCTAGACCCGGCATAGTCACACAAGAGACTGCTATATCTGAGTCCTTTCAGCAAAATCTTGCTAGTGTATGCAATGATGTCAGCCTTAGGAAGCTGATTATGGGATAGATCCTTGGATATGGCAGTATCTAGATGGTCCATCCTTTGGTCTCAGCTCCAAAATTTGTTTCTGTAACTCCTTCCATGGGTTTTTTTGTTCCCAATTATAAGAAGGGGCAAAGTGTCCACACTTTGATCTTCGTTCTTCTTGAGTGTCATGTGTTTAGCAAATTGTATCTTATATCTTGGGTATTCTAAGTTTCTGGGCTAATATCCACTTAACAGTGACTACATATTCTGTGAGTTCCTTTAAGATTGGGTTACATCACTCAGGATGATGCCCTCCAAGTCCATCCATTTGCTTAGGAATTTCATAAATTCATTCTTTATAATAGCTGTGTAGTACCCAATTGTGTAAATGTACCACATTTTCTGTATCCATTCCTCTGTTGAGGGGCATCTGGGTTCTTTCCAGCTTCTGGCTATTATAAATAAGGCTGCTATGAACATAGTTGAGCATGTGTCCTTCTTGCAAGTTGGAACATCTTCTGGATATATGCCCAGGAGAGGTATTGCGGGATTCTTCCATAGTACTATGTCCAATGTTCTGAGGAACCGCCAGACTGATTTAAAGAGTAGTTGTATAAGCTTGCAATCCCACCAACAATGAAGGAGTGTTCCTCTTTCTCCACTTCCTCACCAGCATCTGCTGTCACCTAAATTTGTGATCTTAGCCATTCTGACTGGTGTGAGGTAGAATCTCAGGGTTGTTTTGATTTGCATTTCCCTGATGATTAAGGATGTTGAACATTTTTTCAGGTGCTCCACAGCCATTCAGTATTCCTCAGGTGAGAGTTCTTTGTTTAGCTGTGTGCCCCATTTTTTAATGGTGTTATTTGATTTTCTGGAGTCCACCTTCTAGAGTTCTTTATATATATTGGATATCAGTCCCCTATCTGATTTAGGATAGGTAAAGATCCTTTCCCAATCTGTTGGTGGCTTTTTGTCTTATTGATGGTGTCTTTTGCCTTGCAGAAGCTTTGCAATTTTATGAGGTCCCATTTGTAGATTCTTGATCTTACAACACAAGCCATTGCTGTTCTATTCAGGAATTTTTCCCATGTACCCATATCTTCAAGGCTTTTCCCTACTTCCTCCTCTATAAGTTTCAGTGTCTCTGGTTTTATGTGGAGTTCCTTAATCCACTTAGATTTGACCTTAGTACAAGGAGATAGGAATGGATCAATTCTCATTCTTCTACATGATAACTGCCAGTTGTGCCAGCACCATTTGTTGAAAATGCTGTCTTTTTTCCACTGGATGGTTTTTGCTTCCTTGTCAAAGATCAAGTGACCATAGGTGTGTGGGTTCATTTCTGGGTCTTCAATTCTATTCCATTGGTCAACTTGTCTGTTGCTATACCAGTACAATGCAGTTTTTATCACAATTGCTCTGTAGTACAGCCTTAGGTCAGGCATGGTGATTCCACCAGAGGTATTTTTATCCTTGAGCAGAGTTTTTGCTATCCTAGTTTTGTTTTTGTTTTTTTTTTAGTTACAGATGAACTTGCAGATTTCCCTTTCTAATTCATCAAGGAATTGAGTTGTAATTTTGATGGGGATTGCATTGAATCTGTAGATTGCTTTTGGCATGAGAGCCATTTTTATTATATGGATCCTGCCAATAAATGAGCATGAGAGATCTTTCCATCTTCTGATATCTTCCTTAATTTCATTCTTCAGAGACTTGAAGTTCTTATCATACGGATCTTTCACTTCCTTAGTTAGAGTCATGCCAAGGTATTTTATATTATTTGTGACTATTGAGAAGGGTGTTGTTTCCCTAATTTCTTTCTCAGCCTGTTTATCCTTTGTGTACAGAAAGGCCATTGACTTGTTTGAGTTAATTTTATATCCAGCTACTCCATTGAAGCTGTTTATCAGGTTTAGGAGTTCTCTGGTGGAATTTTTAGGATCACTTATATATACTATCATATCATCTGCAAAAAGTGATATTTTGACTTCTTCCTTTCCAATTTGTATCCACTTGGTCTCCTTTTGTTGTCAAATTGCTCTGGCTAGGACTTCAAGTACAATGTTGAATAGGTAGGGAGAAAGTGGGCAGTCTTTTCTAGTCCCTGATTTTAGTGGGATTGCTTCCAGCTTTTCACCATTTACTTTGATGTTGGCTATTGGTTTGCTGTAGATTGCTTTTATCATGTTTAGGTATGGGCCTTGAATTCCTGATGTTTCCAAGACTTTTATCATGAATGGGTATTGGATTTTGTCAAATGCTTTCTCGCCATCTAACGAGATGATCATGTGGTTTTTGTCTTTGAGTTTGTTTATATAATGAATTACGTTGATGGATTTCTGTATACTGAACCATCCCTGCATCCCTGGGATGAATCCTACTTGGTCAGGATGGATGATCGTTTTGATATGTTCTTGGATTTGGTTAGCGAAAACTTTATTCAGGATTTTTGCATCGATATTCATAAGGGAAGTTGGTCTGAAGTTCTCTATCTCTGTTGGTTCTTTTTGTGGTTTAGGTATCTGAGTAATTGTGGCTTCATAGAATTAGTTGGGTAGAGTCCCTTCTGTTTCTATTTTGTGGAATAATTTGCGAGCACTTGGATTAGATCTTCTCTGAAGGTCTGATAGAACTCTGCACTAAACCCACCTGGTCCTGGGCTTTTTCTGGTTGGGAGACCATTAATGACTGCTTCTATTTCTTTAGGGGATATAGGACTGTTTAGATCATTAACCTGATCTTGATTTAACTTTGGTACCGGGTATCTGTCTAGAAACTTGTCAATTTCATCCAGGTTCTCCAGTTTTGTGGAGTATAGCCTTTTGTAGAAGGATCTGATGTTTTGGATTTCTTCAGGATCTGTTGTTATGTCTCCCTTTTCATTTCTGATTTTGTTAATTCAGATGCTTTCCCTGTGCCCTCTAGTGAATCTGACTACAAGTTTATCTATCTTATTGATTTTCTCAAAGAACCAGCTCCTTTTTTGGTTGATCCTTTGAATAGTTCTTCTTGTTTCCACTTGGTTGATTTCGCCCCTCAGTTTGATTATTTCCTGCCCTCTACTCCTTTTGGGTGAATTTGCTTCCCTTTGTTTTAGAGCTTTTAGGTGTGTTGCCAAGCTGCTAGTATGTGCTCTCTAGTTTCTTTTTGGAGGCACTCAGAGCTATGAGTTTTTATCTTAGAAATGCTTTCATTGTGTCCCATAAGTTTGGGTATGTTGTGGCTTCATTTTCATTAAACTCTAAAAACTCTTTAATTTCTTTCTTTATTCCTTCCTTGATCAAGGTATCATTGAGGAGAGTGTTGTTCAGTTTTCATGTGAATGTTGGCTTTCTATTATTTATGTTGTTATTGAAGATCAGCCTTAGTCCATGGTGATCTGATAAGATGCATGGGACAATTTCAATATTTTTGTATCTGTTGAGGCCTGCTTCGTGACCAATTATGTTGTCAATTTTGGAGTAGGTACCATGAGGTGCTGAGAAGAAGGTATATCCTTTTGTTTTAGGATAAAATGTTCTGTAGATATATGTTAGATCCATTTGTTTCATAATTTCTGTTCTTTTCACTGTGTCCCTGTTTAGTTTTTGTTTCCATGATCTGCCCATTGTTGAAAGTGGTGTGTTGAAGTCTCCCACTATTATTGTGTGAGATGCAATATGTACTTTGAGCTTTACTAAAGTTTCTTTAGTGAATGTGGCTGCCCTTGTATTTGGAGCATAGATATTCAGAATTGAGAGTTCCTCTCAGAAGATTTTACCTTTGATGTGTATAAACTGCCCCTCCTTGTCTCTTTTGATGACTTTGGGTTGGAATTCGATTTTATTAGATATTAGAATGGCTACTCCAGCTTCTTTCTTAAGACCATTTGCTTGGAAAAAATGTTTTCCTGCCTTTCATTCTGAGGTAATGTCTGTCTTTTTTCCCTGAGATGTGTTTCATGTAAGCAGCAAAATGTTGGGTACTGTTTGTGTAGCCTATCTGTTAGTCTATGTCTTTTTATTGGGGGGGGTTGAGTCCATTGATATTAAGAGATATTAAGGAAAAGTAATTGTTGCTTCCTATTATTTTTGTTGTTAAAGTTGGCATTCTGTTCTTGTGGCTGTCTTCTTTTAGGTTTGTTGAAGGATTATTTTCTTGCTTTTTCTAGGGCATGGTTTCCGTCCTTTTATTGTTTTGTTTTGTTTTTTCTGTTATTATCCTGTTTTTTTAATCTGTTATTATTAGTTATGTTTGAATGGCTGGATTTGCAAAAAGATAATGTGTGAATTTGGTTCTGTCCTGGAATACTTCCATTTCTCCATCTATGGTAATTGAAAGTTTGGCTGGGTATTGTAGCCTCTGCTGGCATTTGTGTTCTCTTAGTGTCTGTATAACATCTGTCCAAGATCTTCTGACTTTCATAGTCTCTGGTGAAAAATCTGGTGTAATTGTGATAGTCTTTCCTTTATATGTTACTTGACCTTTTTCCCTTACTTCTTTTAATATTCTATTTTTATTTAGTGCATTTGTTGTTCTGATTATTATGTGTCGGGAGGAATTTCTTTTCTGGTCCAGGCTATTTGGAGTTCTGTTGGCTTCTTGTATGTTCATGATCTTCTCTTTCTTTTGGTTTGGGAAGTTTTCTTCTATAATTTTGTTGAAGATATTTGCTGGCCCTTTAAGTTGAAAAACTTCATTCTCATGGACTCCTATTATCCATAGGTTTGGTCTTCTCATAGTGTCCTGGATTTCCTGGCTGTTTTGAGTTAGGATCTTTTTGCATTTTGCATTTTCTTTGATTGTTGTGCCCATGTTCTCTATGGAATCTTCTGCACCTGAGATTCTCTTTTCCATCTCTTGTATTCTGTTGCTGATGCTCGAATCTATGGTTCCAGATTTCTTTCCTAGGGTTTCTATCTCCAGCGTTGCCTCACTTTGGCTTTTCATTATTGTGTCTACTTCCCTTTTTAGGTGTATTATGATTTTGTTCATTTCCATCACTTGTTTGGACATGTTTTCCTCTTTTTCTATAAAGACTTGCAACTCTTTAGCAGTTTTCTGTATTTCTTTAAGTCAGTTATTAAAGACCTTCTTGATGTCTTCTACCATCATCATGAGATATGCCTTTAAATCCGGGTATAGGTTTTTGGGTGTGTTGGGGTGCCCTTGACTGGCTGAGTTGGGATTGCTGGGTTCTCATGATGGTGAGTGGTCTTGGTTTCTGTTAGTATCATTCTTATGTGTGCCTTTTGTCATCTGGTACACTCTGGAGTCAGTTTTTATAGTTGTCTATGGTTAGAGCTTGTTCCTCTCGTGATTCTGTTATTCTCTACTAGCAGACCTGGGAGACTACCTCTCTCTTGAGTTTCAAATGTCGGAGCACTCTCTGTAGGCAGGCTCTCCTCTTTTGGGGAAGGTGCACAGATATCTGGCGTTCAGACTTGCCTTCTGGCAGAAGATAAAGGCCTGAAACAGGACCTGTCCCAGAATCTGTTAGATTCTGTAGCCCACACTCTCACCTGTGCAGACTAGTTTTGGTGGAGTCTGGGAACCAAGATGTCTCCACAGATGCTCAGTCAAAGCCCTCCCAGGCCGGGCAGACACGTTTACTCTGGCAGGGAGGGTGCCTGGATGTCTGTGCAGACTAATCTTGGAGGAGTCCGGGAACCAAGATGTCTCCTGCAGATGCTCAGTCAAAGCCCTACCAGGCCAGGCAGACACCTTTCCTCTGGCAGGGAAGGTGCCCAGATTTCTGTGCAGACTAGTCTCGTTGGAGTCTGGGAATCAAGATGTCTCCCGCAGGTTCTCAGGCAAAGCCCTCCCGGGCCATGAGGACACCTATCCTCTCACGTGCAGATTTTATATGGGTGTACAGAGATAAAACTCAGGTCCTCATGCTTATGCAAGTTTTTTCTTTTCTTTTTTTTAAATTAGATATTTTCTTTATTTACATTTCAAATGTTATTCCCTTTCCTAGTTTCCCCTCTGAAAATACCCTATTCCCTTCCCCCTCCCCCTGCTCACCAACACACCAACTCCCATTCTTGGTCCTGCCTTTCCACTATACTGGTGCATGAGCCTTCACAGGACCAAGGGCCTCTGCTCCCATTGATGACCTACTAGGCCATCCTCTGCTACATATATAGCTAAAGCCACAAGTTCCACCATGTGCTCTCTTTGATTGGTGGTATAGTTCCAAGGAGCTCTGAGGGTACTGGTTAGCTCATATTGATATTCCTCTTATGGGGCTTCAGTTCTCTTCAGCTCCCTTGGTATTTCTCCAGCTACTTCATTGGGGAATTTGTGCTCCATCCAATGGATGACTGTGAGCATCCACTACTCTATTTGCCAGGCACTGGCAGAGCCTCACAGGAGACAGCTATATCAGGCTCCTGTCAGCAGGCTCTTGTTGGCATCTGCCTAGTGTCTGTGTATGGTGGTTGTTTATGGGGTAGATTCACAAGTGGGGCAGAATCTGGATGGTCATTCCTTCAGGCTCTGCTAAGAACTTTGTCTCTGTAAATCCTTCCATGGTTATTTTGTTCCACATTCTAAGAAGGAATGAAGTATCCACACTGTGGTCTTCCTTCTTCTTGAGTTCCATGTGTTTTGCAAATTGTTTCTTGGGTATTCTAAGTTTCTTGGCTAGTATCCACTTATCAGTGAGTGCATATCATGTGTGTTCTTTTGTGAAAGGGTTACCTCACTCAAGATGATATCCTACAGATCCATCCATTTGCCTAAGAATTTCATAAATTTATTGTTTTTAGGAGCTGAGTAGGCCTCTATTGTGTAAATGTACCACATTTTCTGTATCTATTATTCTGTTGATGGATATCTGGATTCTTTCCAGCTTCTGGCTATAATAGATTAGGCTGCTAAGAACATAGTGGAGAGTCTGTCCTTATTACATGTTGGAGCATCTTCTGGGTATATGACCAGGAGAGGTATTGCTGGATTTTCCAGTAAGTACTATGTCCAATTTTCTGAGGAAACATCAGACTGATTTCCAGAGTGTTTTTACCAGCTTGCAATCCCACCAGCAATGGAAGACTGTTCCTCTTTCATCACATCCTTGCCAGCATCTGCTGTAAACTGAGTTTTTGGTCTTAGCCATTCTGACTGGTGTGAGGTAGAATCTCAAGGTTGTTTTGATTTGCATTTCCCTGATGATTAAGTATGTTTAACATTTTTTCAGTGGCTTCTCAACTCAGTTGAGGATTCTTCGTTTAGCTCTGTACCCCATTTTCTAATAAATTTATTTCATGTTTTGGAGTCCAGCTTCTTGAGTTCTTTGTATATACTGGATATTAGTCCCCTATCAGATTTAGGATTGGTAAATATCCTTTCCCAATCTGTTGGTGGCCTTTTTATCTTATTAACAGTGTCTTTTGCCTTACAGAAGCTTTGCAATTTTATAAGGTCCCATTTGTCAATTCAAATCTTACAGCACAAGCTATTGCTGTTCAGGAATTTTCCATTTGTGCCCATATCTTTGAGGCTCTTTCCCATTTACTCCTCTATAACTTTCAGTGTATCTGGTTTTATGTAAAGTTCCTTGATCTACTTAGACTTGAGTTTTGTACAAGGAGGTAAGAAAGATTCAATTCACATTCTTCTACATGATAACCGCCAGCTGTGCTAGCACCATTTGTTGAAAAAGTTGTATTTTTTCCACTAGATGGTTTTAGCTCCCTTGTCAAAGATCAAGTGACCAGAGGTGTGTGGGTTAATTTCTGGGTCTTCAGTTCTATTCCATTGACCTACATGTCTCTTGCTGTAACATTACCATGCACTTTTAATCATAATTTCTCTGTTGTACAGCTTGAGGTCAACCATGGTGATTTCACCAGAGGTACTTTTATTGTTGTGAATAGTTTTTGCTATCCTAGGTTTTTTGTTATTCCAGATGAATTTGCAAATTGCCCTTTCTAACTCTGTAAAGAATTGAGTTGGAATTTTGATGGGGTTTGCATTGACTCTGTAGACTGCTTTTGGCATGATAGCCATTTTGACTATATTAATCCTGCCAATCCATGAGCATGGGATATCTTTCCATCTTCTAAGATCTTCTGCAATTTATTTCTTCAGAAACTTGAAGTTTTTATTATACAGATCTTTCAATTCCTTAGTTAGAGTCACACCCAGGTATTTTGTATTATTTGTGACTCTTGAGAAGGGTGTTGTTTCCCTAAATTCTTTCTCAGCCTGTTTATCCTTTGTGTAGAGAAAGGCCACTGATTTGTTTGAGTTAATTTTATATCCAGCTACTGCACTGAAGCTGTTTATCAGGCTTAGGAATTCTGTGGTGTAACTTTTAGGGTCATGTATATATACTATCATATCATCTGCAAATAGTGATATTTTGACTTCTTTCCTTCCAGTTTGTATCCCCTTTATCTCCTTTTGTTGTCTAATTGCTCTGGGTAGGATTTCAAGTCCTGTATTAAATAGGTAGGGAGAAAGTGGGCAGTCTTATCTAGTCCCTGATTTTAGTGGGATTGCTTCCAGCTTCTTTCCATTTACTTTGATGCTGGCTACAGGTTTGCTATAGATGGCTTTTATTATGTTTAGGTATGGGCCTTGAATTCCTGATGTTTCCAAGACTTTTATCATGAATGGGTATTGGATTTTGTCAAATGTTTCTCGCCATCTAACGAGATGATCATGTGGTTTTTGTCTTTGCGTTTGTTTATATAATGAATTACGTTGATGGATTTCCATATACTGAACCATCCCTGCATCCCTGGGATGAATCCTACTTGGTCAGGATGGATGATTGTTTTGATATGTTCTTGGATTTGGTTAGCGAAAACTTTATTCAGGATTTTTGCATCGATATTCATAAGGGAAGTTGGTCTGAAGTTCTCTATCCTTGTTGAGTCTTTATATGGTTTAGGTAACAGAGTAATTTGTGGCTTTGTAGAATGAACTGGGTAGAGTACCCTCTGTTTCTATTTTGTGAAATAGTTTGAGGAGAATTGGAATTATGTCTGCACTGAAGGTCTGATAGAACTCTGCACTGAACCCATCTGGACCTGGGCTTTTTTTTTTTTTTATGAGAGACTATGACTTCATCTACTTCTTTAGAGGATATGGGACTGTTTAGATCATTAATCTGATCCTGATTTAACCTTGGTACCTGGCATCTGTCTAGAAAATTGTCCATTTTATCCAGGTTTTCCCGTTTTGTTGATTATAGCCTTCTACAGTAGGATCTGATGATGTTTTAGATTTTCTCAGGTTCTGTTGTTATGTCTCCCTTTTCATTTCTGATTTTGTTAATTAAGATACTGTCCCTGTGCCCTCTTGTTAGTCTTTCTAAGGCTTTGTCTACCATGTTGATTTTCTTAAAAAACAAACAAAACAACAAACAAAACAAAAACAAAACAAAACAACAACAAAAACCCAGCTGCTCCTAATTTGGTTGATTCTTTATATAGTTCTTTTTTTTTTTTTTTCCTACCTGGTTGATTTCAGTGCTGAGTTTGATTATTTCCTTCCATCTACTCCTCTTGGTTGAATGTACTTCCTTTTGTTCTAGAACTTTTAGGTGTGCTGTCAAGCTGCTATTGTGTGCTCTCTCTGTTGTCTTTTTAGCAGCATTCAGAGCTATGAGTTTTCCTCTTAGGACTTCTTTCATTGTGTCTTATAAGTTTGGGTATATTGAGGCGTCATTTTCATTAAACTATAATAAGTCTTTAATTTCTTTCTTTATTTCTACCTTGACCAAGTTATCATTGAGTAGAGTGTTGTTCACCTTCCTTGTCAATTTTGGCTTTCTATTATTTATGTTGTTACTGAAAATCAGCCTTTGTCCATGGTGATCTGATAAGATGTATGTGTTAATTTCATTATTTTTGTATCTGTTCAGGCCTGTTTTATGACTAGTTATAAGTTCAATTTTGGATAAGGTACCATGAGGTGCTGATATGAAGATCCATCCTTTTGTTTTAGGGTAAAATGTTCTGTAGATTTCTGTTAAATCCATTTGTTTCATAACTTCTGTTAATGTCACTGTATCTTTCTTTAATTTCTGTTTCCAGAATCAGTCCAGTGATAAGAGTGGGGTGTTGAAGACTCCCCTATTATTGTGTGAGGTGCAATGTGTCCTTTGAAGTTTACTAAAGTTTCCTTAATGAATGTGGCTGCCCTTGCATTTGGAGCATAAATATTCAGAATTGAGAGTTCACCTTGGAAGATTTTACCTTTGATGAGCATGAAGTACCCCTCCTTTTCTTTTTTGGTAACTTTGGGTTTGAAGTTGATTTCCTTTGATATTAGAATGGCTTCTCCAGCCTGTTTCTTTGGAGCATTAGCTTGGAAAATTGTTTTCCAGCCTTTTACTCTGAGGTAATGTCTGACTTTTTCCATGAGGTAGGTTTCCTGTATGCAGTAAAATGTTGGGTCCTGTTTATGTAGCCAGTCTGTTAGTCTATGTTTTTTTATTAGGAATCTGAGTCCATTGATATTAGGAGATATTAATGAAAAGTTATTGTTACTTCCTGTTATTTTGTTGTTAGAGTTGGGATCCTTTTATTGCTTCTATCTTCTTTCAGGTTTGTTGAAGGATTATTTTCTTGCTTTTTCTATGGTGTTCTTTCCCTCATTATGTTAGAGTTTTCCCTTTATTATCCTTTGAAGGGCTGGATTCGTGATAAGATATTGTTTGAATTTGGTTTTGTGATGGAATGCCTTGGTTTCTCCATCTATGGTAATTAACAATTTTGCTGGGTATAGTAGCCTGAGCTGGAATTTGTGTTCTCTTAGGGTCTGTATAACATCTGTCCAGGATAATCTGGCTTTCTTAGTCTCTGGTGAGAAGTCTGGTACAATTCTCATAGGTCTGCCTTTATATGTTTCTTGACCTTTTTCCCTTACTGCTTTTAAAATTCTATCTTTATTTAGTGCATGTGTTGTTCTGATTATTATTTGTCAGGAGGAATTTCTTTTCTGGTCCAGTCTATTTGGAGTTCCGTAGGCTTCTTGTACGTTCATGGGCATTTCTTTCTTTAGGTTTGGGAAGTTTTCTTCTATAATTTCATTGAAGATATTTGCTGGCCCTTTCAGTTGAAAATCTTCATTCTCATCTACTCCTATTATCCATAGGTTTGGTCTTCTCATTGTGTCCTGGACTTCCTAGATGTTTTGAGTTAGGATCTTTTTGGATTTTGCATTTCCTTTGATTGTTGTGTCCATGTTTTTTATGAAATCTTCTGCACCTGAGATTTTCTCTTCTGTCTCTTGTATTCTGTTGCTGATGCTTGCATTTATGGTTTCTGATTCCATTTCTAAGTTTTCTATCTCCAGAGTTGTCTCCCTTTTTGATTTCTTTATTGTTTCTACTTCCATTTTTAGATTCTGGATGGGTTTGTTCAATTCTTTCACTTGTTTGGTAGTGTTTTACTGTAAATCTTTAAAGGATTTTTAGTTTATCCTCTTTAAGGGCTTCTAGCTGTTTACCTGCATTTTCGTGCATTTCTTTAAGGGAGTCATTTATTTCCTTCTTAAAGTCCTCCATCATCATCATGAGACGTTGCTTTAGATCTATATCTTGCTTTTCTGGTGTGATGGTATATCTAGGCCTTGCTATGGTGGGAGAGTTTGGTTCTGATGATGCCAAGTAACCTTGGTTTCTGTTACTTCTCTTTTTATGCCTGCCTCTTGCCATCTGATTATCTCAAGTACTTGCTGCCCTCAATATATCTGATTGGAGCCTGTCCTTCCTATAATCCCAGTTGATTCAGGACTCTTCAGAGTCCAGCTTTCTCTGTCATCCTGTCATTCTGGGCTCCTGTGAACCTGAGATTCTGGGTGTATCAGAGTTCTTGGCAGTGAAGCTTCCTCTGAGACCCTGAGATCCTTGTTTTAACAAGTTCCTGTTATCCTGGGATACTGGAATCCTAAGATCCTGAAAGTATTACAGCACCTGAAATTTATGTCTCCTCTGGGAACCGTTGAGCTGTCTTGTGTGTTTGAAACCAAGGTATACCAGCACTGACCAGAAGAAACCTGAGCTGCATGTCAGGCAGGGCTCCTGTGCCCTTACTCTTGCTGTCACAAACCTGTGAAAATGGAATTGGAACTGATGTTGTATTCCACTCACCAGTGATCCTAAGATCGTGTAGAAAGTCCTCTGGGGACCATGGGACTCTCTGTGGAGTTCACAACAAAGGTTACCTGGAGCTGGTGCTGACAAGAAGGCCTTATACAAGTTTCTTACTCATTGAGTCATCTTTTCCATCCCAAGACTTGTCTTTTTGTTAAATTACTTTTCGATTATATCAACATTTGCTTAAACTTTTTATTTTATACTGAGAGACCAAGAAATTGATATTATCTGTCAGTATATATCCCTTGTGTCCTGATTAATTAATAAGAAAATGCCAGAAATTCTTATTTCAAGGTTATTTTAAAAATACTTTTCATGTTCTGTGTGGTGTCACATTATGTCATTCATGTCCCAACAAAAAATATTTGTTACCAAAGATGACATTTTTTTAAGTACCATAGTTAGTAACTCACACAGACATTAATTATTAGGTCATGATCATGGTATGTAATTAAGAAGGACATTAAACAAAAGGTTTTGTCAGTAAAGAGGAGAGCATGATTAATTTTGATATAATAATTAGAGAGCATTTGACAGAAGCCACATTAGAATTGAACTTCACATCATGACTCAGTCCATTCATAGTAAAGGAAATGTCTCAGGAAATTGTATTAATTCCAATTTCTTATTTGTTTCTCTTGTATAGCTCAATCTTGGATCATACTCAGTGAATACATTGTCACTCGTCTCTGCCTTAATCATACACTTTACTCTTCCCAGGCTCAGTTACCTAAAAGCTAGAACAGAGTTTTTATCTCACAGGGAAGTAAAATAATTCACCCTACTGGTTCATAAACATGTTTTCTCCATTTTGTTCTTTCCTGCACAAAACATATTTTTTTAAAAGACTTTTAACCTACATTTTCCTTCTGAGGTAGATTGAATGAGAACAGTACCCATAGGCTCATATATTTGAATGTGTGGTCCCCAGTCAGTGGCACTGCTGAAAAAGAATTGGGAAGGGTAATATTGTCGAAGGAGGTGTAGCCATGTTGGAAGAGGGAGGACATTGGAATGGACTTTGAGGTTTCAAAAGGCTCATGCCAGGCACAGTCTTGCTCTGTCTGCTTGCATGCCTGTCTGCATGTGTATCAGGATGTAAGTTCTCAGCTCCATGTCTGCCACTATGCTTAATGCCATGAAGATTATGGACTAACTCTGAAATTTTACCCAAGCCCACATTAAAATGTAGTCTTTTAGTTGTTTTGGTCATGGTATCTCTTCCTAGCAACAGAACAAGAACTAAGATGCCCTGCCACTTCTGCCTTTTGACTGACATGTATCCTATATAAGGAAACTAATATATCTCCCACTTCTTGAAAAATGTTAGTAAAACCTTCCCCCTTAAAGGTAGTAACAAAAAAAAAAAAAAAAAAAAAAGAAAGAAAGAAAAGCCGGGTTGGGGTGGAGCACGCCTTTAATCCCAGCACTTGGGAGGCAGAGGCAGGTGGATTTCTGAGTTTGAGGCCAGCCTGGTCTACAGAGTGAGTTCCAGGAAAGCCAGAGCTACACAGAGAGACTCTTTCTGGAAACCAAAACCAAAAACAAAACCAAAAACAAAACCAAAAACAAAACAAAACAAAAGTAGTCACTTTTATGTGTCTTAATATACCTAACTGAAACCATACTCTGCACACTTCAAACAGAACGAATATGACTAAAAACTGATTTGTTTCATTGCACTGTTTGCTAGCTGAATGGCTACAGTGTGAGGGAAGAAAGTGATTCATTGTTTGAGAACCAATGGATAACAAATTAGATTAACAAAATAGGAGGTAAGAATCTGATTGAGAAAATAGGAGTTAAGACCACTACTTTTTTTTTTCTTAACTGATACAACTTTGAAAGATGGTAAAAGGGAAAAATTAGAAACATATACTATGCAGAGCTATTTTCAAGATAAAATATGTATGAGAGAACAAAACCCCAAAACTACAATATAAGAAATCATTCTTATATGTGGTAAATGTATCTGAATGTGGGTTCTTGGAATTTGTTTTCCTCCTAATCCTGTGTGTGTTTGTCTGTGTGTGTGTGTGAATATGTATGTGTTAGAACATCCAAAACCAATAAATTTCATTCTATGGTTAATCTAAAGCAAGCTTCTGATAGCTCCTAATATCATGAGGATTTATAAACATCATGTCACACTCCTCCACATGCTGAATGAACTGTATCTGACATATTGGAACATGTACTTTATAGAACAGGCATCTTACTACCTCTTTGATAACAGCTTTTACTCTTCTGAGTTTTGTTCAGTTTACTCCAGCAACACAAATTTCTCACGCAAATATACTTTATATCATTTTAAGAGACTAGAAATATTCTTTATATTGTTGACTTATTTGGAATGGAACATGTGCCAAGTAATTAAACAAAACATAATCCAGCTGAAATTTGAATCCAGTTTTAGTCAGTCTGGATATTATTATTCGTTACTTCTCTATATTACCATTTGTGCTTTCAATTTGCTATACATTAATTATTATTTTTCACTCATATTTATGCTTCTCTGTTTAACATGATATACACATGCTAACCTCTCCCCATGTGTTATGCCTAAATATTTCCTAACTCCATTAATACTTACTTCATCATTCTGAATGGTTCATTGTTTCTCTCTCAGTCTACATCCCAGCAGGCCCTGTGGTCTTTAATTATAATACATCTTCACAATGTCATAATTTCTTGCTGTTTCAACTGCAACTGTAGGTTGAATGTCATTTTCCATCATTCTGGATTCTTACTTTGAGACAAGTTCTCTCACGAAACTAGGTTGTAGTCAGAAAATCATAATGACCTTCCTATCTTTATCACCCCATATACCTAGAATTACTCAAATTTTATTCATGTGCAAGAATCCACATTCAGGTATTCATACTTATACAAGCCCTTGCATCCACTGAGCCATGGATGGAAATGCAGAGAAGCCTGTGGAAAAGAAAGTCCAGGGACAGGCCCAAAGTGGGATCCAGCTTAGGGGGATGTCCCAAGGCCTGACATTATTACTGAGAATATGGGACCTATTATGACCACCCTTTGAAAGATCTAACAAGAAGCTGAAAGACTGAGATATAGATATTTGTACCCAACTAATGGACAGAAGCTGCTGACCCCTGTGGTTGAATTAAGACAAAGCTGAAAGAAGCTGAGGAGGAGGGCAACCCTGTAGGAGGACAAGCAGTCTCAATTAACCTGAACCCCCGAGATCACTCAGGTACTGGATCACCAACCAGCCAGCATATACCAGCTGATATGAGACCCCCAACACATATACAGCAAAGGACTGACAGTTCTGGGTTCATTCAGAAAAGATGCACCTAACCCTGAAGAGTCTGGAGGTCCTGGGGAGTTTAGAGGTCAGGTAGGGTGAGGGGTGGAGGTTGGGGGTGGGGACATCTTCATGGAGACAAGTGGGTAGGCAGGAGGTATGGGATGTGGAAAATTTGGAGGGTGGACAGGAAGAGGAATAAAATCTGGAGTATAAATAAATAAATAAATAAATAAATAAATAAAAGATTTAGAAAAAAGAAAAAAAGGCTAAGTCTTAAGTGTTGTTGGGCTCTGGTATCTAGTATGGTAGTATATGACAATCTCATGTCACTTTTTTTTTAATTATTTAAAAAATATTTTTATTAGGTATTTTCCTCATTTACATTTCCAATGCTATCCCAAAAGTCCCCCATACCCTACCCCCCACTCCCCTATCCACCCACTCCCACTTTTTGGCCCTGGCATTCCCCTGTACTGGGGCATATAAAGTTTGCAAGTCCAATGGGCCTCTCTTTCCAGTGATAGCAGACTAGGCCATCTTTTGATACATATGCAGCTAGAGTCAAGAGCTCTGGGGTACTGGTTAGTTCATAATGTTGTTCCACCTATAGGGTTGCAGATCCCTTCAGCTCCTTGGGTACTTTCTCTAGCTCCTCCATTGGGGGCCCTGTGATCCATCCAATAGCTGACTGTGAGCATCCACTTCTGTGTTTTCTAGGCCCCGGCATAGTCTCACAAGAGACAGCTATATCTGGGTCCTTTCAGCAAAATCTTGCTAGTGTGTGCAATGGTGTCAGAGTTTGGAAGCTGATTATGGGATGGATCCCTCAATATGGCAGTCTCTAGATGGTCCATCCTTTCGTCACAGCTCCAAACATTGTCTCTGTAACTCCTTCCAGGGGTGTTTTGTTCCCAATTCTAAGAAGGGGCAAAGTGTCCGCACTTTGGTCTTCGTTCTTCTTGAGTTTCATGCATTTACCAAATCGTATCTTATATCTTGGGTATCCTAAGTTTCTGGGCTAATATCTACTTATCAGTGACTACATATTCTGTGAGTTCCTTTAAGATTGGGTTACCTCACTCAGGATGATGCCCTCCAGGTCCATCCATTTGCCTAGGAATTTCTTTTTTTTTTCCAGTTTTTATTAGATATTTAACTCATTTACATTTCCAATGCTATACCAAAAGTCCCCCATATCCACCCACCCCCACTCCCCTGCCCACCCACTCCCCCTTTTTGGCCCTGGTGTTCCCCTGTACTGGGGCATATAAAGTTTGCAAGTCCAATGGGCCTCTCTTTCCAGTGATGGCCGACTAGGCCATCTTTTGATATATATGCAGCTAGAGTCAAGAGCTCCGGGGTACTGGTTAGTTCATAATGTTGTTCCACCTATAGGGTTGCAGATCCCTTTAGCTCCTTGGCTACTTTCTCTAGCTCCTCCATTGGGAGCCCTATGATCCATCCATTAGCTGACTGTGAGCATCCACTTCTGTGTTTGCTAGGCCCCGGCATAGTCTCACAAGAGACAGCTACATCTGGGTCCTTTCAATAAAATCTTTAGGATAGGTAAAGATCCTTTCCCAATCTGTTGGTGGTCTCTTTGTCTTATTGACGGTGTCTTTTGCCTTGCAGAAACTTTGGAGTTTCATTAGGTCCCATTTGTCAATTCTCGATCTTACAGCACAAGCCATTGCTGTTCTGTTCAGGAATTTTTCCCCTGTGCCCATATCTTCAAGGCTTTTCCCCACTTTCTCCTCTATAAGTTTCAGTGTCTCTAGTTTTATGTGAAGTTCCTTGATCCACTTAGATTTGACCTTAGTACAAGGAGATAAGTATGGATCGATTCGCATTCTTCTACACGATAACAACCAGTTGTGCCAGCACCAATTGTTGAAAATGCTGTCTTTCTTCCACTGGAAGGTTTTAGCTCCCTTGTCCAAGATCAAGTGACCATAGGTGTGTGGGTTCATTTCTGGGTCTTCAATTCTATTCCATTGGTCTACTTGTCTGTCTCTATACCAGTACCATGCAGTTTTTATCACAATTGCTCTGTAGTAAAGCTTTAGGTCTGGCATGGTGATTCCGCCAGAAGTTCTTTTATCCTTGAGAAGACTTTTTGCTATCCTAGGTTTTTTGTTATTCCAGACAAATTTGCAAATTGCTCCTTCCAATTCGGTGAAGAATTGAGTTGGAATTTTGATGGGGATTGCATTGAATCTGTAGATTGCTTTTGTCAAGATAGCCATTTTTACAATGTTGATCCTGCCAATCCATGAGCATGGGAGATCTTTCCATCTTCTGAGATCTTCCTTAATTTCTTTCTTCAGAGATTTGAAGTTTTTATCATACAGATCTTTCACTTCCTTAGTTAGAGTCACGCCAAGATATTTTATATTATTTGTGACTATTGAGAAGGGTGTTGTTTCCCTAATTTCTTTCTCAGCCTGTTTATTCTTTGTATAGAGAAAGGCCATTGACTTGTTTGAGTTTATTTTATATCCAGCTACTTCACCGAAGCTGTTTATCAGGTTTAGGAGTTCTCTGGTAGAATTTTTAGGGTCACTTATATATACTATCATATCATCTGCAAAAAGTGATATTTTGACTTCCTCTTTTCCAATTTGTATCCCCTTGATCTCCTTTTGTTGTCGAATTGCTCTGGCTAATACTTCAAGTACTATGTTGAAAAGGTAGGGAGAAAGTGGGCAGCCTTGTCTAGTCCCTGATTTTAGTGGGATTGCTTCCAGCTTCTCTCCATTTACTTTGATGTTGGCTACTGGTTTGCTGTAGATTGCTTTTATCATGTTTAGGTATGGGCCTTGAATTCCTGATCTTTCCAAAACTTTTATCATGAATGGGTGTTGGATCTTGTCAAATGCTTTTTCTGCATATAACGAGATTATCATGTGGTTTTTGTCTTTGAGTTTGTTTATATAATGGATTACATTGATGGATTTTCGTATATTAAACCATCCCTGCATCCCTGGAATAAAACCTACTTGGTCAGGATGGATGATTGCTTTAATGTGTTCTTGGATTCGGTTAGCGAGAATTTTATTGAGGATTTTTGCATCGATATTCATAAGAGAAATTGGTTTGAATTTCTCTATCTTTGTTGGATCTTTCTGTGGTTTAGGTATCAGAGTAATAGTGGCTTCATAAAAATGAGTTGGGTAGAGTACCTTCTACTTCTATTTTGTGAAATAGTTTGTGCAGAATTGGAATTAGATCTTCTTTGAAGGTCTGATAGAACTCTGCACTAAACCCATCTGGTCCTGGGCTTTTTTTGGTTGGGAGACTATTAATAACTGCTTCTATTTCTTTAGGTGATATGGGACTGTTTAGATGGTCAACTTGATCCTGATTCAACTTTGGTACCTGGTATCTGTCCAGAAATTTGTCCATTTCGTCCAGGTTTTCCAGTTTCGTTGAGTATAGCCTTTTGTAGAAGGATCTGATGGTGTTTTGGATTTCTTCAGGATCTGTTGTTATGTCTCCCTTTTCATTTCTGATTTTGTTAATTAGGATTTTGTCCCTGTGCCCTTTAGTGAGTATAGCTAAGGGTTTATCTATTTTTGTATCTGTTGAGGCCTGTTTTGTGACCAATTATATGGTCAATTTTGGAGAAGGTCCCATGAGGTGCTGAGAAGAAGGTATATCCTTTTATTTTAGGATAAAATGTTCTATAGATATCTGTCAGGTCCATTTGTTTCATAACTTCTGTTAGTTTCACTGTGTCCCTGTTTAGTTTCTGTTTCCACTATCTGTCCTTTGAAGAAAGTGGTGTGTTGAAGTCTCCCACTATTATTGTGTGAGGTGCAATGTATGCTTTGAGCTTTACTAAAGTGTCTCTAATGAATGTGGCTGCCCTTGCATTTGGTGCGTAGATATTCAGAATTGAGAGTTCCTCTTGGAGGATTTTACCTTTGATGAGTATGAAGTGTCCCTCCTTGTCTTTTTTGATAACTTTGCATTGTAAGTCGATTTTATCCGATATTAGAATGGCTACTCCAGCTTGTTTCTTCAGACCATTTGTTTGGAAAATTGTTTTCCAGCCTTTCACTCTGAGGTAGTGTCTGTCTTTTTCCCTGAGATGGGTTTCCTGTAGGCAGCAGAATGTTGGGTCCTGTTTGTGTAGCCAGTCTGTTAGTCTATGTCTTTTTATTGGGGAATTGAGTCCATTGATATTAAAAGATATTAAGGAAAAGTAATTGTTGCTCCCTTTTATTTTTGTTGTTAGAGTTGGCATTCTGTTCTTGTGGCTGTCTTCCTTTTGGTTTGTTGAATGATTACTTTCTTGGTTGTTCTAGGGCGTGGTTCCCGTCCTTGTATTGCTTCTTTTCTGTTATTATCCTTTGAAGGGCTGGATTCGTGGAAAGATATTGTGTGAATTTGGTTTTGTCGTGGAATACTTTGGTTTCTCCATCTATGGTAATTGAGAGTTTGGCCGGGTATAGTAGCCTGGGCTGGCATTTGTGTTCTCTTAGTGTCTGTATAACATCTGTCCAGGCTCTTCTGGCTTTCATAGTCTCTGGTGAAAAGTCTGGTGTAATTCTGATAGGCCTTCCTTTATATGTTACTTGACCTTTCTCCCTTACTGCTTTTAATATTCTATTTTTATTTAGTGCATTTGTTGTTCTGATTATTATGTGTCGGGAGGAATTTCTTTTCTGGTCCAGTCTATTTGGAGTTCTGTAGGCTTTTTGTATGATCATGGGCATCTCTTTTTTTATGTTTGGGAAGTTTTCTTCTATTATTTTGTTGAAGATATTAGCTGGCCCTTTAAGTTGAAAATCTTCATTCTCATCAATTCCTATTATCCGTAGGTTTGGTCTTCTCATTGTGTCCTGGATTACCTGGATGTTTTGAGTTAGGATCCTTTTGCATTTTGTATTTTCTTTGACTGTTGTGTCGATGTTCTCTATGGAATCTTCTGCACCTGAGATTCTCTCTTCCATTTCTTGTATTCTGTTGCTGATGCTCGCATCTATGGTTCCAGATCTCTTTCCTAGGGTTTCTATCTCCAGCGTTGCCTCGCTTTGGGTTTTCTTTATTGTGTCTTCTTCCCCTTTTAGTTCTAGTATGGTTTTGTTCATTTCCATCATCTGTTTGGATGTGTTTTCCTGTTTTTCTTTAATGATTTCTACCTGTTTGGCTGTGTTTTCCTGCTTTTCTTTAAGGGCCTGTAACTCTTTAGCAGTGCTCTCCTGTAATTCTTTAAGTGACTTATGAAAGTCCTTCTTGATGTCCTCTATCATCATCATGAGAAATGTTTTTAAATCTGGGTCTAGATTTTCGGTTGTGTTGGGGTGCCCAGGACTAGGTGGGGTGGGAGTGCTGCGTTCTGATGATGGTGAGTGGTCTTGATTTCTGTTAGTCGGATTCTTACGTTTGCCTTTCGCCATCTGGTAATCTCTGAAGCTAGCTGTTTTAGTTGTCACTGTTAAGAGCTTGTTCTTCAGGTGACTCTGTTAGCCTCTATAAGCAGACCTGGAAGGTAGCACTCTCCTTAGTTTCAGTGGGCAGAGTATTCTCTACAGGCAAGCTCTCTTCTTGCAAGGCAAGTACCCAGATATCTGGTGTTCGAACCAGACTCCTGGCAGAAGTTGTGTTCCACTCACTAGAGGTCTTAGGATCTCGTGTGGAATCCTGTGTGGGCCCTTGCGGGTGTCAGGCGACTTAGCTGGCAAGGTAGCCCGGGGCTCGAGTGGAGTGGAAGGGGTTTGTGCCCCAGATCAAGCCCAGGTAGCCTGCTTCCCTATGTACTGCAGTCTCAGGTTCCGCGCGATTGGATTGGGGCTGGCGCTGTGTTCCACTCACCAGAGGTCTTAGGATCCCATGGGGAGTCCCGTGTGGGCCCTTGCGGGTGTTGGGCAAGACTCTGCTGGCAAGGTACCCCGGGGCTCGAGTCTCGAGTCGAGCGGAAGGGACTTGTGCCCCAGATCAGGCCTGGGTAGCCTGCTTCCCTATGTACCGCAGTCTCAAGTTCCACGCGATTGGATTGGGGCAGGCGCTGTGTTCCACTCACCAGAGGTCTTAGGATCCCGTGGGGAGTCCCGTGTGGGCCCTTGTGGGTGTTGGGCAAGACTCTGCTGGCAATGTAGCCCGGGGCTCGAGTCTCGAGTCGAGCGGAATGGACTTGTGCCCCAGATCAGGCCTGGGTAGCCTGCTTCCCTATGTACCGCAGTCTCAAGTTCCACGCGATTGGATTGGGGCAGGCGCTGTGTTCCACTCACCAGAGGTCTTAGGATCCCGTGGGGAGTCCCGTGTGGGCCCTTGTGGGTGTTGGGCAAGACTCTGCTGGCAATGTAGCCCGGGGCTCGAGTCTCCAGTCGAGCGGAAGGGACTTGTGCCCCAGATCAGGCCCGGGTAGCCTGCTTCCCTATGTACTGCAGTCTCAGGTTCCGCACGATTGGATTGGGGCAGGTGCTGTGTTCCACTCACCAGAGGTCTTAGGGTCCCGTGGGGAGTCCCGTGTGGGCCCTTGCAGGTGTTGGGCAAGACTCTGCTGGCAAGGTAGCCCGGGGCTCGAGTCTCCAGTCGAGCGGAAGGAAGCCTAGGAATTTCATAAATTCATTCTTTTTAATAGCTGAGTAGTACTCCATTGTGTAAATATACCACATTTTCTGTATCCATTCCTCTGTTGAGGGGCATATGGGTTCTTTCCAGCTTCTGGCTATTATAAATAAGGCTGCTATGAACATAGTGGAGCATGTGTCCTTCTTACCGGTTGGGACCTCTTCTGGATATATGCCCAGGAGAGGTATTGCGGGATCCTCCAGTAGTACTATGTTGTTATAAGATGGAGGAGTTATAAGATGGACTAAAGTAGCTGAAGGGGCTTTATATGGCATAAGTGGAAGGGGATGTCCTTGGGCCTGTGAAGGCTTGATACCTCAGTGTAGAGAAAATATAGGGCAGTGAGGTGGTCCTGGGTAGGTGGGAGGGGGAGCACCCTCATAGAAGCAGGGTAAGGGGAATGGGGTAGGGGATTTACAGAGGGGAAATCAGCAAAGTGGGGGTTGGGGGAGAGGGGATCCTTATCTGGTATTGGGTGGGGGAAAAGGACTGAAGCCCCGAGGGCCAGCAGAAAGAATAGAAATAGGCAACCTCAGGATATAGGATGTTGGGGGTATCCCCTAGAATGCACCAGAGACGTGGGATGTGAGAGTCTCTCAGGAATCAAAGGGAGAGATCTTAGATGAAATGCCAGACAGTAGGTAGAGAGAACTTTTAGTGCCCACCTCCAGCAGAAAGACAGGATATCAAGTGAGGGGTGGGGTTGCCATCCCACAGTCACATCTCAGACCCACAATTGTTCCTATTTAAAAGAATTACAGGGAAGGAAATGGAGAGGAGTCTGAGGAAAAGAAGGCCCAGCAACAGGCCCAAAGTGGAATCCAGCTCAAGGGGAGGTCCCAAGGCCTGACACTAGTACTAAGGCTATGGAGGACCCACAAAAAGAGACCTATCATGATTTCACTTTGAAAAGACCTAATAAGCAGCTCAAAGAGTCAGATGCGGATATTTGCACCCAACCAATGGACAGAAGCAGCTGACCCCTGTTGTTGAATTAGGGAAGAATGAAAGAAGCTGAGGAGAAGGGTGATCCTGTAGGAGGACAAGTGGTCTCAATTAATTTGGACCTCTGACATCTCTCAAATACGGGACCACCAAACATACAGCATTCACAAGCTGGTATGACACTCCCAACACACATACAGTAGAGGAATTCCAGGTCTGTGTTCATTCAGAGATGATGCACCTAACCCTCAAGAGACTGGAGGCCCCAGTGTTTTTAGAGGTCAGATGGGATGGGGCTGGGGGGTGTGGCATCCATATGGAGTCATGGGTGTGGCGAGGAGGTATGAGATGTGGAACAGTCAGAGGGTGGTTAGAGGGGGGAATAAAATATGGAGTGTAAAATATAAATTAAAAAAAATTAAATAAATAAAATTAAAAATCAAAGAATATGCCAGATATACTGATAAACTCTATATACTCTCCTGATCTTGTATCTGTTTAAGCAAATAGCAAAAATTTAAAAATAAATGAAAAAAAAGAAAGTATAAGGCTAAACATGACTTTTGTGGCATTTAGAATCCTCACTGGATTATGCCAAGGATGCAAAATGCCTGATCTAAGTCCTAGAGATTATGTCTGCCTTCCTGGAAACTTCAGCCTCCCTAGAAGAGAGTGCCAATTGTAATTGGGCAAAGATTTAGGTTTCCTCAGTGGATGGAAGACTGGGAGTACCATAGTTGGTCACTCAGGGATGAAGGTTTGAAAGCAAGTCACTGTGCAGCACATACTCTTGCTTCTAGGATGACAATGGCTTTCTCTTACTTGTAACCACAACAGGATGGCAGAGGATCGGTTTAACAAGGCTGGCACTGAGAGGAAGAGATACCCGGGGTATCAGAAAGCCCCTGTCTATCAGTACAGATGAGCTTCCTGCTCCTTCCTGTTTCTTTCTCTGGAAACTATCCCCCTCCCTGCCAAATCCTCAGCAGTTGCCTAGGACTTGCACTTACAGTTTGGATTCCCGTTAATATACTTGCAAGAATACATTTCAGGAAACCTTAAAGACTACCACCACAACAAAGGTGAAAAACAGCAGGGGAAGGAAAGAGCAGTGTCAAGGGCAGCGTGAACACAGAGACCTAGGCTCTGGGCAAAGTGGAAGGCAGGTGAGGAGGAGAGCATGGGCTCTCTGTGGTTGTCTCTATTTCATGTTTATGGGACTATGTGAGTTGCATAAAGCTTAGCGGTCTCTATTTCTTGTCTATGGGACTATGCAAGATGCATTAAAGCTCTTCACTCAGCATAACGCAGAAGTCTTACATGTCTAAATATAGATTTGTGTAATCATTGCAGAGCAAAACAATCTCCTGAGTTTATTACAATTTGCACAGCCTATCCACTGGAGATAGGTACATATTTATGTCTAGTTCTTATTAACAGTACCCATTGTAATAAATATTTACACATTTTAGATAAATATTTTTGCTAGCTTTCCTACGTTTACCTGTTTTAGGATACACGTTTTGAGGTGACTTTGCTGTGTATGAGGGTATCTGTTACACATCTTGTTTAACTCTATAAACAAACAGAAAATTTATGATGTGTATACGTTGACTTTTCTACCACATAAATATTTTCATTCACTCTTACTAATAGAGACCATCACCATCATTCTTGTGTCTCTGTTTATACACCTAACCAAACAAATGTTGGCTTATATTATTTTTATTTTTATTGTTTATAACTCATGATAATAATCTTTGATGTTTCACATCCTTATCTGTTTTTCTTTAATTGGGAATATTGGGTAATTTTATAACCTCTAGTTAAAAATTATTACTCTTCTCTCTCATAAATTTTCTTTATTCCTTTCTAAAAATAAAAACTAAAAATAAAATAAAATTTAAAAAAAACAGGAAAGTAGAAGGCCATATCATATGATTTAGTACAACATTATGGAATACTGTACTAATTTATCATATAGTATATGCATATATATGTATATATATATATATATATATATATATATATATATATATGTAAATATAAATGAGCATTAAATATATAATAATGAAGTAAGAACTGTTTTTTGTTTGTTTGGTTGGTTTTGGGTTTTTTTTTGTTTTTATTTTTGTTTGTTTTGTTGTTGTTGTTTTGTTTTGTTTTTTGAGCCAGGGTTTCTCTGCAGCCCTGGCTTTCCTAGAACTCACTCTGTAGACCAGGCTGGCCTTGAACTCAGAAATTTGCCTGCCTCTGGCTCCCAAGTACTGGGATTAAAGGCGTGTGCCACCACGCCCAGCACATAAGAACTGTTTTAAAACAAGTTTAACAAACTTATTTTAAGTTTGTGGTTATAGTTAATTTTATGGTAGATGATAAGAACTCAATATTTTGAAAGTTGTGGTTTTATAATTTACCATTCTTAAGGGACACTCTTCAGAATGGAGAAATAGCTAATTGAAAAATAGACTGAAACTCCTCTCTGGATCCTCCAGGACCTGGCTTGGTGATCAGCAGACCATCCTTCACTACCCAGGGTGGCAACTCATATTAATACCAAATATTTGTTGTCACACATTTCTGTTTTTATCTGAACAGATTTTACAAAAAATAGATAAATGCTCTATTTAGAAACACAAAGGAGTGGTATGTTTAGCAATGTTTTAAACCTAATTTTTTTTCATTTAGCTCTGTGTCATATAGTATATAGATTTTTAAAATATCATAAAATAATGTCACTCATTTGAGTTAATTTACTTAAGGCTTTCAAGTGTGAGATGTTTTGAAGTATTTGATATGGTTCACAGAGCCAAAAGTCATATGTACTCTTTTCATTGGAATTACAGTTATTAGAGATCATGTTGGAGAATTAAATGGGAAAACTGAGGCCCAAGTAAGGGAAGCAAATCTTAATTATGTAGCAACATGTAACTATGTTAGAAAGCTGAATACAGACAAAAAGCATGGATTTTCTTTTTAACATCAAGAAAGTGAATGAAGTTAGTGTGAGAAACAGTTTATTCATTAGAAAAAAATCTGTGTACCCTTACCATGTATATCTGTGATATACATGACATTGCACAAAACTAATTAATCAAACAAACCCACAGTCTTCATGGAGCTTACAAACAATACAGGTAAGAATAGTAAAACATTTATTTGTGTCATTATTTATTTTACTAAAGTATGATGCTGTAAATCAGATCAATATGGTACATAAAGCCAAGAGAATGAATAAGGACAAACTTAAATAATGGAAGATAGTATGAATTATTAAAGTATTTTTTCATTAAAATTTTTCTTTCATATAATATAATCTGGTCACCATTTCCCATCACCCAATTGATTCAAGATTCTCCCCATCTTCTCTCCCCTTAGAATACACAGCCTTTTGGCCTCTTATTAGAAAAAAACAGGCATTTGAAGAATAATAATCAAATAAAATACACAATAGGGGGAAGAAACAAAAAGAAAAAGCATGAGATATAATTTTAGACTCAAAGACATACATGTCACATACACACAAAAATCTACTAAAAAGCAAACAACAACTAAAAGCTACAATATATACAGAAAGGATCTTTTAAGAATTAAAAAAAAAAACTTCCTTGTCAAAAGCTTAAGAGGAATAGAACCTCCAACCTCCAAAGGTGCATTGTGTTTATTTTGTTTTGGTCATGCCTGAGCATATCTGTGTAATAGAAGTATATACAAGTCCTCATCCCTAACGCAGAAGTTATGCCAAATTGATAAAACCTAACTAATTTTTTCAACCAAGTCTCCTTGGAGATACAAACCACTCTTAAGTTAAAAAAAAAATCTATAGCTGTTTTATTCAGGAAAACAATTATTGTAATGATAGCAATATGTATATAACAAAAGTTAACTATTTACTTATATCCTTCACAAAATCATGATCTTATTATAAAGTCTGCAAAGAATTTCATAACTTGACTAGAAATTCATATATAACATTTACTACACACTTTAGAGTGCTTATATTCACTAGTGTCTGATCTGGGAAGGTATAATCACTAGGGGTTGCTTTGGGCCAGAGTTTTGCAAAAACACCTCTAACCTGGATCATATGGTGAAGTGAAATATAGACTACAAAGAGTCTAGATTTTACATAATGCTTAGATTCATGGTATTATTTGAAATATGCAAAACTGGATGATAGAAAAATATTATTATAAATTATTTAAAAACTTATAAGGCAGTGTGTACAAATTAGTGAACAATAGATATTAATCAGTTGGGTTACAATAGTGAACATTGGAATGATTTACATAGAATATAAGATTACAAGGATGGCTTATATTGACATTTTTTAGTCTTAACTACTAGGCTAAGAATATCTTTTTATTTTTGGTTAAAAATAGGAGTGTCTAAAGGGCATGTAAATGAAAGATAGAATGTTTTAATAAAAGGCAATCATGCAATTCAGTACAATGAAACAAAGGATAGAAAGAAGTCTGAGTTGAAGTTTGCACCTGCTATGTACATATAAGTTCGATGAATTTGTACATTATTCAACTGAAATATAAGATGACATGTGGGAGCATGACAACAAATAAGGGCTTTCTCACCAAAAATCATGGGAAAAAAACCCTGAGATACACAATGTCTCAGATTAGCACAGAAGAATAAAAGCACAAGAAAAATGAAATGGGCATTTGGAGACTTGTCAGCATTAGGATGTAGGATCTTGATGAAGCAATGGATAAGACAGGCAAAAAGTGTTAAAATTTGACAGAATGATTGTGATTATGCTGAAACCAATCAGTGTGTGAAGATGCTGACAATTTTCACATACTTTAGAGAGGTAGACATTGACAATAAATAATAAAAGGCAGTGATCAGGAATCTCACTTGCTATGATTATGAGAGACAGATAATGCTTAGCTCACTAAATTTAGTAGCCATGGAATGGAAAGCATAGGTGCTAATCAGTAGGGTAACTGATTCAAGTATATTAAGGGTGGAATTTTGATCAGATATGTGATCTTCTGTAACTGGCTTCCTACCATTTTGTCTTAAGTAAATTACAAAAACTATTAATATGTATCTCATGAAACTTTGTGCCTAGTACAATGTGAGTGAGATGTAAAATAAAGCATTGGTATAATACTGGAAACAAAATATTTTTAAACAACTATCTTATATCGCTTATTATAATAGATGATATAAAGACAATGACATCTCTACCTTTCTAAGATATATGAATTATCTTTCAGATTTTCTTAGACCATGGAAACAAATAATATCGGTTGTCTTTGAAATGTCATAAACTTCTGTTTTTGTTTTTTTTTAATAATGAGGGAGTCCAATTTCTGCTTTTTATTCACTGATTTCCTGAAATACTAAAACTAAATTTGAAACTCAAAGCAAATAAATAAGTTAAAATGTACGATTGTGATACTGTGTTACTCCTTCATTTCCATGCTTCAGATTTTGTATTTATAATTTTCTTCGTGTACTTTAACATGTTTTTAACTGAAATATAATTCCATCAACTTCTTGAAATCTGTTTACCCCCCTTTAATTCTTTCCAGCGATTCTCCCTTGAACCTGTCCCAGATCTTTCTCTACTCTGAACTTGGAAACTTATTTGCATTTGTTTATTATTGTCGCATACATATATGTGCATGCATGCATATGTACAAATATGTGTACATGAATATATAATTATATTTACATAATAAAAACAACTGTCTGAATCTATTTTGTTTGTGCATATAATGAACAATTATTATGTGCTTATGTTGTTGACCTTGGTCACTAATGATTACTCTATATTCAGGTTCAGAACATACTTGTGATGGAAGAAGCCAAGGCTCAGTGCTGTGACACACAAGAATAACGGGATTTGAAGCTACATTTCTCAACCCCTAAAAATGTGTTATTTGTCTTATGTTTATTATCTGAGTAACAATATTAGGTAAAGGAAAAATTAAAGAAAATGAAAAGCATTCAAGAGATTTAACATAGGAGAACAGTTCTCTCCTAGCATGTGCAAGACATCAAGTTCTATTTCTAGCACTGCAACAAATAAATAAATAAAAATAAAACAAGCAGTGCACTTGAAAAAAAGTTAAAAGTTTTAAATGACAGTACACATAGGATGAAATTCGGTGTAACCAAATCATACATTTCTTCTGCCTGTAGAGAAAAAATGATCTTTCAGTACAGAATACTGTTTAATCAAGGAGGTTTACATGGCCCCTGGTGTTGATATTTTTGTTTAAATTTTATTACGTAAACATTTTTAATGAATCATTGGCTACCACTTAAATTCAGTCTTTACTTTGCTTGATTTTTTTGTGTCCGTGTTATAACTGTATAATCACAAGGTGAGTCTTTATGGCTTGTTTAATATAAAATCTCACTATGGGTCATTTAATGAATATAAACTATCAAATTGGTCTAAAGGGCTTCCAATGAATAATGAAGGCACTTTTACCACACAAGAAATTCTAAATTTTTAGAATCAAATAACGTACTACATAACACTCATGAATCTGAAGATAAAGCCATCACTATACTGAAGTTGCTTCCTATTATGAAAGAAAGTGATATTTGTGGTGACTTATACTGGTAATTAAGTATGGTAATCCACATCTGTCATGTTATTTCTGTTCACAACTCTTTATTTCAAACTATACACATGATTCTACCAAGCTACAAGAAGACCACAAAATTCAATCTTCATTAAAGATCTGGAGCCCCATTAATTTATGATTTAACTCAATATAAATAATCATTTTCTTAGTATTGTCATACTTTTACCAATATAGGCATTCACAAATTAAGTTATGTGTATGAATGTGGTCTTTAAACTTAACTAAAGTACTAAAGGAATAACGATCTTATTGGAAATTCAGCATTTTTTATAGAGATTTAAGACAGTCTCATGAATAAAATAGTTTGCACATATAATACTGCATTTAGATTTTTAGTTTCATCAGCCACCTACATTTTAAATTATGTATTAAAAATAAAAGTCATGTGGAACACCAAACTTGGCATTTTACATATTTTCCTTTGTTTCATGTGAAAGCATTTCAATAAAAATTATTCTAACTGTAAAATATAATCACTGTTAAATTGAATTAAAATTTGGCCTTGAGAACCAAATATTTCTTTTATTTATTAAGTAATCTAGACTTCTATCTACTTTATTTTGCTTTCCCCAATCCTAACAACAGTGACTCGGTCATAAACTTTTAGTCACACTCTCATGAGATCACATAAGTAAGCAGTTCCTAATATAATTTCAAAAGGTAATAGATTGTTTCTTTGCAAAATAAAAACTTATAAATGGGTTTAAATGCATTAAAAAACTCAAAAGCAGCATTCAAGGACATTCATCTAGCATTCAATAATTAGTATATATAGCTGTTTCTGGATGATGTCAAGTATAACACATCAGTGGAAAAGAATGAAGAAAATTGAGAAAGGGAAAGAGGATTATTTTAGAAAACAGAGTTGCTTTTGTTTAGAAACAGAATCTTTTGTTTAGAGACAGAATAGTTCAAGTTCTTGTACTACACCATGTCCTAGACCTATATGAATAATTTCTCATCTATCATTATCTAATGAAATAGCACTTCTGGGTCCTTCCTGAAATTACGCCATTCTCCACGACCTCCATCACCTCCTTCCACTAAGAATTCAAATAAAGAAATGCCTAACTGGTCAGGCAACAAAAAAATTTATAATTAATTTTGGAAAGGATTTTATAGTTATTAAAATTTTTCTAAAGAATCTCCATTTTTAAAAAAAGGTTGTTACAAGCTATTAGACTGTTCCAAGTCAAGGAATATCATACAAGAAAGTTTTTTTTTTCTGTTCAAGTTTTCTTTATTCAACTCTATTTATAAGTTTTTATTTTGCAAAGAAACAATCTATTCCAATGAGATAACTAAGGTCCATATAATGGTGGATATATTTACCTCAATGAAAATAACAAACTACTTCATACTCATTCCTCAAGAATTATCTTGTATGTGATATGAAGTATTTTCAAGTCGACCAGCAGTAATAATCATAAAACCAAGATTAAATGTTACCTTGTAATATTGTGAATTTTTATTTTTCTTTTGAGGTAGAAGCCCTTTATTGAGATTAAATAATTTCTATGTATCGTTCTCCCATGCAAGAAAGTTAAACACAGAAGTTTAACAGCAAAGATTAAAATTTCGAATGGACTCTTAACCAGTTGTTTTCAGCTGTAATGGATTTCTGCATGTTGAATGGTTAATGTGTATAATTCATATTTGTTATTTCCAGTATTTGAAATAACTTTCAGAGTTCTTCAACTTAAAAAGAGGACACAGAATCTTCAAATAGTTAATTATTTAATTCCATTTTCCTGGTTAGATCCAATGGAAAGCCACATCTATGAGCATGTCTCAAGCATTTCTTCCGATTTTCAGATACATTTTTTTATTAGAGATAACTTCCATTAGCATGAGGAAATCAACTCTTATGTTTTAAGTATTTATATGTTTGCATTCATGCATATCTTTGCTTGTGCAAATATGAAGATAATGTGCTTACACTACTTTTTAAGTAAGTACATGCATATATGTGTGAGAAAAGTGTGTGCACATGCACTCTTGTGTGTATACATGTGTGTGTGTGTGTGTGTGTGTGTGTGTGTGTGTGTGTGTGTGTGTGCTTACCCAGAGATCAATTTCACATACTTTTCCCCCCAGGAAAAATCCAACTTCTCTTGTTTGCCCTTCTATTTTGGATTCATTGAATTTTCTTTTCTTATTGGTCCATACAATCTAGACATGAATCCTTTGAGACACAGTAAATATGTTGTGTGGCTAGCAAGCTCCAGTGATCACAAAATTCTCTCTACCTACCCAGTGTTAGGATTAGACGTGAACATCACCACACAGAGCTACTTGTTTTTAGAAATGGGTTCTAGGCACATAACTTAGGTTGTCATGCTTTTAAGTCAAGCACTTTACTGACTGGGCCTTCTCTCCAGCCCAATTCTGCAAGGTATGAATTAAACAGAAAAGCAATGAAAATTAAAGTAATATTCTACATAAAATAAATTATGTCAAAGTGAGTAATTTACCATATCTAATTATTTTAGTGCATTTTATTATTGTTGCATTTAAGTACATCATGCCTGTAACCATGTTTTTAATAGCACACAAAATGTATGAATAACCCTCTGGATTTTAATATTCTCACCTTTTCTATAATAAACCCACTCCCTGAACAGAAAAATGAATTTTGAACATTTATCTGATCCTTTCATCTCATTTCTTAACACTGATGAAAATAACCAAGTAATATTTAAATGCTAAAGTCATAGTAATTCACCATTTGTGGTAAGAATACAGGCATTTCAGAAAAACCAACAAATGAATTCTCTGAAAATAACAACTCCATAGAAAAGACAATAGATGTGTAGATATATGTGTATGTGTATGTATATGTTTATGTATATATGTATCTGCTGCATGCACATAGTTTGTTTAGTGCTGCTTAGATGTATGATAGAATGTCACAATCTTCTATAATATAGTATTTTCAAGATTCAATGGAACTACTTTTGCCTAAGTACTTGTTGCAGTGAGGTTATTCTGTGCACTGTGCATTCAGACGAAGAATTCTGTACCCCAGATACCTAGTTGCAGTGTAGCCTTGGCATTGTCTTTATTATTAAAGCATCTCCTATCTCAATATTGTGTAAAAGTTGTCCTTTTTCACCTCTGATTCAGGCATTGTCATTATTATTGGTGAATCTCTATAGGAGGAACAGTCACTGAGGCAACATCCTCATGGGGCCGAACTGAATCCTGCCAGAGAGCTTAGAGATTGGTGACAATGACAGTCAATAGGTAACTGCCACTTGGAAGACATACTTGCTTGGTACCAATGGGGGGGGGAGACAAGAGTAGGGGGGTCAATGGGAGGTAGGAGTATAAAGAGTACTCCCTGAGAATACCTAATCTCCTATCCCAAGGGCAAGTCCAATCAGGCAGTGAGCAGTCCAGGGCATAAAGCAACACATCTCCTGTCTCAATATTGTATAAAATTTGTGTTGGCCTTCACCTCTGATTGGTTAATAAAGAGCTGATCAGCCTATATCTGGATATGAGAGGTAAAATTATCATCAGGTAGAGAAAGGGGGGAGAGAGAGACAGAGACAGAGACGGACAGAGAGAGACACAGAGAGAGAGACAGAGGGAGAGAGAAAGAGAGACAGATATAGAGAGACAGAGAGACAGAGAGAGAGAGAATGAGCAGGTCACCATGAGGTTGACCAGAATTTGCTGAAAATTAGCCAGCATAGTTGGGTTAGAATAGATGACTGCCTAGCTCTAGTGCTTAAGCTTATTAAAAACTATAAAGATCTCTGTCATTGTTTAGAACAAAGGATGGCATAGAAAAGCTTCATACTTCTACAGTAATTAATAAGCCTTTGTTTTAGGTTTTTTTTTTTTTTGCTTAAGGGAAAATATGATCATACCACCCATATTTGGGAGTAGAGATTGTCACAGCACCAGCAAATAATTTCATAAAACAATAAATATATGTCCTGGTATATGATAATGGAGATGTTAATACACTCTAGAAGAATGAGTATGAGGAGGGTCATAAGATTCACACCTGAGAATCTAGCCATTGTATAGTTCCCTGATCTCCATAACTTCAAGAGGTCTTTGGAGATTCTAGAAAGTGTAAGAAATAGAAGGTTAACTGAAAGAGGAGCTCCCTAAGGCAGAGTCCATGAAGTCAATATCCATGATGAGATGGGACTTTACAAAGAGTGAATGTTTAAGAAATCCTTCTCCATGCTTTAGAAGTAAGCTCAATTGTTTACCTAAGTTGTACTGTGGTAGAATCTAGAATGGAACTTTGATTTGTCGTTGGTGGCTTATCTGGAGTGACTGAAGTGCAGGCTCCTCAGGAAAAGATAATACAGTGGCATTTCTACTTGTTATATGTATTAGGAATATACATATTCCTAAATATATAAATAGAACTTGTCAAGTCTTTGTATTACTTGTTCTCAGGGATGCCACAGGAATGCCTTCTCACTGTGAACTAGTTTTCATGATACCGGGAGACATCATGCAAGTTTCCAAGGGAAGGAAGCAACCAATAAGCATATCCAGGTGATACATATGAATTAAATCAACAATGTTCATGACATGATATCCGTAAGGGTATAATAATGATATGCATTTTTCTTTAAGTTTTATTTCTTCTTATCACTTGAAACCTGAGCAAATTACTTTTCTTTTACTTTCTTTGTTTTTCTTCAGCAAATTACTCTTAGATTTCTAGTCCTCTATTATTTTATCATAGTTCAAAAATAAGTTTTATTATTTGAAATGTATACATCCTAAATGATAGTATTCCAAAAGTTTTCCAATTAAGTCTGTTTTATAACAGTATTTATTCTTTAGACAATGTGAGTACAGGATTTTTACTGCAATTTGTGGCTTTATGATATCCAGTTATATTATCCTCACATAAATATATCCTAGTATATATAGCATAGGTAACTGGGTAGATCATTCATTAACAGTATAACAATTATCACAGACAAAACTCTTGCTGAACTTAGTAGTCAGAACCTGTGCTGCAAACTAGGTTCATCCACTATTTCAATATTCAATTAAAGGAATCAAATTTATACTGGAAAGCAGAAACAATATATTTGTTCAGTGTTGTCACATTGGACAGAGGAACAGGGCAAAAGAAACCCCAAAGTTCCACTTCCATGGGGCCTAAGCTATGAATACAATTTAAGTAGAAAGCCAATTATATGTATATCAAAGAAGTACCCTTGAATTGTGGTCCTGCCAACCATTGAACTCCCCTTATCTAGAGTGAAAGAGGGTCTGACAAGTTGTTAGCACTGTGTGAAATATCTTTCTAAATGACAATTTCTCCCTCTGGATGGGGCCTTTTCCTTCTTCCAGCAGTAAAATTCTATAAATATTATCATTACTTTGGGGCCCTTTGTTTCAATATTTTGTTAGATTGAGAGGCACACATGTTTTTTTAGGACATCTTCATTTCTGTGAGACCTGTTATAAAGTCAAATGTATCTTTTTTTTTTCAGTTTCAAAATTGCATCTTAACACCTCATCAATGAGATTGCAGCCATTTTAAGAAGAGAAACAGGAAGATCTTTCTCCCTCCACCAGATGAGAACACAGACCAACAATATCTCCCATGAAAGCCTTAACTTCTTGCCACTTTGATTTAAACATAACCATCCAGAACTATCAGAAATAAATGTAAGTAATTTCAATGCATTGCAATTTCATATAACAGCCTAAAGTAACTAAAGTAGTTTATAATTTTAATATGCTTGAAATTATTCTTAAATGTGTTTTTAAGAGTTTATGAGTTTTCACAGCAGGTATCTGCCACCAAGCCTGACTCAGATAATTGCACGGTATGAGTCTGAACCCTTCTCTATTTTCCTGAACAGCAGAAGGAGAGTACCGATTCCTGTAAATTATGCTCTGAGCTTTACACGTGCGCGCGCGCACACACACACACACACACACACACACACACACACACACACACTATATAATCGTGAACCTTTGAATCCAATGAAAGGCAAACTATAATATATGAATTATGTAATTATATAACAACATTTCATCAACAAAGTAAGTGGATTTTTGCAATATTTAACATGCTTAATTATTGATGTATTACATTAGGAAAATATACTTATTGTGTTATATTTTCCATGATAAACACAATTTGTTATTTATCATTAGATATTAATAAAGTTACAAAGAAAACTGTGAGTAATAAATAGGAAACTCCAAATAATGCATGTATCACCGGAAAGGTAGAAACAAAAATAAAAAGGAGGCTCATTTAAGGAGAGTTCAGATGTCTTTGAGTCTGTAAATGCTTTATTCTTTCCCTAGTTCATGAGAATACATGTATTCATTACATTACATTTTCTTTAATTTTGTTATAAATTAAAATTGCATAATGAGGAAAAATTCTACATGTACTTCAAAATAAAACCATATTCCATCATGTGTACCTAGTAGTAAATTCATATATAAGTGTTTTTATTCTTATAATCAGTATTTATAAAAAAGGCTGTTTATATAAATGATAAACATGTGGGAAAGAGGTATAATATTCACTATTCATTGGTCAAAACCATTGGTTATATAATTCTAGGCAGCAGTAGAAAGTTAAGTGCTTGGATGATTAATTTTTGGATTAGCATCTTCTGACTGTGCAATAGCTACTTATATTATAGACACTCCAGACATCCTTGGAATTTTCATTTCAGTTGATTTTACCTTTAAAGTGTTTATTACTTACACTAATCTATTAGTATTTCCTCAAAGCTGAAGCAGGGTTTTCTATTGACTCAGATGGCCTTTTTATTTCTTAGTATAAGTCTTTGAAATTTACACTTGACTGAGAGGTTCAATAATCACAAGTCACTTTGAGAGAATTTTTTTCTAGAATGACAGATGGCCTAAAACCTTAGTTGACTACATGGCACATCATTTTGGAAACTTTTTTGATACTAAAGATTGCCAGAAACACTTTTGGGTCTTGCTAATAAGACTCAGATTTAAAAATGGAAAAACCTAGGATTTGCTTAGATTTTTATGTATTTGTTTATTCATCTATTTATTTTTATGTTATTGCAACATCTCTAGCTCATATCTCACTGGCTCACACAATATGGGGCTTAATGATGCCTAGGGGACATTTTTATTCTTCCTTAGAATATAATATTAATATGTATGTTAATACACATTTCATTACTATATTATAATTATATTACTATATTTAAAGTTGGACATTATTATAAATAGAATAGATTAATTTAAGGTAAGATCAATGATTCAAGATAAAAAACTACATTGGTGGGTAAATGTAAAAGCTGGCAGAGTCCTACAGAGGGACAAAAGGTATGGTATAGCAAGAACAAAGAAACAGATAACTATGTCCATAGCCTCTGCTATATTTCAGTACTTTTTCATAGATCCACTAAGGTTAATGATGTAACCTATGATATTATTATCGTATTCAATATTAACCATCAGCACAATTTTCAAACTGTAGGTGTTAGAGGTGAATGCCAGTATATTCTAGGACCTTCTCTATTAGGCTCCCTTCTGTACCATGTGGCCAAACTCTATAAGAAGCCCACTTCCCTTGTGGCTGTGTTCTATCCAACTTAACTTTCTCTTTAAGACACACAGACTTTCCATAAGGTCAGACATGGTATAAGGCCCTGATCCCTCTTGGATTTTCTCCTTATACCTCAAGACTGATCTAAGTCACCTTTGAGTCATTTTTGTGACTTTCTCATGTCACCCACCCCAGCACCCTGCCTTAGGGATATTTTCAGTGGCCCAGGTGGCCATTGTAATAGAAAATGATTCACTTCAGCTGAGGCTCTAAGGATGTTTCCAAGCAACCAGCTTGTCACCTGCCTTCAATAATATGTACCAGATATCACACACACACACACACACACACACACACACACACACACACACACAGACTATATATAAATACACATTTACATATGCATATACATATACATTTAGCCCAGGTACCATTGCAAAAACACTAACAATACAGAACACTAAGAAAACATGCCCCACTTCATTAACACCATAGTAATGATCTTCAGTGAGAGAAATATGAATAAAATTTAAGACAGAAACTTCATAAAAGTAATTATAAACATGGTCAAAGAGTTCAAAATTTCAAAGAACATACAAAATTACCTAAATAAACTTAAAGGGAATATGAATAGATCCCTGACCAACTACAAGAAAATACAAAAAAAAATGATCAATTAAAATAGTTAGTTTGATCCATTATATGAAAATTTAATTCCATAAGGAAATAGAAACACCCTCTGGGAGGGGATAATGACTGGACTGTAAAGATTAAAGATAATTAAAAAAAAAAAAAAAGGATTCCCTATTAGCAGAATTCAGTGAATGTAAACCAAGCAGGTATGTGCAGGTCAGCTTAAATAATTGGTTATAATCAAATTAATGTAATTATATGTTACTTAATTATAGGAAAACAAAATATTTCCTTTTAAAGTTCCCTATCCCTTGTATGCACTTTGGTTGATGGCTCAGTCTCTGTGAGTTCCCAGGGTTCCAGGTTAGTTGACCCTGTTAGTCTTCCTGAGGGAGGGGGGACTCTGTGAGGGGAAACAAGGAGAGAGGGCAGCTTTTCAGATGGGAAGAAAGGAAGAAAGGAAGAAAGAAAGGAAGAAAGAAAGGAAGAAAGAAAGAAAGAAAGAAAGAAAG
This sequence comes from Mus musculus, assembly GCF_000001635.26. Taxonomy (NCBI): domain Eukaryota; kingdom Metazoa; phylum Chordata; class Mammalia; order Rodentia; family Muridae; genus Mus; species Mus musculus. The sequence goes on from NC_000086.7 coordinate 66,161,815, forward strand.
AAAGAAGGAAGAGAGAGAGAGAAAGAGAGAAAGAAAGAAAGAAAGAAACTAGCTTTCCTATCTGTGATGAAACATTAAAAAAAAAAGAAAAGAAAAGAAAAGAAAGAAAAGAAAAGAAAAGAAAAGAAAAGAGAAAAAGAAATGCTAAAGAAAACCCAAACTAAAATGAAGTTAAAACTGAAATTTTCAATGAATCATAAGAAGCTCAGTGGAATGCCAAAAAATGAGAATTAATAATGAAAAAATGAGAATAGCAGAGCTTGAAGATAACATGGAGTAATGGAATCATTTAAAGATTATCATTTTTTTCTAAACTCATGAGTAAAATATGCAAAAAGTTTGAAAACCACAAAAACCAATTATGAAGGTGACTTCCAAGTCAAAGGCAAAGAAAATATTTTGATAGTTTAAAACATAAAAGAGTGAAATTTTCAGAAATAATTTAAACAAACAAATGATTGAAAGTATAGAACATTTCCCAAATCCAGGGCAAAAATATTCCCATTCAGCCACAAGAGAACAAAACAAAACAAATACTACCAGTAACGAAACTCATCACATAGTATTATAACACAAGAACTAAATATACAAAAGAGAGAAGGATATTGAAAGTTGTAATATAGAAGTTATATAAAAAGACAGGCCCATCAGAATCATAGTCAATTACTCAATGGGAATAATAAAATTGTGAAGCAAAATGCCTCAAGTTCAGAAAGACCACATATGCTAACCTAGACTAATTTACAATAGTTGAAGGAGAAAGAAAATAACTTCCATGATAAACACAGGCTGAAGTAATTTATGATCATCAAACCAGCTATACAGAGACTATTAAATGGAGTATTTCACATTGAAGAAAAGGATAATCACATCTAAGAGACAACTGGGAAATAGCAAAAAATACCAGTACAGATGTTATGCAAAGTAGGACTGAGAAAGCAAACACAAGATCAAAACTGTCAGCAATTTGTATGCATATCTTAATAATAATAAATCTGAATGTGAATGACCTCAATTGTCCAATCAAAATACACAGGGTAGCTCACTGGATTAGAAGACAGAAGTTTTCTTTGTATTCTCTACAACAATAACAACAACAACAACAACCCACCATTGAGGAAAGCCATTTTCTTGAAGTAAAATATCTAACAAAATAGAATTCAAGTGAAAATAATCTGAAAAGATTAAAGTTCACCCCATTCATATGGAAGAAATAATCCCCCAAGAAGATATAATCTTAAACATGTGTAGACCAAACTTGGTTCAGATAATTTTATAAAACAGACACTACTAGGCAATAAGCCACAGATTACCCACAACACAGTAATGGTAGTTAAATTTAATACCATTCTTATACAGAGCAGACAAAACAAACAAAGAAAATGAGAACTAAAGGGCATCATTGTCCAAATAGATCTAACATATATTTTCAGAAAAATTTTCTCAAGCATCACAGAATATAAATTATTCTCAGCAACACACATAATTATACTATAATAGATCACAACCAGGATTACAAAGCAACCACCAGCAAACTTAGAAAAATCAAAATGACTTCAAGTATTCTATCTGACTAAAATGGAATTAAACAAAGAAAATAAAAACAAAAATAATATCAGGGCAGAAAATCAAAAGAAAGGGAGAAATTATATCACAACAACAAAATAATAGAAACAACAAATATTTCTCAAATATAACTTTGAACATCAGTGGTCTCAATTATTACATAAAAAGCTATAAATTAAAAAAACTCATACAATAATAAGATATTTTCTTCTGCTACATTCAAGAAACACATCTTACCATCAAGGGTAGATAATATTTCATGTAAAAGTATGAAAAAATATTCTAAGTAAAACAACCTAAAAAAATTATGGTGTAGCCATTATAATGTTACAAAATAGACTTCAAAACAAAACTAATCAAAACAGATAGGGAAAGGCTCATCAAAGTCACAACCCCACTAAGAGGGCATTGCATTCTCAACATCTATGCTACAAACACAAGGACATAAAAATTCATCAAAGGAACACTATTACAGGTTAAAACACTAACATCTATTACACAGTCATAGTGAGTAACTTCAATTCCTGAATCTCATAAGTAGACAGGTCATCCCGACAAAAACAAAATAAAGAAACTTAGCTGAATGACATCACTAACCAAATAGCCCTAATAGATATTTATAGACCAAGTCTCCCAAACAACTTGAAAAACACACTACTGACTTATGAACAGGTCAAGATAGTAATTAGAAAAGAAACTTCTAGAATAGATTGAGTTGAAAATACAAAATATTGAAAGATAAAGGGGTATGAGCCAGTGCCCAGGGCAGACCTTAGGCTCTAGGTTCACACTCAGTCACACAACACCCAGAGGGCGATTGGTGCCCTGAGAAGACTTTGGGTGCTACCTCCACACCCAGTCCCATAACACCGAGAGGATGCTCAAATCCCAGGTGCTCTAACATGCCTCAGATCATATATGATGAGACCACAACATCTGCCTTAACACCAGGAATAACTGGGAACAGCAGGATCCAGGGATATAGGAACCAATGCCCTGACAGTGGCACAGGTTTTTCCAGTCTGAGACAGTATCCTAAGCAGAACTTGGGCATTAATTCTGCACCCAGTCCCACAGTACCCAAAAGAAGCTCAACTCTCAGGTGCTGTAAGACCCCCAAGGATCACAGGATCTCAGAAGCTTGGTCACACCAGTATTTCAGGATCCCAGAGGCATCTTGACTCCCAGGAACTCTGACACACCCAGGATTTAAGGCTCACAGGATCCCAGAATCATAGGTTCACAGAGACAGTTAGACAATGAGGAGTTCTGACACAACCAAGATCAAAGGAAGGACAGGCTCCAGTCAGAGACAATGAGGGCAGGTAGCACCAGAAATAACCAGATATCAAGAGACAAGCATAAGAACATAAGGAACAGAAACCAAGGTTACTTGGCATCATCAGAACCCATTTATCCCACCATAACAAGTCCTGAGAAGCAAGATTTAGATCTAAAATCACTTTTCATGATGATGATAGAGGATTTTAAGAAGGACATAAATAACTCCCTTAAAAAATACAAGAGAACACAGGTAAACAGGTAGAAGTCCTTAAAGAGGAAACACAAAAATTCCTAAAATAATTACAGGAAAACACAGCTAAACAGGTGAAAGAATTGAACAAGACTTTCCAGGATCTAAAAATGGAATAGAAATGGGAAAGAAATCACAAAGGGAGACAACCCTTCAGATTGAAAACCTAGGAAAGAAATCAGGATTCATAGATCAGAATACAAGAGATAGAAGAGAGAATCTCAGGTGCAGAAGATACCATAGAAAACAATGACAAAAGAGTCAAAGAAAATGCAAACTACAAAAAGCTTCTAACACAAAACATCCAGGATTTCCAGGACACAATGAGAAGATGAAGCCTAAGGATAATAGGTATAGAAGAGAGCAAAGATTCCCAAATTAAAGAACCAGTAAATATGTTCAACAAAATTATAGAAGAAAACTTCCCTAACCTAAAGGAAGATGCCCACAAATGTATAAGAAGCCTATAGAACTCCCAAATAGACTGGGCCAGAAAAGAAATTCCTCCTGTCACATAATAATCAAAACACCAAATGCACTAAACAAAGAAAGAATATTAAAAGCAGTAAGGGGAAAAGGTCAAGTAACTTATAAAGGTAGGCCTATCAGAATTACACCTGATTTCTTACCAGATACTATGAATGCCAGAAGATCCTGGGCAGATGTCATACAGGCCCAAAAAGAATACAAATGCCAGCTCAGGCTTCTATACCCAGCAAACCTCTCATTTAACATAGATGGAGAAACAAAGATATTCCATGACAAAATGAAATTTAGACAATATCTTTCCATAAACCCAGTCCTACATAGGATAATAGATGGAAAACTCCAATACATGGAGGTAAACTACACCCTAGAAAAAGCAAGTAAGTAATCTTCTTTCAACAAAACCAAGAGAAGATAGCATAATTCAACACAAGCATAATTCCACCTCTAACAACCAAAATAACAGGAAGCAACAATCACTATTCCTTAATATCTCTTCACATCAATGGACTCAATCCCCCAATAAAAAGACATAAATTAACAGACTGGATATGGAAACAGAACCCAGCATTTTGCTTCATACAGGAAATGCACTTCAGTGACAAAACCACTCCCTTAGAGTAAAGGGCTAGAAAAACATTTTCCATCAAATGGTCCCCAAAACAATAATGAAAGACAATTCATAATCATCAATGGAAAAATCTACAAAGATTAACACTCAATTCTGAATGTCTATGCTCTAAATGCAAGGGCACCCACATTCATAAAAGAAACTTTACTAAAGCTCAAAGCACACATTGAATCTCACACAATAATAGTGGAAGACTTCAACATCTCACTCTCAGAACTGGACAGACCATGTGTATTAGTCAGGGTTCTCTAGAGTCACAGAACTTATGGATAGTCTCTATATAGTAAAGGAATTTATTGATGACTTAGAGTCTGCAGCCCTATTCCCAACAATGGTTCAGTAGTAGCTGTGAATGGAAGTCCAAAGATCTAGCAGTTACTCAGTATCACACGGCAAGCAGGCAAAGGAGCAAGAGCAAGACTCCCTTCTTCTAATGTCCTTATATTGTCTCCAGAACAAGGTGTAGCCCAGATTAAAGGTGTGTCCCACCACACCTTTAATCCCAGATGAAAGGTGTAGCCCAGATTAAAGGTGTGCTCTACCACACCTTTAATCCCAGATGACCTTGATTTCGGAGATTTAATCTTCTGGAATCCATAGCCACTATGGTTCAAGATCTCCATACAAAGATCCAGATCAGAAACTTCTATCTCCAAGTCTCCAGATAAGGGTCACTGGTGAGCCTTCCAATTCTGAATTATATTTTATTCCAAATATAGTCAAGTTTACAACGAGGAGTAGCCACTACACCATGGAAACAAAAACTTAGCAGAGACATGGTGAAACTAGCAAGTTATGAACCAAATGGATCTAACAGATATATAGAACATTTCATACTAAAACAAAAGAATATACCTTCTTCTCAGCACCTCATGGTACCTTCTCCAAAATTGACCATATAATTGGTCACAAAACAGGTCCTAACTGATACAGGAATATTGAAATAATCCCATGCATCCTATCAGATCACCACCATAGTCTAAGGCTGGTCTACAATAACAAGAAAAATAATAGAAAGCTGATATACACATGGAAGCTGAACAATCTCAACACAATGAAAACTTGTCAAGGAAGAAATAAAGAAAGAAATTAAAGGCTTTTTAGAATTTAATGAATATAAAGGCACAACATACCAAAACTTATGGGACACAATAAAAGCAGTCCTAAGAGGAAAACTCACAGCTCTAAGTGCCTCCAAAAATAATCTGGAGATAGTATTCTCTAGAAGCTTAACAGCACACCTTAAAGCTATAGACACTTTGCCCCTTCTTAGAATTGGGAACAAAACACCCATGGAAGGAGTTACAGAGACAAAGTTTGGAGCTGAGACAAAAGGATGGATCATCTAGAGACTGCCATACCCGGGGATCCATCCCATAATCAGGCTCCAAACGCTGACACCATTGCATACACTAGCAAGATTTTGCTGAAAAGACCCAGATATAGCTGTCTCTTGTGAGGCTATGCCAGGGCCTAGCAAACACAGAAGTGGATGCACACAGTCAGCTAATTGGATGGATCACAGAACCCCCAATGGAGGAGCTAGAGAAAGTTCCCAAGGAGCTAAAGGGGTCTGCAACCCTATAGTTGAACTATATGAACCCTAGCAATATGATCTAACCAGTACCCCCCCCCCAGAACTCATGTCTCTAGCTGCATATGTACAGAAGAGGGCCTAGTTAGCCATCATTGGAAAGAGAGGCCCATTGGTCTTGCAAACTTTATATGCCTCAGTACAGGGGAACACCAGGGTCAAGAAGTGGGAGTGGGTGGGTAGGGGAGTGGGGGGAAGGGTATGGGGGACTTTTGGGATAGCATTGGAAATGTAAATAAAGAAAATACCTAATAAAAATGAAATTATAAAAAAAAAAGCTCTAGAACAAATAGAAGCAAATATACCCAAGAAGAGTTGACAGCAAAAAATAATCAAACTCAGGGCTGAAATCAACCAAGTAGAAACAAAAATAACTATTAGAAACAAAAATAACTATAAGAAGTATCAATGAAACCAGGAGATGGTTATTTGAGAAAATAAAACAAGATAAATAAACCCTTAGCCAAACTAACCAGAGAGCACAGAGACAGTATCCAAATTAAAAAAAAAAAAAATCAGAACTGAAAAGGGTAAAACAGAAACCTAGAAAATTCAGAAAATCATCAGATCCTTCCACAAAAGCCTATACTCAACTAAACCGGAAAATCTGGATAAAATGGAAAATTTTCTAGACAGATACCGAGTACTAAAATTAAATCAGTGTCAGATAAACCATCTAAACAGTCCTATAACTCCTAAATAAATAGTAGCAGAAAAGTTTCTCAACCAATAAAAGCCCAATACCAGATGGGTTTAGTGCAGAATTCTATCAGACCTTCAAAGAAGAGCTAATACCAATTCTCCTGAAACTATTCCACAAAATAGAAACAGAAGGAACACTACCCAATTCATTCTATGAAGCCACAATTATACTTATACCAAAAACCACAAAAAGACCCAGAAAAGAAAGAGTACTTCAAACCAATTTCCCTTATGAATATTGATGCAAAAATACTCAATAAAATTCTCTCAAACCGAATCCAAGAACACATCAAAACAATCATCCATCATGATCAAGTAGGCTTTATCTCAGGAATGGAAGGAGGGTTCAATATACGGAAATTCATCAGCACAATCCACTATAAAAACAAACTCAAATGGGGAAAAACACATGAACATCTCATTAGATGCTGAGAAAGCATTTGACAAAAAATCAACACCTTTTATGATAACTTAAATATTAGACAATGTCTTAGAGTAACAGTACCCCAGCAAGTTAAAGAATCGTATGGAAAAAAAGCCTTTAAGACACTAAGGTGAAAAATTGAAGAGCCCATCACAAGATGGAAGGATCTCATATGCTCATTGATCAACAGGATTGATATAGTAAATCTGGGTTTCCTATTAAAAGCAATGTATAGATTAAAAATTCTAAATTCTAATTCAAAATTTAAATTCCAATTCAAGTTTTCAAATAAGTTGAGAACTCAGTTTTCAAGATCATATAAACACACACACACACACACACACACACACACACACACACATAAACACATACACACACCACACACACACTTTTTCCCTCTCCCCCTCCTCTTCTCCCTTCCCTCCCCCCTCCTCTCTCCAGGATATCTGAAAGATTGCTTATTAACAAAAGAACTACTGGACTACTACCATTTCCAATCTCAAATTACACTACAGAGATACAGTAATAAAAACATCATGGTATTGATATAAGGAGAGAGGGATTGATCAATGGAATAAATTTCAAGTCCCAGAATAATTTCATATACCTATAGACACCTGATTTTTGTAAATAAGTCAAAAAATGTGGGGGAAAGTCAACACCTTCAACAAGTAGAGCTGGTTGAACTGGATGGCTGCATTTAGAAGCATGTAAAAAGATCCATCTTTATAACCTTATTTAACCTCAAACCCAAATAGTTCTAAGACCTCAACATATTTTCAGATAAAACCCTGATAGAAAAGAAAGTGAAGAATAGTCATTGCATTTGCATAGAAAAAGTCTTTCTGAACAGAATACCAATTGCAAAGGAATAAGGACAATTAATAAATGTGACCTGATGATACTTACTAAAAACTGTTTTGTTTTGTTTTGTTTTGTTTTGTTTTGTTTTGGCATAGGACACCATCATTTGGACAAAGTGGCAGGCTACACAATGAGAAAATATTTACATCAACTTTACTTCCCATATAGGGATAATATTCAAAATATATAATGAACTAAAAAAATAAAAGACTTCATGAAATCAACTAAATTTAAAATGAGGTAAATACCTGAACAGAAACTTAGGATACCCAAGATATAAGATACAATTTGCTAAACGCATGAAACTCAAGAAGAACGAAGACCAAAGTGTGGATACTTTGCCTCTTCTTAGAATTGGGAACAAAACACCCATGGAAGGAGTTACAGAGAAAAAATTTGGAGCTGTGAAGAAAGGATGGACCATCTAGTGATTGCCATATCCATAGATCCATCCCATAATCAGCTTCCAAACACTGACAACATTGCATACACTAGCAAGATTTTGCTGAAAGGACCCAGATATAGCTGTCTCTTGTGAGACTATGCCGGGGCCTAGCAAACACAGAAGTGGATGCTCACAGTCAGCTATTGGATTGATCACAGGGCCCCCAATGGAGGAGCTAGAGAAAGTACCCAAGGAGCTAAAGGGAACTGCAACCCTATAGGTGAAACAACAATATGAACTAACCAGTACCCCGGAGCTCTTGTCTCTAGCTGCATATGTATCAAAAGATGGCCTAGTTGGCCATCACTGGAAAGAGAGGCCCATTGGTCTTGCAAACTTTATATGCCCCAGTACAGGGGAATTCCAGGGCCAAAAAGGGGGAGTGGGTGGGTAGGGGAGTGGGGGGGTGAGTATGGGGGACTTTTTGGATAGCATTGGAAATGTAAATGAGGAAAATACCTAATAAAAATGAAAAAAAAAAAAAAGAAGATTCTGAGAATAGGAAACAATGTCTGGGAATACTTAAAGAGATATTCAACAGTCTTTGTCATCAGGGAAATGCAAATCAAAATTGTTTAGAGGTTTCATTTAACACCTATCTGAATGGCTAAGATCAATGAAAGAAAGTCCAGCTCATGTTGGGAAGATTGTGGAGTAAGGGGAGCACCCCTCCATTGTTAATGAGAAGGAAAATTTGTACAGTCACTATGTAAGTCAGTGTGGCAGTTCCCCGGAAAGTTGGGAATGGATCTACCTCAATATCCAGCTATATAAGTCTTGGGCATATAGCCAAAAGATATTTTATGCTACTACAGAAACACTTGCTCAACCATGTTCATTGCTGCTCTGTTATCATAGCTAAAAATTAGAAACAATATAGACATACATCAATGGAAGAATGGATAATGAAAATTTGATATATTTACATATTAGAATACTATTCAGGTATTAAAAAAGTGAAATTAATGGGTAAATGGGGGAAACTAGAAAAAAGTCATCCTGTGTTCAGTAACTCAGACACAAAATACAAATATTGTTTGGATTCAGTATACATGGATGTTAGATATGTCATTGGCAAGCAATATATAATCTATGTAAGCACAGAAGTTAGATATAGACTAAGGAAGTATGTTGGGGTAATGAATTCCTCTAGGAAGAAGAAATAGCATAGATAATTATGAATGGACAAGGGGAGTGAATTGAAATGAGATGATCAAATAGAGAGAAGGAAGTAATAGAGAGTGAAGGAGGATATGTGGGAGGGACAACTAAAAGTAAGGAGCATTTTAGGGGTCATATAGAAACAAACTAGATTCTTCCTATACTAAATACACATATGAAAACAATCTAAATGAAATTGCCAAATAGTAGGAGAGACAGAGCTCCAGCTGTGCAACTCTCATCACCCAATGAAGCTTACAGTGCCAGAAATGAATTACCTCTAACTGTGTTGTTAGCCAAAGAGATCCCATATGAACTTCCAAACGACCCAGTCTATTGCCAAGGCTATGGTTGGTTCTCCACAAACAGAAGGTTAACACCCCATGGCTGAAGAAAACACCTAGAGAACTCATTAAACACAGAAATGTTGAGATAGTACTTACTAGAGCTTTCATACCTCCTGTCTAGTATTCATAATACAAAATTGCATTCTACATGCTACCAAAGGAGAATGGTAAATGTCAAATCAACTATAAAACCTTTGATCTACAAGAGTGATCTGCCTGCAGGATATGCTAGTGCTAGTGGCACAAAGCTTGCAGTAGTAACCACCCCACATCTGATTGGGTTTAGGGCTCACTACATCAGTTGTAGCGCGTATCCAAGAACTTGAGACTAGATATGCCATGGATCTAAGGAAACATCAAATACTAGTTCTGAGAAAGGAACTTAGAAATAGAATGACCCGTTGTTGCATTATGCTATCTTCATAGATCACTGCCTTGCTCAGTCATCATCACAGAAGATTCTTCCTATAGCAGATGGGAACAACTCAGAAACCCACAGCCAGAAAATATGTAGAAAGTAAGAGTTCTTGGAACACTTAAACTAAATAGTACAACTCCATCAAATAGTTTCAGGTATCAGAGAACCCTGTTGAAGAGGAGGTGGAATAAGAGTAATAACCAGAGGGAATAGAAGGCACAAAGGAATCAATTTCTTCTAGACACAAAAGGCTGGTACACACATGAACTCTTAGGAACTGGAATAGCAAGCACAGGGCCTGCCTATGTTTTCACTAGATAGGGTCTTGGAACTGAGAAAAGTGGCCCCACACTCTAACCCAATCACTTACAAATGAAAAGAAAAAAAATTAGTTTTCTCAAAGGGAGTCTCAGTGGAGAAACAAACCACTCCTAAGGATAAGACCTATGCCCACCAATAGACGGTCAATAGCATGTTTGGAGAATCTTTGTCTCCTAATGTTAAGTTTTCTGGAATTTGTTACACTTATAGGTTTTGTGTACATATACATGCGCACACACACACACACACATTCTTCAGGTTTTATATTTTTATGAGATTCATGTATGAAAGAACGTGTGTGTCTCCATGTCAAATGCATTTCTTTGCCTCTTTTTCTTTTCTTGTTTGGTTGTTTTCTCATATTTAAAGTTGTTCGGTTTTTATTTATCTTATTTTATTTTACTTATTTTTATTATTACTGCTTAGATGCCTTTTTCTTTTCTAAAGAGATAGAGAAAGAATGTGAACCTGAATGGGTGGGCTAGTTTGGAGAATCCAAAAGAAGTAGGCGTAGGCAGAAACCATAGTTAGAATATATAGTATGAAAAAAATTATTTCATTTTTTAAACTTTTTATTGATTCTTTATGAATTTTACATCATGAACCCAATCCTACTCATTTTCCAATCCCTCCATATTCTATATTTACCCTCTGTCCTTGCAACCTCCTAAAAAGAAAAGAAAACAAATAACAACAAAAAAAAAATTCTCATCATGGAAGCTGCAGTGTGTCACAGTGTGTCCACTGTTTTGTCCAAAGAGTTTTGCTTGTAAATGTTCATTACAATGAGTAATTGCTCTGGTTTGATGCCTCTAGCTTATGCTAAACTATCAATATTGGTTCCTCCCCAAGACTCATTTTAGATATCTTGTTGACATATGTCATGGTGATCCAAGCTTTGTTTCTACCTGACCCACCCCTTCATGTGCTCCAACAGTTCAAAGATGGAGTAGATCTTGGGGTGGGTCAACTTAAAATCCTGGATCTGGACCTGAGTGGTAACTAAACAGCCCACCAACTCTATCTTCCCACCACCAGAACAAGCTCTCCAGCACTGCACCTAGTGAGGAACAGGACCAGATCACATGAATGCCTATTTTCAATAAAAGAAAAAAGGAAAAAAGGAAAAAAGGAAAAGAAAAAAAACGCACAAATTTGTGGAGGATAATCAATAGACTATTTAATGGAATATTGAAGAAAACATCTTTTAAACAGAAAAAATCATAAAAAATAAATGAAAATGAAAAAACAACATACCCAATCCTCTGGAATTTAATGAAATCAGTTCTAAGAGATAATCCTATAATCTTAAATGTCTACAGGCTTATATAACTACACTAGGGTATTCAACTCTGATATTTCAAACTTTTTTTGTTTGATAGTATTGTTCACATGGAGCATATAGAGTGCTTCCTTTGTAGGTATTACTTGTAATATAAGCTCTTTACTCTTGCATCTATTTACTCTTTCAAGCAAATAAATGTAAGAAAACAAGGAAAAAATAAATTAAAAAAATTAAAAAACAAAAATCTCAAGTAAATATCTTGATGACACAACTCAAGTGTTTAAAAACATAGTAACTAACAAAACCAAAAGTCAAAAGACAGGAAGAAATAAACAAAATCAGGGCTGACATTAATGAAATGTAAGCAGACAACAACAGAGCAAGAATCAATGATATGAAAAGTTGATTATTTGATACGATATAGAAGACTCATAAATCCACTTAGCTGAGAGATAAGACAAAAATTACATGAACACTCTAAAATAACTGTATTTTTCTATGTTGGAAGACTTAAGCAGAATAAATCAATTTCTATATAGTTCTAACCCATCAAAGTTAAGCCAAGATGAAATTAAGAATGGAAGCAGACTAGTTATAGTGACAACACTAAGAACAAGCAAAGTCCAGCTGGATTCACTGTACAATTCTACCAGACTTTTAAGACAGAATTTCAAAAAAATGATACAAAAGAATATTTTTCAAAATATAAGTTGAAGGCACACATATAAGACCATTCTGTGAAGTCAGTATGATTCTAATACCAAACCAGAGAAAGGCAGCAAATGTTAAAACTCTAGACCAGTATCTCTCATGAATGCAGATGCAAAATTTTGAATGAGGTAACAAAGGCACAGAAACACAAATGTCACATGTTCTCTCCAATATGTGGATCCTAGTATTATCTTTCAATTTTGTGAGCTTCTTTTAGAGTTGTATAGAACACAAGAAAATAGAAAATGTATACTCGGCTGGGCGGCGCCATCTTCAGCTCCAGATAGCCGGCAACCTTCCTGGTGAGAGCACGGGGGTCTGCCAGGCCTGAGAGGTTTGTGGCACAGGCGCCGGCGGGAGCCTTCTTGGCTCCGGGACTCCGCGGAGGGCAGGCTGCACGGGTGACCGTGTGGAATACAGAGTGCCAGCCGTTTCTGGGACGGGCAAGAGTCGCAGAGCTTCTGGGCGGCGCCATCTTCAGCTCCAGACAACCAGCCACCTTCCCGGCAAGAGCCACAGAGCTTCTGAGGCAGCGCTATCCTCAGCTCCAGACGGCCGGCCTCCTTCCGGACAAGAGCCACAGAGCTTCTCAGGCGGCGACATCTTCGACTCCAGACAACTGGCCACCTTCCTGGCCAAAGCAACACAGCTTCTGGGAAAGATCCTGTTTTGGGCCTTCACCTTCAGCCAGGAGGAGGCCCAAACACCAGATAACTGTACACCTTCCCTGAAAGAGGAGAGCTTGCCTACAGAGACTGCTCTGACCACTGAAACTCAGAGAAGAGAGCTTGTCTCCCACGCCTGTGATAGAGGGTAACAAAATCAACAGAGGAACAATCTCTTAACAAAGACAACTATAACAACTAACTCCAGAGATTGCCAGATGGCGAAAGGTAAACGTAAGAATCCTACTAACAGAAGCCAGGACCACTCACCATCATCAGAACCCAGAACGCCCACTTTGCCCAATCCAGGACACCCTAACACACCTGAAAAGGTAGACCTGGATTTAAAAGCATATCTCATGATGATGGTAGAGGACATAAAGAAGGAATTCAATAACTCACTTAAAGAAATACAGGAAAACACTGCTAAAGAGTTACAAGTCCTTAAAGAAAAACAGGAAAACACTGCTAAAGAGTTACAAGTCCTTAAAGAAAAACAGGAAAACACAACCAAACAGGTAGAAGTCCTTATAGAAAAACAGGAAAACACATCCAAACAGGTGATGGAAATGAACAAAACCATACTAGACCTAAAAAGGGAAGTAGACACAATAAAGAAAACCCAAAGTGAGGCGACGCTGGAGATAGAAACCCTAGGAAAGAAATCTGGAACCATAGATGCCAGCATCAGCAACAGAATACAAGAGATGGAAGAGAGAATCTCAGGTGCAGAAGACTCCATAGAGAACATCGGCACAACAATCAAAGAAAATGGAAAATGCAAAAAGATCCTAACTCAAAACATCCAGGAAATCCAGGACACAATGAGAAGACCAAACCTACGGATAATAGGAGTGGATGACAATGAAGATTTTCAACTCAAAGGACAAGCAAATATCTTCAACAAAATTATTGAAGAAAACTTCCCAAATCTAAAGAAAGAGATGCCCATGAACATACAAGAAGCCTACAGAACTCCAAATAGACTGGACCAGAAAAGAAATTCCTCCCGACACATAATAATCAGAACACCAAATGCACTAAATAAAGATAGAATACTAAAAGCAGTAAGGGAAAAAGGTCAAGTAACATATAAAGGCAAGCCTATCAGAATTACACCAGATTTTTCACCAGAGACTATGAAAGCCAGAAGAGCCTGGACAGATGTTATACAGACACTAAGAGAACACAAATGCCAGCCCAGGCTACTATACCCAGCCAAACTCTCAATTACCATAGATGGAGAAACCAAAGTATTCCACGACAAAACTAAATTCACCCATTATCTCTCCACGAATCCAGCCCTTCAAAGGATAATAACAGAAAAAAACCAATACAAGGACGGGAACCACGCCCTAGAAAAAACAAGAAGATAATCCCTCAACAAACCTAAAAGAAGACAGCCACAAGAACAGAATGCCAACTTTAACAACAAAAATAACAGGAAGCAACAATTACCTTTCCTTAATATCTCTTAATATCAATGGACTCAATTCCCCAATAAAAAGACATAGACTAACAGACTGGCTACACAAACAGGACCCAACATTCTGCTGCTTACAGGAAACCCATCTCAGGGAAAAAGACAGACACTACCTCAGAGTGAAAGGCTGGAAAACAATTTTCCAAGCAAATGGTCTGAAGAAACAGGCTGGAGTAGCCATTCTAATATCGGATAAAATCGACTTCCAACCCAAAGTTATCAAAAAAGACAAGGAGGGACACTTCATACTCATCAAAGGTAAAATCCTCCAAGAGGAACTCTCAATTCTGAATATCTATGCTCCAAATGCAAGGGCAGCCACATTCATTAAAGACACTTTAGTAAAGCTCAAAGCACACGTTGCACCTCACACAATAATAGTGGGAGACCTCAACACACCACTTTCATCAATGGACAGATCGTGGAAACAGAAACTAAACAGGGACACAGTGAAACTAACAGAAGTTATGAAACAAATGGACCTGACAGATATCTACAGAATATTTAATCCTAAAACAAAAGGATATACCTTCTTCTCAGCACCTCACGGGACCTTCTCCAAAATTGACCATATAATTGGTCACAAAACAGGCCTCAACAGATACAAAAATATTGAAATTGTCCCATGTATCCTATCAGACCACCATGGCCTAAGACTGATCTTCAATAACAACATAAATAATGGAAAGCCAACATTCACGTGGAAACTGAACAACACTCTTCTCAATGATACCTTGGTCAAGGAAGGAATAAAGAAAGAAATTAAAGACTTTTTAGAGTTTAATGAAAATGAAGCCACAACGTACCCAAACCTATGGGACACAATGAAAGCATTGCAAATGTAAATGAGCGAAATACCTAATAAAAAATGGAAAAAAAAAAAAAAAGAAAATGTATACTCGGGATGCTTTCAATGAGGAGGTATAATAAAACAGAAGTGATGCTATTGTAAAAAGGGGAACACTAGCGGTGGAAAGATTTAAGCATGGATGATGAGTGGAAGAGATGAGTGAGGTGAGGTTTTGGAAGGAACACTTAACTAAAATGAAGGTTGAATGAGAAGGTCATGTGGAGCCCAACTATTTTGTGAGAAAATCAAAATATAGAAAATTTAAAAATAAACATAGAAGGATGATAGCCTATATGACTAGATAATGCTATTCCTGAAAGCTCAGGATTTGGAAACAAAACCGTAAGGGCCAGGTATGAGCTTCTTTGAGTTTTGTGTCCGGGAATTCCTTGTTGATCTGCAGAACACTACAGATTCTTACCATTTCCCTTGGCTTCTCTCCAGAACTAGTTGTTAAGACCCTACTTTTGAAGACACAGATCAACTTGGTTGTAAAGTATGGAAAAACTCAACTTGAATCTGAGGTTGAAGCTTTGTCCCTGCTGTCTAGCTATTCAGCAGACTAGCTGCTATTCAGCTTGTTGGTTCAAGCCACAGTACCAACCTGCCAGGTGAGATGTACCACTGAAGAAATGGTGACATGGCTAGTGTAGGAATAACCAGCTATTCTGTGATGAAATTCAAGGCCTGCTCCACAATGCTCCACAATGGAACATTTATGCCTGTTATTGCTTATCATCCAAAAAAAATAAAAACCATGACTGAGGCAGTCTTAAGCCCTGGGGAACTTGTACTGTTTTGTATTTAAATTGGCATGCCCTTAAACTCTCTTCTATGTCAAAGACCAACTTGGACAGGCCAGGGTAAACTGAGGCAGGGCATAGTGTTGATGATTGATCACTCATCAGACTTTTCTCTGAGGACACAAACCCATAATTTTTATCTGTAATGTGTAAAACATTTGATCATGTGAGGGCATTGGGGAACATTTTTTTTCTTACATACAGTCATTATAGTCATTCACTAGAAGAAAGATAGAATGCAATCACATTGCTGTTTTTGTACTGCTTAAAAGATTTTGCTGGATATACAAGCTGTGGGAGAAAAAATAAAATAGTTGGAGCTTTGCTTCATCCATCAAATGTGTAAGTGTGTTTGTGTGTGTGTGTGTGTGTGTGTGTGTGTGTGTGTGTGATTCCTTCCCCATTTTCTTGCCTATCTCAGAGAATCAAGCTTTGTTCCTTACCAGTCATTTCTACTTTAAATCCTCAAAGTAAATATTTACTCATTAAATAATATAAAGATGCTGATGGCAAAAATTAATCATCACCTTGATCACCAGCTCAGCTTTAACAATAAATGCATGTCAGTTTTTTTACTAGTCTGGCTGCCACTGTGTACAGTGAGATGGGGGAGAGATTGTAGGAGGGAGTGGCCAGAAGAGATCAGTGAACAAAGTGAATAAGTAATAAATAAATAAATATAATTAATTAAAATAAAATAAATTTAATTAATTAACTAGTTACAAAGAAAGAAAATGCTTCCTGCTGATGCTATGGGTCAGATAAACATCTTTGGTCTGTGCTGCCATCAGAAACAATGTGGAAGTCCATGATTTGTGATCCCACTGAATATAAGGGCAAGGAAGCTACTCATGCACTAATATAGATGACTGTAGACTTGCAGTTGAGAATCAGAGTCATAGAAACCCTGGGTATCCCCCACCCTGGCACTTCCAGTCTCTGCAATAAAGAATTTTCTTGATTGAGGTTTCTTTATCCCAGATGAGTCTAGCCTGAATTGAGTTGAAAACAAACAAACAAATGAATTTTAAAAATAAATAATTACAAACCAATAGCCGCAGAGAGATATCCTTATTTAAACTCAGTATGAAACAAAATAAAGCAAAAGGAAATGAAAGTGAGAAAGAGTTTTTGAAAGAGGGTGTGGACAGATGTGAAAGAGAGGTAAACAGGAGTAAGAGGTATGGAAACAACCATAATTAACACTTGCTAAAAACTGTCAAATAACAAATTTAATTAAAAGTATGATTTTAGAAGACATACTATCCAATAAATATGTATAAATTTTGTTCTGTGTGTCAATTTGACTTAAAGTTTACCTAAAAATAATTATAATAAATAAAAAGGTCAAAACATACACTTGTGTAGAGATTCACACATGGTATCCAAATAATAGTAACTTCCAATGCTACATTCTTACAAATTTATACCTCATATTTTTATTTGGTGAGAGTATTGTAGAAAGTGTACCATGGGGGCTCTGAGGTCCTTGGCTTTTCAATTTCTCTAGCTCTTCCAATATAATCCCACTTAAATCACCAGACTTCACACTGGCCTAATTGACAAACCTATTTTTATTTTTAGAAATGACTTCAGCCAAGAATTTGGCTGCTGTCTCTCAACAGAGTTCATGGATAAAAATTGTGATCTTCTCTAAAATATTTTTCATAGACAGATAATCATCTTTAACACAACTTTATCTGGAATTCATTCTGTTTCCAGAATAACACTATGGATTGCATTTAATAATTTCTTTTTCTTTCAGAACCCTAGCTATTAATTGATAGCATGATAAAACACAGTAATAGATGACAAAGGAGCAATTTTGGTTTAGTAGTTAGAGACTCGGTTCAGGAAGACATACTAACCACAAATGGTATATTAATTTAAAGTAACAATAAGCTTTTATGATCCTTAAATTTAAGGCAAAGGAAGCATAGCAATTAAGACACAGTATGTAGCCATGTGAAAAGAAATACCTATCTGAAAGCTTCTGTACACAGACTCAAACAGGGTGACCCAATAGAGTGGGGAATAGCTAATATAAACCCTTGCCTCAATTCTCTTTTTACTTTTTATTTCTTTGTATTTTCAGATGGTAAAGCTTGAAGGGCTATCACTGGCATTGTCCATATAGATTAGTATACTGAGGCATAGAACTGTAAAATATAAAGGTGATTCTGTAGCAACCATAAAATAGTCAATAGAGTTTCTTACTAAAGAAGGCAAGAGTATCATATGAATATGTTCAACACTTGGGTAGAATTCCTTTAACTTAAGATCAGTGGCTCCATGTGTTGAATCCCATATTCTGAACCACATGAACATTAATTGATGTTGCAATGATAACTCGTGAAACTTAAGAAAAAATTGAATTGTGACTAATATTCTTAGTTAAGTTCCCAGGGAAGGCATTGTTTTAGATTTCTTATTGGTTCGGGAGTACATTGTCTTTGGAGAGTAAACTGTTTAAAATGGCAACATATATACAATGTCACAGAATAGAACAGTAATTGCTAGAAGCCGCTCCAATAATCAAGTCAAATAATAAAGTCAATCATGTGGTGGCTTGGTCAGTTTTATTTCATTACATAGCTAATCGATAATGATCCTCATCTGTATCCATGTTTTTCACTAGTTGAATGTTCTCAAAATTTAATCTCCAAATTTATATGTTGATAGTGTTTAGAGATGAAGGGTATGGGATGCCACTGGAAGTAGAATGTCTTTAGTGTGAGGGCTTTATGAGCAGAGAAGTAGTTTTATAAGTGAGAATGAAAACCTAGAGCTGAAAAATACTCATTCACACATAAAAGCCTCCCATACCATGAGCTAAATAAGGTTTTGTATAAACTGCCCTGTCTAGAATGTTTTATTACAATAGAAACAGACTGAGACAATGTGATATATTCCTTCATAATATCAACTGTCATCATACAATAATGAAATGATTTGTAGACTCAATGAATAAAAAAGATTAAGCCATAACACTGTTACCTATAAGCCATGTTTGTTAATAAGTTATTAACCACTCTAAACTTCCACACTACTTTATCTAAAATTTGCTTTAATAAAATGTTATATTTACCTAATGAGTTTTCAATAAAAAACTATAAATGTTCTTTATAATTATAATAAAGAATTAGGAAGTTAGGTGAACTCTATTTAAGGTACAGCCTTAGAATATCTAAATTAACACATAAGCAAGAGAATACTCCTTCATTGCTGGTGGGAGTGCAAATGTATATAACCACTTTGAAAATAAATATGAACATTTCTCAGAAAATTGGGATGATCTATCTCAAGACCTGGCTATACCACTCCTGGATATATACCTAAAGGACATTCCATCCTACTACAAGGATACTTGCTCAACTATGCTCATAGCAGCTTAATTTGTAATATTCAGAAAGTAGAAAAAAAACTAGATGTCTCTCAATCAAAGAATGGATAACGAAAATGTGGTGCATTTACATAATGGAATATTACTTAGCTACTAAAAACAAAAAAACATCGGGAAATTTGCAGTCAGATGAGCAGATCTAGAAAAGAAATTATTCTGAGTGAAGTAACCCAAACCCAGAAGCATAAACATGATTTGTACTCATTCAGAAGTGGATATTAGCTACAACGTAAAAGATAACCATGCTACAGCCCACACACCCACAGAGGCTAAATAACAAGGAGGGTTCAAATTTAGGGGAGGTACATGGATATTCTTAGGAAGAAGAAAATAGATATTGAGGGTAGACTGGGGACAGGTAGGGACAGCAACAGGAGGGAAAAGGTTGGGAGAAGATGAAGACCATACTGCTAGAGACAACTGTCACTGGGAGAATTGGGGGACAATCCCAGGGCAAGGTAGAAACCTAGAACAATGGAATCTCCCTGAAATCTATGAGCTAAGTTTTCTAGAAATGGAAATACAGAGCCTGAACTGGCCATCTCCTGTAACCAGGAAAAACTTTCAATGGACTGGGACATCAAACCAACCACAAAACCTTAGACCTACAATTTGTCCTGCTAGCATGATATGCTGGGGCAAAGGTGATTCAGAAATTGTGAGAGTGGCCAACCAATGGTCCACACCATGTGAGGGAGCCCACCTCTGACACTACTGGGAGGTCCCTGTATAGCTGGATAGCCCAGAGATTTAGGATAGAACTAAATATTTCTGCAAAAATGTCAAATAAAATGATTTTCTAATGACATTCTGCAATATTCATAGATAGGAACATAGCATAATTGTCTCAGAGAGGCTGCATTCAGCACCATATAGAAACAGATGCAGAAACCCACAGTCAAACATCAGGGGATTATGCAAAAGAGGGGGAAGGATGGTAGGAGCCAGAGGGGTCAAAGACATCATAAATGATCACCACAGAATCATCAACCTAACTGGGTTCACAGGGCTCACAGAGAATGAACCACTAATCAGGGAGCCTGTATGGGTCTGACCTAGGTTCTCTGTATATATATAATGTAGCTTTGCCTTATTGTAGGACTCCTAAAAGTGGGAGTGAGGGCTGTCTCTGACTCTTTTACTTGCTTTTGGGAACCCTTTCCACAGAATAGGTTGCTTTGCCCAGCCTTAAGATGGGGTTATGTGGCTAGTATTGCTGTAACATGGTATGCCATGTTTAGTTGATATCTCTTGGGATAAGAAGGACGAGTGGATGAGGAGTGGGGAAGGGGAGAGAGGGAGGAGAGATGGGACTTGAAACAGAGATTGGGATGCAATGTATCAGAGAATAATTTTTTTAAAATGTAAAAGATTGTAGATAAATTTTTTTCAGGAACTTTAAGTAAACAATCTAAAAATAAATATATTTTATTATTTTTTAATACTTAAAGTTAATTATCAGCCTCTTCTTTAAAATATAGAATTTCAGGTGACAGCAGATGCTGGCAAGGATGTGGAGAAAGAGGAGCACTCCTCCATTGTTGGTGGGATTGCAAGCTTGTACAACCACTCTGGAAATCAGTCTGGAGGTTGCTCAGAAAACTGGACATAGTACTACCAGAAAAGCCAGCAATACCTCTCCTGGGCATATATCCAGAAGATGTCCCAACTGGTAATAAGGACACATGCTCCACTATGTTCATAGCAGCCTTATTTATAATAGCCAGAAGCTGGAAAGAACCCAGATGCCCCTCAACAGAGGAATGGATACAGAAAATGTGGTACATTTACAAAATGGAGTACTACTCAGCTACTAAAAACAATGAATTTATGAAATTCTTAGGCAAATGGATGTATCTGGAGGATATCATTCTGAGTGAGGTAACCCAATCACAAAAGAAGTCATTTGATATGCACTCAATGATAAGTGGATATTAGCCCATAAACCTAGAATGCCCAAAATACAATTTGCAAAACACAAGAAAATCAAGAAGGAAGAACAACTCTTGGATATTTCATTCTTCCCTAGAATAGGGAATAAAATATCCATGGAAGGAGTTACAGAGACAAAGTTTGGAGCTAAGACGAAAAGATGAACCATCCAGAGACTGCCCCACCTGGGGGTCCATCCCATAGTCAGCCACCAAACAGAGATACTAGTGCATATGCCTGCAAGATTTTGCTAAAAGGACCCTGATATAGCTGTCTCTTGTGAGGCTATACAAGTGCATGGCAAATACAGAAGCGGATGCTCACAGTCATGTCTTGTATGGAACACAGGGCCCCCAATGGAAGAGCCAGAGAAAGTACCCAAGGAACTGAAGGGGTCTGCAACCCTATAGGTGGAACAACAATATGAACTAATCAGTACCCCCAGAGCTCGTGTCTCTAGCTGTATATGTAGTAGAAGATGGCCTAGTCGGCTGTCATTGGGAAGAGAGGCCCCTTGGTCTTGCAAACTTTATATGCCCAAGTACAGCAGAACACCAGGGCCAAGAATTGGGAGTGAGTGGGTAGGGGAGCAGGGTGGGGAGAGAGTATAGAGGACTTTTGGTATAGCATTTGAAATGTAAATGAAGAAAATATCTAATAAAAAATTTTAAAAAATAAAATAAAATATGGAATTTAACTTTACTCATCTGAAAACATGGCACATGGACTTTATGTTTACTATGTATCTTTGACTTTATGTTTACTATGTATCTTTGATATTGGTAATTTTTCCTTTCATTAATTATATTACTATATACAATTTTCATGAGTTTTTAATAAAGTAATCTTTAAAATTCCAAATCCATAAATTCTAAAAAATGCATATTTGTTTCCAACTGAATTTTACTATTCCTGTAGGATGATGTCTATTTTAAATGTATCACGGAATTTTACTGCTTTTATGACCCTTAAATTTATCTTAATTCTGTTCTTTAATATCACAATCATCTTAACTCTAAACTTACTCAGACGATAAGCAATGGTGAAAGGATGAATAGCAACCATAATATAAAAACTGATAGTTGATAAACACTAGCAAATAGAGTACACTCTTGGAACTATGCCTTGTTGAATTCAGCAAAAGTCTTTTAAATGCATGAAAGGCCACATGCTTGATCTATCACTATATAACAAAACACCCTGAAATTTAACATCTAAAAACAATCTGTTGTATATTGGTTCGGCTGTTCCTCTGCTTAATGTGGTGAGGCTGGCTGGGGCATTAGGGCAGCTGGAAAGTCCAAAGTAGCGTTATTCACAGGACTGGCAGTAGACTGTGGCAGATGTCTGGGAACACAGCTGGGGATGTTGGCAAAGAATCTTTTATCCTTTCCATCTGTATATTTCCACACTGTGCCTGGGATTCTCCCAGCTTTGCAGCTGGGTTCCAGAGAGTGCTGTTTCAATAAGATATCATATTGCTTGACATCACAGAGAAATCTCCTATGAGGAAAAACTCACAGGAAAAGATAACAAGGTTTCTTTTAAATTAGCATGTTTTTAAAATCTAGAATATTACATATGCATTCCACAGAAGTGAAATGTCATAACATGGAGACTAACACTATATAATTATATTAGTGAAGATACTAAAAAGATAAACAATATGAAACCACAACACAAGAAGATAATGAGGTAATTCATATCAGTAGCAAACATTATAAACAATGAAAACATGTTCACAACAGAAAAAGGCAGAATAAATATAAATGAGGAAAATTGTCAAATTGTATTTTACAAAAACCTTTAAAAGGAAATAAGTATATGGAATAAAAATGGGATATAAAATATAAATTGGCATAATACCAAAAACATAGAGAAGCAATTCACAGGATGAAACTAGAAAATATCATCCTGAGTGAGATAACCCAGGCACAGAAGAACATAAATTGTGTGTACTCACTGATAAGTAGATATTATCCAAAAAGCTTGGAATACCCAAGGTACATTTCACAGACCATATGAAGCTCAAGAAGATAGAAGAACAGTGTGTGGACACTTTCATCCTATTTAGAAGGGGGAACAAAATAATCAAGGGAGGAAGAGGGAAGGATGAACCTAGGAGGGAGAAAGGAGTGGAAGGAAAAAGGAGACAGGATCAGATGTGGGAGGAGATGGTGGTAGGGAGAAGTACAGAGGGTCAGAAGATTGAACAGAGCTACATAGCAGTGAGGGGTAGGGAACTGTGGGTAGCCACCAAAATGTTCCAGATGCCAGGAAAGCAAGAGGCTCTCAGGACCCAACAGGGATGAGAGCTGAAATACCCAACAAAGGGAAGATAAAACCTATAGAGACCATAACCAGTGGATAGGCATTGGCCCCAGTTGAGGAATGGGGTCACCCACCCACCTCAGGAATGTTAGTCCAGAATTCCTCTTGTCAAAAGGAAATGCAGGGACAAAGATTGAGCAGAAACTGAAGGAAAGGCCATCTAGAGACTCCCCACCTAGGGATCCATCCCATCTGCTTACACCAAACTGAGACACTATTGCTGATGCAAAGAGGTGCTTACTGACAAGAGGCCAATATAGCTGTGCCTGGAGAGGCTCTGTCAGTGCCTGACAAATTCAGAGGTGGATGCTCACAGCCAATCATTGGACTAAGGGCAGGGACCCCAATGGAGGAGATAGAGTAAGGACTAATGGAGCTGAAGGGGTTGTAACCCCATAGTAAGAACAGCAATTTCAACCAACCACAACCTCCAGAACTCCCAGGGACTAAAGCACCAACCACAGGGTACACATGGAAGGACTCATGGCTCCAGCTGCATATGAAGCAGAGGATGGCTTCATCTGGCATCAATGGGAAGAGAGGCCCTTGGTCCTGTGAAAGTTTGATGCCCCAGTGTAGGGGAATGCTAGGGTCTTAAGGCAGGAGTTGAGGAGAGCACCCTCATAGAAGCAAGGGGGAAGGGGATGGGATAGGGGCTTTGCGAGGGGCGGGTAACCGGGAAGAGGGATAACATTTAAAATGTAATAAGTAAAACAACCAATAATTTTAAAAAAAAAAATAAAGTAAGTGTAGAGTCTATCACTTTCAACTGTCCATGGATGTGCCTGATTGACAACAATTTCAATTGTAGAAAAGTGCAAAATAAAGTGGGGGAAAGCAAGCAAGCAGGTTTCTGGTATAGGATGGCATGGAAACGATCTAGAAGTGACATTGAGGAGGCACAGTAGACAAGAGAGAGAGAGAGAGAGAGAGAGAGAGAGAGAGAGAGAGAGAGAGAGAGAGAGAGAGAGAGAGAAAGAGGAAGGAAGGAAGGAAGAAGGAAGATTGAAAGAACAGAAAAGAAAAAAGATGCTATTTCCTCTTACCCTGTATACAGGCAGATGTTTTCTACTATATATCTAGCAGAATCTCACCATTATGTAGGTGTTTAATTTCTAAATCCACACATTGTGTGATCTTAATTCTTATAATAAGGAATCTTTAGATATCAGCCTCTTCCTTATAAAGACAGGAAAATCTTCCACTTCCAATTTGTTCCTTTACATGTGTTTCTTCTCTTTGTTTAGTTCCCTGGACATTACTTTAATTTTATTATTCCAGGTATGTATTTGAAATTATGTACTTTTTTTTCTCTATTCTGCTTTTCTTTTTGAGATTAGCTTTGAATTTTTGCTTAGCTGGAAGATCTGTAATCATATTTAGTCACTATATTGCTGAAAACAAAATCATATACACTTATTTGCTTTTTTAGCTCATGGTCTTCCAATATAAATCAAAAGACATTTTTTCTATAGATTATTTTAAATATATAATCTATATAATTATAAGAGTATTTAAAGTTTAAGTTGTGGGTTATAAATATTATAAAATTAAATGTAAACAAATATTTCTTAAAAATCAAAATACTAACATTTATCTATAACTACTTGATGCTTAGTGATTTATGTTTTATCTATTCCTTGCCTTCTTCATACCTTCTAGATTTTGTTATGTATAGTGTGCAGTTTCTGCCTCTGGCAGAGCTAGAAACATAAACCAATTGGGATTTTCAATGCTATGACAGTGAATCAAATCACTCTGTCATCTGGACCAAAAAGTGAACAATAAACTTGGTGACAGTTAAGAAAACCAAAGACTTGACAGACTATCATATCCTGTTCCCCCCCTCAGCACTTGGAGATTGCAGCAGAGGTCTTAAATGTCAAAACCCATTGCCAGGGATGTGTAAGGTAAACACACGGCTGACTTTCAGTCTGTCAGTAGAATATCTGCTAAGGAAAGTTTCACTGATGTTTTTGATGTGTTGTCTTATCATTTGCAGAAAAATCTTGGATTTTATGTCATCAAAGTTGTCCTAGACTAATAATAGTCCACAATGAAGAATAACTAATATTTCACTCATTCAGTACTTTTTCTTTTTCTTTTCGTTAAGAATATAAATTGTCTAACTATAAAAACCATTCCTGAAGGCAATATAATTCAGTCATTTCTTTCCCTATCTTTGTACCTCAGCCTGGGAGTCTATAATTTCTTGTTTCAGATCTGTGTCTTTGCAGCTGTCTTTTCAGTTTTTTATTTTCACATCAGAATGGTAAATGAATGACAACTGAAAGAGTAGAAAACAAAAAAAAAATGCTTCCCATTTTTGATCTGACAAAAAATCTCATATGGATTTATAGTAAGGAAGATAAGAATATTTTTCATGTACAACAAACTAAAGCCTATTGATATGGAGGATATTTGGGGATTTGTAGATGTCACATAAATATTCTGAGTTTTTCAATATAAAATATGCTTTTGTAATATTAACTTCAAATATGTGACAATAGAATTATCTGGTATTTTAATTTATTAATTTTGAAACAGGAAATAATATGACACATATGCCATATTTATTCACTTCTCCGTGTAATAAAAAGGACATTTTATATATACTGACATTAGTTAGCACAAAAAATATTCCCTGTCTTGTATTTCCCACTAATCTATTGCTCAGAGTGAAATTGACCTACAGATTTCTTTTAATCAATTACAAATCAACTCACTTTATCATTTTTTTCTACATTCACTGGTTTGTTTTTTGATAAGGAAAATATGTTATCATGTTGAATCTTTGATATTATATATTATTTGCTGGAAACAGTATGTATTTCATAAATGTAGAATTGTACTAAATCAATTCCTATTCTTGTTTTGACATATGAAGCTGGGCTTTCACTTAGACATGTGTGCTTATAGGGATGATGCCTGAAACTTTCCTCTGATCTAATGAAACAAAAGTATGTTGGGTTATAACGTGAAATGGTAGATGTGAATTTTCAAGGGCAAGACATGTTAATAGCCCGATGCAATTAATTTATACATGGCTGCAGTAAGTCAGCATTCTGGCACTGATTCAGAATTTCTTCATCCTTCTCTGAAGATAAAATGTCCCCACGGAGGATTAAACACTCTTGTTCATAGAAAACAAAGAGAAAGGAGGGTCAAATTTATCTTTTTGAGAGACTTGACAGAATCTAAATCTTAATTATGTGATATCAATGACATTTTTGTAGTCTTATATGTTACCAGATGAGCTTCATATCCCATAGGGCAAAGCAAACAGTCCTTTGCCAATCCCCTCCCTTCTCTGTCTGTATGCATGTATGCTCTTGTACATTTCAAGCATCTTGATCTGTCTGTGTATGCAATAACGTTTCTTGTTATTTTGTAATATTTCTATTTTAGCTATTCTATATAATACAGAACATGATTATTAGAATGTGGATATTATTCATATGGAAATTCTATAACCCATTCAAACAAATGAGTACCATTACTAAGAAAAAAAGTGTCCCTTTTCCTGAAATCCAAATAAAATCTCTATTTGGCTTTGATTTTCTTAGACTTTTATTATCATTTTTATTGTGGTTTGATAGCTATTTGTGATTTTATTAAGGAATATAGTCTGATTCTTTGGACAGGATATTTAAACATTTATGGAATTGTATCTACTACAAGATCATCCCTAAAGGAATATGAAACCTAAGCAATATCTCCAAGAAACTAGTTTTTGTGGATCATTTTGTAATTTAGGAATTTCATGGCAAGGAAAGTAAGGCCATCATTTGTGTATTAAAAGGTAGGATATTCATGCTATGTATATAAGACATAATTAGTTATCTTTTTCATATTTAGCTTGTTTTAATTCTTCTTTGATAAAGGCTTTTTGATAATATTTAAGCCCCAGTTGCCTTCATTTATCTTCATCCTACTACATCTGATACTTCTCTTTCTCCCAAATACACTCCTAGTCCAACTGTTATTTCTGGGTTTTTTTTGTTTGTTTGGTTGGTTGGTTTTTTTTTGTTTTTTTTTTTTTTGTTTGTTTGTTTTTTAATGCAGGCTTAGGTTATTTGTTGTGTCTTTAGGACAGAATTTTCTTCTTTTTTTCATTATCTAAAGAATTAATTTTGTCCCTAAATTAAGTGCTGTATTAGAATATCTTAAGCTGTTATATATTAGCAGCACAATTATTTAATTTTTCAGATAAAGCAATACTTATAGAATTAATTTATTCATAGTAGAAAGCAAATTTCATATAGTCAAGTAGAAAGAAACTGTCTCATTCCATATAAAATATTCTTAATCATCACTCTTTCAATGTGTCTGTTCGTAGCAATAACTATTTTTATTTGAAAAGTATGCCAGTCTTAATGGTGGCTTGATCACTTCAACACTTGCTTCTCAGTTGGTGGCACTGCTTGGAGAGATTTACATGGTATTACAGTATTATTAGACAAATATGTCACAAGGGATGGGCTTTGAAAATATACTCTACTCGTGGTTTGCTCTCTATGCTTTGTGCTAGCCTTTAAGGATAAGTGCTCAGCTCTTGATCCTTCTAACATTCAGCACCATGAGAAATTCTTATTGTTCTGGAATTGTAAGTCCAGTTCATTTCTTCCTTCTCTAATTTGCTTCTGGTCTTGATGCTTACACAAAACAACAAAATAGTAACTAGTATAAAAAGCATTCAAATCACCTAATATAAAGGGAGCATGGTATTATCTTTATAGTAGAATAACCTTTAAGTCTTTGTTAAAGGAGGCATCCTCTTGGAAACAGGTGGGGTGGGGAAAAGAGGTATGGGATGTGAAACAGTTGGAGGGTGTACCAGGAGGGGGATCAAATCAGGAATATAAAAAAAAAGATTAAAGAATAAAATATATATATTATAAAAATATATTAGTAAAACAAAAAAAGAAATATTCTAAGATGGTGATTGTAAAGTATCAAAATCTCTAAATCTGATTTTGTTTAACAAACTTATTCTAGTTAATGTATTTAAATTTCACAGTCACCATAGTAGATATGTAGACAGTCATTATTTATATAACTTAAATCTATGTTATATACAGTAGTGGCAAAAACATCCAGATGAATCCAAAATAAATCAATTCATTTCTAGATCAAAATGTATCTTCTTGTGTATAATCAATCTAATTTACCTCTCCCTTTTTTTTTCCAGTCTCTCTAGGAGGATGAAAGTATTTATTTCGGGATTCCACATTCTGAAAGAGGCAAAATCTGTGATAATGGAGCTTAAAAATGAGGTAGACTAAAGTTTTAATCAGCAGCCAACTTTATTCAAAGCATCAGGCAATTTATATCCTGAGGGTTAAGGGGAGCCATGTAAGAAAATTATATAATAATAAGGACAAGATATGAGTGTCAAAAACACATTTCCCATAGATGTATATAAATATATCATAATATCCAGTTGTTATGAATAATCTGAAGAAAACTTCCTGTTATCTGTTATACCTGGGAGGGGCATGAAAACACATTCCCAGAAAATTTCCTTGTATTTGAAGACATTGAGGTGATAAGACACTTGTCTATTTTCATTGAAATTTTTTCACAAGCATTAAGAATGTTTCTTACATGACTGTAATCTTGGACCATGTTCTGACAAGTACTCGCTGTCATTCTGCAATGGCTGCCTTGGACATATACATAAAATCTTTTGCTCTGTATACCTGATGCTTGTGGTCTTCCCATGGCCTCCAGTAACTCAGCTTGTGGGATTCTAAAATCCAGTTTTCAGTTGAATTTGTAAGACAAGCTTTAATATGTTGATTCAAGGTCTACCCAAAGACCTTGTTCCTTTTGAGCTCTCAAAAATGCCAAGTATTTCTCAGCAGCTCCCCTTATTAGTCTATATATTTTGATCTATGTTTAAGAATGACTGCTAATCTATACTCATATATTGGTTACTTTTCTTGTTGCTGTGAAAAAAAAAACTGAATATAGCCCAGAAGACAGAAAGACAGGCTTGGTTTCTAGTTTAAGATGAAGCACAGTCCACCATGACAGGGAAGATGTGGCTGGTTCCACTGTGTTGTCAGTTTGGAGTGAAGGCCCAACAACAAGTAAGCCAGATGACAAATCTCAGAGCCCACTCATAGAAATCCTCTTTCTCCTGTGAAATATTACCTCCTAAAGCTTCCAAACATTCCAAAACAATACACCAGTTCTGAATCATGTGGTAAAACTATGAGGCTGTGGGAGACATTTCATATTCAAAACTGCTTGTGCCCCCATGCCACATATTATAGGAGTCTTTTCTTCAACTTGTGAAATATATGTGCTGGTTTCAGATGTGAATATTGCTAAATTATCAAAGATCCAAGTAAGAAATTACAAATATGAGGCCAAGAATCACGGTTTACAGTGGCATGTGAAGAGTATGCAAGAGAAAGGAAGATTGTAATATCCACTATGACACTTATGTGTCTGCATGGGCTACCTAGTAAACAAATTCAGCTATTTTTAAAAGTCAATATACTTGCTGCTGCAAATAACTAGCAGGGTGGGCGCTAGTTTACTACTATATAAACACCTAAGAAACAGCCTAGTTTGATCAAAACTGATTTTTCTGAATAGATTTATTACCTCCTTCCTTTATTTTGCAAAGACATTTATCTTTAAATTAGCACTTGGCTCTTTTCTGTTTCTATATCTTAAGGATGCAAACATCCCATCTGCTATTTTCATGAACTTCTTCATTAAGAATCCTATTATCATTTCATAATACTATTCTTTTCAAATGTCTCATTCCTGCATAGTAAAATTAGTACCTACCCTACGTCATTTTTTTCAATTACCTTCTTTTTAAAAATTGAGCCTTTCAACCTCAAAACTAAGAATTCATCATTGAATTCATTCATTCAGATAATTTTCTTCAGCAAATGAGAGTTAATAGTAACTAACTTGGAATGAATGCCTCATCGTGATATTATTTCTTTGGCGTGATACTAAGTACCAGCTGGCAGGCTTACCAGTTTCTGAATCTTTCAATCACTATGCATCTTGGCAATTAAAAATGTCCCAATGAGTCACATAGACATTAATATCTTAAGAAAATGGAATCTCTCAAAGCTGATTATTAACCTTTTAAAAATATTTTATTTTTTTTATATGTATGGATGTTTTGTCTACATGTACATCTGTGTACCATGTGTGTACCTGATAGCTATGGAGACCAGAAGAGAGCATCAGATCTATTGGAATTGGAATTAGACATTTTATCAGCTGCGATATGGATGCTGGGAACTGAGCCTGGGCCCTCCAGAGGATCAAAAAGTGCTCTTAATCAGTGAACCATTTCTCCAGTCTTGGTATGAACCTTTTTAAACCATATTAGTCTGTTTTAGTTGCTACAGCAAAATATACATTGGCTTGCTAATAAACAATAGGTATTTATGTTCCTCAAATGTGGAGGCTGAATTACTAGAATTACAAGATCTATACACTGTGAGATATAAAGATCTAAAATACATGGTGTCCTTTTATAGTTAACTTACTGAAACAGATATTTGTAATGTCCCTGACATTTTCTCCTTATATATTCACATGACAAATAAGATGATCTCTCTTGCCTCCTTTTATAATGGCATTACTCCTATTTATGGGGACTTCACCTTCTTGACTTTGTCATCTCCTGTCATAGTCTTTTATATTGCTATGACAGAACATGGTGACAAAGACATTTTTTTAAGCTTTAAGTTGTTCTCACACGTACATTTAGAAAGTGTATTGATATTACTGTGTATGTCATAAATAGTTCCTTGTCTCTAACTGATATCTATATCTATATATAACAAGTTACTTTCATCACATTAAACTTTTGATTTTCCAAGTATGAGTTATGAGCATATTTCTGTTCCTTTTTACAGTTAAACGTACTGAAAGAGATAGTTATACTATCTTCACTTTATCATCGCATCTCTTGAATACACAATACTCAGACACTTTTTATTAGATATTCTCTTCATTTACATTTCAAATGCTATCCCCTTCCCTAGTTTCCTCTCTGAAAATCCCCTATGCCCTCCCCCTGCCCTGCTCCCCAACCCACCCACTCCTGCTTCCTGGCCCTGGCATTCCCCTGTACTGTGGCATATAAAGTTTGCAATACCAAGGGGGTCTCTCCTCCCAATGATGGCTGACTAGGCCATCCTCTGATACTTATGCAACTAGAGACACAAGCTCTGGGGGTACTGGTTAGTTCATATTGTTGTTCAAAACATTGTTTTATAATACTGTACTAGAAATGTGTCTTTAGGCACTGGTGAATTTTAAATTGGCAAAACAGATTTTATAAGGCTGGCCCTGTCACTCCCATTTGTTTTTCACCACACCTTACTTCTTGCTGCCATACCACATTATTCTATGAAATCTTATGATATTATTTCTTAATTATATTTTTCTGTTGGTATTTTCTCCCCTTACTAAACTGTAAACTCCATATGGGCAGACTTATTTTCTGTTTATTTTGCCATTGTATCATTGTTCTTCCATATAACACTTGTCTAAATATAGATCCTGAGCAGTAAAGTCAATAATTATAAGAAGTATCTACAATTTTTGCTTAATATTTTTTGCTTTTCAAATGATATCACTAGAAAGAGTCAAGACATACAAGGGTTTATAGTTTGATATATACGGTTAATCACTTCCATAAGAAGAAGCGTCTTATCAGGGATCAGACAGACAGGTACCCAATTGGAACCAGATGCTCTGGTATATTCCATATTGCTACTACCTTTCTTCATTCCATGTACCAATCATAAGATTATATAGATTGAGAAAATAGGATAATAACAGAGAAGGAAAGCTGAAGCTGTTGGAGTTAATAGGTGAATATCACTTAAAGTAGCACAGTCAGAAAATAAGGAAGCAGAGGGAGAGAATGCAACTGATATATATCTCTTGTTTCTTGAAATTGCTCTCTTATTGCTTATTTTGGAGGGACAAGAACTAGATCTAACTGAAGAATGAATTGCCTCTTGATTTTATATGTGCTCGAAAGAGCAATAAACTTGTAAAGGGCTATAAAATACGCATTACGCAATGAATATACTGAAAATTTTCCAAATAAAAAAGTAGCTCTTGAGCCTATGAAAATTCTGAACATGGAAAATTCAAGTTACAAATAGTGTATTTGCCTCCATATTAAGGGCTTTATAGTATGTTTCAAATTATTAATGAAAACAAGAAACCCGGAATTTTATATTCTCTTCTCTAATGGCTGATCCTTCTTCTCTAATGAAACAGCATTCTTTTATCATATTCTGAATTATTACAAGACACAATGACCAGGTTGAATTCTAATCTAGAGAAGCTACTAAATTATATCTGAAAAACACAAAATAAAACTCTGGTCACATAGTACTGCTATTTGCACTCCAAAATTAAGCTGTCTCACTGTTTCAACCCTTGTTATACTAAATACCAATTGTTCTTGAAACAGATGGGCACTTGGTAATTAAGAAAATAGCTCGGGTTCATTAAGGAAATAACAAACAAGCAAATGTATTCTCAGTTCTCAGGGTCACTTAGTGTACAAAGCTTGACCACATTACTCATTTGTTCCATCGTTTACTGAAATATTGACTCAACCTAATGATTTACTATATATTCATTTTAACTCCTGTAATTCCAAAACCCACAGCATTCCCAAATACATTCTTGCCATATATTAGAATTTCTTTAATTCTCTTTTTCAATAATTAACAAAATGATATTGTAGGATTTAGGCTAAACATTTTGATGCAGATTAATAATTAATAAATTTGTTCTCAAAAATTTTATTCTACCTGAGAAAGAGATAAGACTATATGATTGTATATTATTTTGCTATTACACTTTGTTAGAAATTTTGTGAGTTGGGAGTATAAGCTATTAGATAAGGTTTAAATATAAAAAATAATATTTGAGTTCTAATAGATGCATGTGCTTATTTGGACAAAAAACAGGAAAAAACAGATGGGATGAGAAAGATTTCAGGAACATAGAGCTGCATGTAGAAATGTTCCAAATTCTTGACATGTCTGACATATGTCTCTAAGATAGGATAGAAAAAGGATGCGACATTTAAATCAGTACAATCTCCCATAGAAATTTTCTGTGATTTTAGGATTTATCTTAAAATCATTAATGATATTTAATGGTTTCAAATAAAGAAACATGGTGACATTACACACATTATAGAAATGATCCCTTAAAAAATAAGGAATAAATTTAAATAAAACTACAGTTAACACTATAGAAACCAGTGAAACTTTTACTATATGCTAGATGAGTGATGAAGAAAACTTGATAATAGTTGGTGTAATATTGGAGAACGAATATCACAGTGATACAATCCACTGGGGAATGGAGGAAAAGAATGAAGTAACCATTTTAAAGTGTTTTGGAACAAATGGAACTGTAATTGTAAATGAATTCCAGAAATGATAAGAGGTCTGATAATATCACAGCTTGGTTAACTATGGTTAAGTTTTAAACTATATTCTATGTATGGTGAGAAGCTATTAGATGGTTTGGGGCCGAGAAATGCTTGATG
This sequence comes from Mus musculus, assembly GCF_000001635.26. NCBI lineage: Eukaryota > Metazoa > Chordata > Mammalia > Rodentia > Muridae > Mus > Mus musculus. The sequence goes on from NC_000086.7 coordinate 66,196,344, forward strand.
TCAATTCTATGGAAACTTTACATAGCTCCTGTGATGAGAAAAAAAAAACTATGAGAAAATAAAAATGAAAAGAAAGGCTATTGAATATTAGGAAGATATCCAATGTAGAAAGATGAAATTACAGTGACCAACCTGTGCGTAGTACTAACAGTTTGATTTGTAGATGTATTTTTAAAAGCAGAGCTCTGCTTTAAAGTTTGCTGGTAAATTACATTTCATAAAATAATAAAGATATCTCTAATTTGAAACAAAGTCAAAAGATTAAAAATGATATGTATTGGCTGGAAAAGATTTGTAGAAAGAGGAGGTTAGAAACAATCAAAAGTTAAGTTTTGAATATGTTAATTTTAATATTGTATTAGATATACAAACTGTCAAATAAGCTGATGGACTTTGGAAGCAAATGTTTTAGAGCCATGGTCTGGGGCTCTTTTGAATCCACTCTGTTTTGAATTCAATTTGAGAAGGCTGGGCATGGGCCAGGTGTGGTGGCACATGCCTTTAATCCCAGCACTTGGGAGGCAGAGGCAGGTGAATTTCTGAGTTCAAGGCCAGCCTGGTCTACAGAGTGAGTTTCAGGACAGTCTGGGCTACAGAGACCTTGTCTCAAAAAAACAAATTAGAAAAAGAAGAAGAAGAAGAATGAAGAAGAAGAAAGAAGAAATAGAAGAAGAAAGAAGAAGAAGGCTGGGCATGTAGCTTAGTGATACAACACTTATGAAGGAAGAACAAGGTCCTGAGTCCAATCATCAATACAGGGAAGTCATTAAATTGCAGAACAGGAGAAAACAAGGGAAACTGAGAAACAACAGTGAGTAAAAGTAAAATGAAATTTAAGAAAGTGTTCCATCCCCCAAACAAGCAAGAAATATAATGCTGTATAATTATTTCACTATAAGCACATAAGTTTAAGAATAACAACATAAATTATGTGCCCATATATGTATAAATACAAATATACATACAAATACTTGAATAAACACAGATAACAGAAGTTACTGGAAGAGGAAGTAGTCTAGGGAGGAGAATTGTCTAGCTTTGTGAAAAGCCAAATAAAAGATGCCTATTAAGACTAGCACAGCCAAAGCACCATTGGATTTTTCAATGTGGAAGCTGTTATAACCTTAACAAGAGCAGGATTAGGAGGAATAAAAGAATAATCAGAGTGGATCCAAGAAATAATAGAAGGATAAAGAAGGCCATTGGTATAGGCAATTACTTTCAGATTTTTACTACAAGCAACACTAATCCCTGAGTAGGAGAAAAGTAGTATTATATGTTATGGAATATAATTTTTCCAAGCTAGGAGCAACAAAAGAAAATCAAGTACAACAATATAATTATATTTTTAAAGTAATGCTGAGTTAAAAATGAGAATGATTTTTATAAAAATATCATTAATTTATATGTAAAAGGTAAGTTTGTGAAGCCATGTCTTTCTTTCATGAATATACATGTAAGAATCATTATACACATTAATTATATGTATGAATATGCTTGTTAAGTATACATACCTTTATCATATTATATTTTACAAAAGGACATATTTGTCTTAATTATATGGCTTTGAAATATTTTAATATTAAGATGTATGCATCAATACTCTCTTTTGTTTTGTTTTAAATAAAATATATGTTTTATTATAAAGATAATATACTCTTTTTTTATTAGATATTTTCTTTATTTACATACTAAATGTTATCCCCTTTCCTAGTTTCCCTCTGAAAATCCCCTATCTCCTCACCCTGAACCTGCTCCCCAACCTACCCACTCCCATTCCTGGTCCTGGCATTCCCCTACACTGGGGCAGAGAACCTTCATAGAACCAAGGGCCTCTCCTCCTATTGATGACCAATTAGGCCATCCTCTGCTACATACATAGCTAGAGCCACAAGTTCCACCATATATTTTCTTTCATTGGTAGTATAGTTCCAAGTAGCTCTGGGGTTACTGGTTAGTTCATATTGATGTTCCTCCTATGGGGCTTCAGTCCCCTTCAGCTCCCTGAGTATATCTCTGGCTCCTTCATTGGGGAATTTATGCTCCATACAATGGAAGACTGTGAGAATCCACTTCTGTATTTGCCAGGCACTGGCAGAGCCTCGCAGGAGACAGCTGTATCAGATTCCTGTCATCAGGCTCTTGTTGGCATCTGCCTAGTGACTGGGGTGGTGGTTGGATATGGGGTAAATCCCTGAGCAGGAAAGTTTCTGGGTGGTCCTTCCTTCCATCTCAGCTCCAAACTTTGTCTCTGTAAATCCCTCCATGGGTATTTTCCTCCACATTCTTTTATTTTTTAAAATAATTTTTATTAGGTATTTTCCTCATTTACATTTCCAATGCTATCCCAAAAGTCCCCCATACCATCCCCCCCCACTCCCCTACCCACCAACTCCCACTTTTTGGCCCTGGCGTTCCCCTGTACTGGGGCATATAAAGTTTGCAAGTCCAATGGGCCTCTCTTTCCAGTGATGGCCCACTAGGCCATCTTTTGATACATATGCAGGTAGAGACAAGAGCTCCGGGATACTGGTTAGTTCATATGGTCCTACCTATAGGGTTGCAGATCTCTTTAGCTCCTTGGGTATTTTCTCTAGCTCCTCCATTGGGGGCCCTGTGATCCATTCAAAAGCTGACTGTGTGCATCCACTTCTGTGTTTGCTAGGCCCCGGCATAGTCTCACAAGAGACAGCTATATCAGGGTACTTTCAGCAAAATCTTGCTAGTGTATGCAATGGTGTCAGCGTTTGGAGGCTGATTGTGAGATGGATCCCTGGATATGGCAGTCTCTAGATGGTCCATCCTTTTGTCTCAGCTCCAAACTTTGTCTCTGTAACTCCTTCCATGGATGTTTTGTTCCCAATTCTAAGAAGGGGCAAAGTATCCACGCTTTGGTCTTCGTTCTTCTTGAGTTTCATGTGTTTCACAAATTGTATCTTATATCTTGGGTATTCTAAGTTTCTGGGCTAATATCCACTTATCAGTGTTTCCTCCTCATTCTAATGAAAAACAAAGTATCCACACTTTGGTCTTCCTTCTTCTTGAGTTTTATGTATTTTGCAAATTGTATCTTGGGTATTCTAAGTTTCTGGGCTAATATCCACATATCAGTGAGTACATATCACATGAGTTATTTTGTGATTGGGTCAACTCACTCAGGATGATATCCTCCAGATACATCCATTTGCTTATGAATTTCATAAACGTATTGTTTTTAATAGCTGATTAGTACTCCATTGTGTAAATGTACCATATTTTCTATATTCATTCCTCTATTGAGAGACATCTGAGTTCTTTCCAGCTTCTGGCTATTATAAATAAGGCTGCTATGAACATAGTGGAGCATGTGTCATTCTTACAAGTTGGAAAATCTTCTGGGTATATGCCCAGGAGAGGTATTGCTGGATCCTCTGATAGTACTATGTCCAATTTTTTTGAGGAACTGTGTCGAGCCCACCTCGGCTGGCAAGGAAGATGCAACATGGTCAGATTCTTCTCAACAGCCTTTATTACAGGAATGCCTCAATGCTGCTACAGGGACCCCGGGCACCCAGGGAGGACTGCTTATATACACCCCAGCATTGGGGAGGGCTATGTGTCCTCCTGGTATTGGTCGGCCTGTGGACACTTCATTAGCATGCACCCGATCGGGAGGGGTTGGCACCAAGTGGTGACTAGAGCAGGCGCAGTAAGGTTGTTTATGGCCATGGTGTACCAGAAACCGGTGCCATCTTTTAGGCATTGGCTGCCTATATCTCCCCCTTTTTTGTTTAATAATATGATGCTGGACTAGGTCTGGGCAAGTCTGTCCATTGGCCACGGCTCCTGTCTTAGGTCAATTCTTTCATGTGACAGCCTTACCTGTCAGAGGGTTACCCTATCGCCTCCAGGCCCTGTGTCTTAGGTTGGTCTGTGCATAAGGAAAGTTGCCCGTCACTGGATACCGTGGATCTGTGTGACTACAACTGCCAGATACCTAGGGCGAACTCTTAATTTTTGAAAGAGGCCAGCCAAACATTGGGAGATGCGCCATCTTCAATCGCCATCAATGCTTGGTACACCATTGTCTTATGCTGAGCGTGCTCTCATTTGAGTCGACACAATAGCCAGATACAAAAGACACAACCCTGGAGGACCACTGCTCCCCAGGCCAACATTCCCACCCATTCCTTAAAAAATGAGAAGGCATTAGTGATCCAGGAGATGAAGTCCCCCAAGGTGACAGGGTCTACTCAAGTGCCGTTGAGTTTGGCATTCTGGAGGAGCAGCTTTCTGGACAACTGCTTTGCTTTAGCTGACCAATTTCCTTTAAGGTACTCAGATAAGAGGCAACTCTGTTCAAGAGACTGAGAGGAATTAGCTTGTAGAGGGGTAATACAAAAACATTTAAGAGACGAGACACAGGACATTTGGACAATTTTATACAATTCTTTAACCTGTTATTGAACTAAGTCTATTTTTTGATTAGCAATCAACAAACCTGATGCCAGATGGGCATTACACTCTTCTTGTGTAGTCAATGCCATAGCTGTTTGTTCTACTATGTTATTTACAACTTCAGCAGTTTGTACTTGATTGGTCATAGCTATAGCCACAGTAGTAGCTGCCACAGCAGATGCAACAATGGCTGTAATAATGGCGGCTGTAATGCCAAAATCTCTCTTATGTCTTATTAGATTAATATTTTGAAAGGTTTCTGGATCTGCCTCCACTGGTATAGGCACAAAGGTGGGAAGTTTCACAACAACAGCAGTATTATTATTACCCTGCCAACACTCTGCTAAAAAACATGCCCTTCCAGAACTATTACAATCTATATCTCTATTGGGGGGAGCAATTTTAGCACCAACCTCTCTGGTATCCAAATTGGGTGTTCTTGACCCTGTGGAAAAACACAAACAGCTCCGCTGGATCTAGAAATAACAGGATCTGGGCCATACCATTTTCCAGTTAAGACATCTTTCCATTTGACATCCTGTTTAAGGATAGGCGAGGTCATGGCATGCCTATCTGCAGTAGAACGACCATGTTTGTCCAGAATTTAAAAAAAAAAAATAAAGTAAAGAGGGCTAAAGATAATTGTTCTTTGGGTGGCCAGCCATTGGCGATACCCCCTTTTTGTTTTTGTAAGAGTTCTTTTAAGGTTCGATGTGCTCTTTCCACAATGCCTTTGCCCTGTGAATTGTAGGTAAGGCCAGTAGAGTGACTAACCTGCATTATTTTGCAAAAGGTTTGGAATGATTTTGATGTATATGCGGGGCCATTATCAGTTTTTAAACTATCTGGCTTTCCCCAAGATTACCAGGCTTCTAGGCAATGGCCAACCATGTTGTGGGATTTCTCACTGGACATGGGGGAGGCAAACATGACACCTGAACAGGTATCAATTGAAACATGAACATATTTTAATTTTCCAAATGCTGAGACATGAGTAACATCCATTTGCCAGAGTTTTAGAGGAAGCAATCCATGAGGGTTAATACCAACATGAGGAGGGTTGTGAAATTGCACACACTGTGGGCATTGTAACACCACATCTCGTGCTGAGGCTCAAGAGATATCAAATTTCTGCTGAAGTGTGGCAGCAAGAACATGATACAATTGATGAAAATCTTTTGCAAGCTCGAGTGGGGTGGCATGGAAAATAAATTCCATATGAGTACTAGTGTCCACTAAGGCATTTTTTTCAGCCATAGGGCCTGGCAAGGTAGAGTGAGCTCGAATATGTTGAATAAAGAATTTATCTGTTTTTTTTTCCAAATCAATTTTTGTAACTCTAATAAGATGGTGCACACAGAGCTGGTAGGTCTAACGGGTCCTGCAATTTCCAATGCACACACTACATTTACTACATAAGCTGAATCAGAGACTAGATTAAAAGATTCTTTAAAAGCTTTGAATACTTCCAACACAATTTTACATTCAGTAATTTGCGGGGTGCCAGGATTGTATTGAAAAAGAACGGATTTTTGAGAATTAACTACATAGGTCCACCACCTGTTTTAGAACCATTTGTATAAATATCCAGTGCATCCCATATGATGCTGTGATTTTTGGAAAAATCACTGGATGTTCAGTAAAAAATTGTAGCAAAGGATCTTTAGGATAATGATTATCTAATTCCCCATCAAAACTACAGCGCAATAGGGCCTAATCATCTATCAAAGAACTTAGGATCTGTATTTGATTAGCATTATAAGGTGTAATGATTTTCTGAGGGGGTGCTCCAAAATGTTGAATATACGATTTAATGCCCAGAGTTGCTAATTGTGCTACAGTAGTGGGACAATATTCAAGGGTTTTATTAGGAGACACATGAGGGTAAATCCACAATAGTGGACCTGATTGCCATAGTACCCCAGTCAGTTGATGAAAGGTTTTCAATATACATAGGTATATATCCTCTATTTCTTTCCATCTATGCAGCCTGGCCTTTTCTATCCACCTTTCTATTTTTTCCAAAGCCACTCAGGCCTCAGGAGTAAGGACACGAGGTGACGACAATTGAGGATCACCCTTTAGTATCTCGAAGAGTGGAAGTAATTTAGAATTTGATAGCCTCATATATGGGCAAATCTAATTTATATCACCTAACAATTTCTGGAAATCATTTAATGTTTTTAAATGATCTTTAAGCAATTTTATCTTTTGAGGTGCTACATAATGTGAAGTAACTCGGGTACCCAAAAACTTTCCTAAATTTCCCATCTGAACTTTGTCAGGTGCTACAAACAATCGTTTCTTTTCTATTTTTTTTAACTAAGTCTATATAAGCTTTGTCTAAACTTTCTTTATTATTAGAAGCAAGGGTATCATCCATATAATGCACTATCCTCAATTTTGGAAATGCATCACAGACAGGCTGTAAGGCTTCTCCTACAAAAAGCTGGCACATAGTAGGTCTGTTGGCCATGCCTTGGGGTAAAACTACCCATTGATACCGCTTATCGGGTTCTTCATTATTTACAGAAGGAAGAGTAAAAGCAAAACATTCGCTATCACAGGATGCAAGGGGAATAGAGAAAAAAATCCTTAATATCAATTATTATTATAGGCCAATCGGCAGGCAGGCTAGAGAGCAAGGGCAGGTCTCTTTGTATTGGGCCCATAATTTGCATTTGATTATTAATAGCTCTAAGATCATGTAAAAGCCTCCATTTACCTGATTTATTTATTTATTTATTTTTGATTACAAATATAGGGATATTCCATGGTGACTGGGGGGGGGGGGTTAATATGTCCTAATTCCAATTGTTCTCTTACTAATTTGCTGGCTGCTGCCAATTTTTCAGAGGAAAGAGGCCATTGAGGAACCCATACAGGTTCCTCTGTTTTCCAAGTAATGGGTATAATGCCCTCAATGGACCCTAGGAAAAACCTAATCTCTTTTTATCTTGTTTGAACTTAGTTGGTACTGGCATAGTTATGCCTTGTAATGACTTTTCTAACCCTTTTCCTGGAGTGTAGCCCATACTAGACATAATTTCTTGGGCTTGTGGGGAATACTCATTAGTTAATCTAAGATCTATCTCAGTTAAGACATCCCTGCCCCATAGGGTCACAGGTATGTCCACAATGTAGGGGAGGAATTTTCCCGACTTACCTTCCTCATTTTTTCATGTCAATTCTTCAGTACTAATAAGAGGGGCAGTCTTATAACCGAGACCACACAGGCTTTGAGATGATGTCTGCAAAGGCCACTTTGACGGCCAATCATGAGTGGAGATAATACTGCGATCTACACCAGTGTTTAATAATCTTAAAAAGGATCGTCTTTTAACCTCTAAAGTTAACATGGGGCGGTCTCCTAATTTCATAGATAAGAAAGCAAATAGAGAACCTGTAGAACCTAGTCCACTCTCCCCTCTTATTTTATTATTTTTTGGGAAATATTTATGTAAACTGGGTAATAGCACCAATTGAGCAATTCTATCTCCTGGGGAAATAGCTGAAATGCCACTGGGGGAGGCCTCTAAGATTTTCACAACCCCAGTATAATCTGGATCAATCACTCCAGGGGTAATTTGTAATCCTTTTAAAGCAGACGATGAACATCCGAGCAGCAGCCCCACGGTGTCTTTTGGAAGGTGGCCTTTAAAATCTGTCTCTATGGATTGTACCCCCATCTGTGGGGTTAGTATGAGTCTGGTGGTGGAGTGGAGGTCCAGTCCTGCGGAGCCCATAGTGGCTCTCCTTGGTCTCTCAGATGTCGAAGAGATGACCAAGGTTTCTTCTGTTCTGTCTGAAGGGCCCCATATATTTGAGGGCCCTAGAGATGTGGGCCCCGTTGTCAATTTTTTGGCCTGGCGCCACCATATCCTGCCTATAATGGTCGGCCATCTATATCTTTTGTTGATTTGCACTCATTTGCCCAATGTTTTCCTTTTCTACATTTATGGCATATTCCCAGCTGCCTAAATTTATCTAATGTAGTTCTCTTTTCATTTTCAGGACATTGTCTTCTAAAAATGTCCTTTTTGGCCACACTTATAACAAGCATCATTGCTAAACTTGTCCAACTGCACTACCACTGCTGCTAGGCCTGCATTAGTTAGTGGGCCCCCAAGTTCTTGGCAGACCTTTATCCATACCTCCAGACCTTTATGTTTATAGGGTGTAATAACTGCTCTGCATTCCTTAGTGCATTGCTCATATACTGGCTGTTTGACTAAAGGCATAGCTGTATCAGGGTCTCCAAAAATTCTAGTGGCTGCTTCAACGAGGTATCCTACAAAATCTGAAAATGGTTCTGTGGGACCCTGCAAGATTTTCATAAGATTGCCTGAGACTGTGCCCTTGTTCAGCAATGCCTTCCAGGCTGTGGTAGCTACCTCATTTATTTGAGCATAGACTGCCTCAGGAAAATTTGTTTGATCTTAGGCAAAATGCCCTAAGCCTAGGAGCATGTCTACATCCCAATGCCTCTGAGGGTCCTGAGGCTAAATTAGCTGCTGCCTGGCTGTTTGCATGTTCATATGACAAAGACCTCCAATCTAAATACTGTCTGGATGATAGGCATGCCCAAGCTATATTGTTCCAGTCCCCAGGGGTGAGGCAATATCTAGCAAGCGCCTCAACCTATGCAACTACAAAGGCTGCACTCACCCAGTAAGTACAGACTGACTCAGCCAGTTGCTTGATAGTTTTAAAATCCACTGGCTCGTGATACCGCTGCCCTTGTCCATCAACAAAAACCGGAAAGGTTAATCCTATTTCTTTCCACACCTCTGGGCAGAAGGAGGTACCTGGTCTAACAGCCCTAGTGGACTCCTTTTTTCCTGTGTAATGAGGGTTGTAAGGTGGAGCTGTCAGCACTTTCAGTTTTGTGCTTTTGTTGACTGATACTCCCTTTTTTATTGGGTTGGCTCTATATGGACAATCCGGATCATACCTATCCCTCTCATATTGAGCTGCCTCTTCTTCTAGGTCAGCTTCATCATCTTTACTAAGCTCCAAGTCACTGGAAGTGGAGCTTGGTAAATTTAAATCCTTTAGAGAGGGATATATCTTCATTATTTCCTTTTTTATCACTGATTACTTTTATTTTTCCTTACTTTACTTTTCCTTTTTCTTTCTCGCCCCTTTCGCCCTTTTTCTTTTTTCTACTCATTCGTTCCTTATCTTCCTCTGACATACTTTCTTGTTGTTGCTTCAAACGCTGACACCATTGCATATACTAGCAAGATTGTGCTTAAAGGACCCAGATATAGCTGTCTCTTGTGAGTCTATGCCGGGGCCTAGAAAACACAGAAATGGATGCTCACATTTAGCTATTGAATGGATCACAGGGCCCCCAATGGAGGAACTAGAGAAAGCACCCAAGGAACTAAAGGGAACTGCAACCCTATAGGTGGAACAACAATATGAACTAACCAGTATCCCAGAGCTCTTGTCTCTAGCTGCATATGTATTAAAAGATGGCCCAGTAGGCCATCACTGGAAAGAGAGGCCCGTTGGACTTGCAAACTTTATATGCCCCAGTACAGGGGAACGCCAGGGCCAAAAAGGGGGTGTGGGTGTTTAGGGGAGTGGGGGGATGGGTATGGGGGACTTTTGGGATAGCATTGGAAATGTAAATGAGGAAAATACCTAATTAAAAAAAAAAGAATTTTCTGACCTGCCTTTACCGCTTTGACACACTGCTTATCTTTTAAACAAGCTTGTACCGTGCACCAAAGCAGTTTCACGCTGGGTTTTACAAAAAAACAAAACAACAATGGCAAGAGCTACCCACACTGGGTCTATGGGTGAAAAAAACATATACCCCTTAAACCCGGGGATCAATTTGGGAGACATACCAGTACTGCCGTTCCGCAGCTGAAGAGTTCTGAATCCACGAGGTCAACCTCGGGTTCCCCTTCCGGGCCTCCAGTTGTGTGGAGTCCACCTGGGCCAGCAAGGAAAACGCAACATGGTCAGATTCTTCTCAACAGCCTTTATTGCAGGAATGCCTCAATGCTGCTACAGGGACCCCGGGCAAGGGAGGACTGCTTATATACACCCCAGCACCGGGGAGGGCTATGTGTCCTCCTGGGATTGGTCGGCCTGTAGACACTTCATTAGCATGCACCCGCTCAGGAGGGGTTGGCACCAAGTGGTGACTAGAGCAAGCACAGTAAGGTTGTTTATGGCCATGGTGTACTGGAAACTGGTGCCATCTTTTAGGTGTCAGCTGCCTACAAGGAACCACCAGACTGATTTCCTTAGAGGTTGTACAAGCTTGCAATCCCACCAGCAATGGAGGGGAGTTCCTCTTTTACCACATCCAAGCCAGCATCTGCTGTCAAATGAATTTTTGATTTTTACACATTCTGAGTGGTGAGAGGTAAAATCTCAGTGTTGTTTTGATTTGCATTTCCCTAATGATTAAGGATGTTGAACATTTTTTCAGGTGCTTCTCAGTCATTCCGTATTCCTTAGTTGAGAATTCTTTGCTTAGCTCTGAACCCCATTTTTAATGGGGTTATTTGATTTTCTGGAGTCCAGCTTCTTGAGGTATTTGTATATATTGGATATTAGTCCCCTATTGGGATTAGGATTGGTAAAGATCCTTTCCCAATCTGTTGGTGGCCTTTTTGTCTTATTGACAGTGTCTTTTGCCTTACAGAAGCTTTGCAATTTTATGAGGTCCTATTAGTTGATTCTCAATCTTACAGCACAGGCCATTGATGTTCCGTTTAGGAATTTTTCCCCTGTGCCCATGTATTCGAGGCCTTCCCCCACCTTTCTTCTCTATAAGTTTTAGTGTCTCTGGTTTTATGTGCAGTTCCTTGATCCACTTAGACTTGTGCTTTGTACAAGGAGATAAAAATGACCCAGTTCACATTCTTCTACATGATAACCGCCAGTTGAGCAAGCACCATTTGTTGATAATACTGTATTTTCTCCACTGGATGCTTTTAGCTGCCTTGTCAAAGATCAAGTCAACATAGATGTTGGTCTCATTTCTGGGTCTTCAATTCTATTCCATTGATCCACCTGTCTGTTGTTGTACCAGTACCATACAGCTTTTATCACAATTAGTATGTAGTACAACTTGAAGTCAGGCATGGTGATTCCGCCAGAAGTTCTGTTATCGTTGAGAATAGTTTTTGTTATCCTACTATGCTAGTGTTTTTTTTTTTTTTTTTTTTTTTTTTTGTTATTCCAGATGAATTTACAAATTGCCCTTTCTAACTCAGAATGGAAGAATTGAGTTGGAATTTTGATGGGGATTGCATTGAATTTGTAGATTTCTTTTGGCAAGATAGGCATTTTTACTATATCAATCCTGCAAATCCATGAACATGGGAGATCTTTCCATCTTCTGAGATCTTCTTCCATCTCTTTCTTCAGAGACTTGAAGTTCTTATTATACAGATCTTTCACATCCTTAGTTAGAGCCATACCAAGGTATTTTTTTATTATTTGTGACTATTGTGAAGGGTGTTATTTTGCTAATTTTTTCTCATCCTGTTTATCCTTTGTGTAGAGAAAGGCCACTGATTTGTTTTAGTTAATTTTATATCCAGCCACTGCACTGAAGTTGTTTATCAGGTTTAGGAGTTCTCTGGTGGAATGTTTAGGATCACTTATATATACTATCATAATGTCTGTAAATAGTGATATTTTGACTTCTTCCTTTCCAATTTGTATCTCCTTGATCTCCTTTTGTTGTTTAATTGCTTGTTTTTTTTTTTTTTTTTGGGGTTTTTTTTTTTGGTTTTTTTTGGTTTTTCGAGACAGGGTTTCTCTGTATAGCCCTGGCTGTCCTGGAACTCACTTTGTAGACCAGGCTGCCTCGAACTCAGAAATCTGCCTGCCTCTGCCTCCCGAGTGCTGGGATTAAAGGCGTGCGCCACCATGCCCGGCTTGTTTGTTTGTTTGTTTGTTTGTTTGTTTGTTTGTTTGTTTTGTTGCTCTGGCTAGGACTTCAAGTACTATATTGAATAGGTAGGGAGAAAGTGGGTAGCCTTGTCTAGTCCCTGGTTTTAGTTGGATTGCTTCAAGTTTCTCTCCATTTAGTTTGATGTTGGCTACTGGTTTGCTGTAGATTGCTTTTATTATGTTTAGGTATGGGCCTTGAATTTCTGATCTTTCTAAGACTTTTATCATGAAGGGTTGTTGGATTTTGTCAAATGTTTTCTCAGCATCTAATGAAATGATCATGTAGAATTTGTCTTTGAGTTTGTTCATATAGTGGGTTACATTGATTGATTTATCTATATTAAACCATCCCTGTATCACTGGGATGAAGCCTACCTGGTCAGGATGGATGATCGTTTTGTTGTGTTCTTGGATTCACTTTGCGGGGATTTTATTAAGGATTTTGGCATCGATATTCATAAGGGAAATTAGTCTGTATTTCTCTTTCTGTCTTGTGTCTTTATGTGGTTTAGGTATCAGAGTAATTGTGGCATCATAGAATGAATTGATTAGAGTACCTTCTGTTTCTATTTTGTGGAATGTTTGAGGACAGTTGGAATTAGATCTTCTTTAAAGGTCTGATAAAACTCTGCACTAAACCCATCTGGACCTGGACTTTTTTGGTTGGGAGACTATCAATGACTGCCTTTATTTCTTTAGGGGAAATGGGATTGTTTAGATCATTAATATGATCCTGATTTAACTTTGGTACATGGTATCTGTCTAAGAAATTTTCCATTTCATCCAGGGTTTCCAGTTTTAGTATAGCCTTTTGTAGTACATTCTGATGATGTTTTGGATTTCCTCAGTTTCTGTTGTTATGTCTCCATTTCATTTCTCATTTTGTTAATTAGGATACTGTCACTGTGACCTCTAGTTAATCTGGCTTAGGGTTTATCTATCATGTGGATTTTGTCCTGGTTTGGTTGATTCTTTGTATAGTTATTTTCGTTTCCACTTTTTTGATTTAAGCCCTAAGTTTGATTATTTCCTGCCATCTACTCATCTTGGGTGAATTTCTTTCTTTTGTTCTACAGTTTTTAGGTGTGCTATCAAGCTGCTGGAGTATGCTCTCTCTAGTTTCTTTTTGGAGGCACTCAGAGCTATGAGATTTCCTCTTAGGACTTATTTCATTGTGTCCCTTAAATTTGGATATGTTGTGGCTTCATTTTCATTAAACTCTAAAAAGTCTTTAATTTCTTTCTTTATTTCTTCTTTGACCAAGTTATCATTGAGTAGAGCATTGTTCAGCTTCCACGTGAATGTTGGCTTTCTATTACTTATGCTGTTATTGAAATCAGCCTTAGTCCGTGGTTATCTGATAGTATACATGGGATAATTTCAGTATTTTTGTATCTCTTGAGGCCTGTTTTATGACCAATTATATGGTCTATTTTGGAGAAGGTACCATGACATGCTGAGAAGAATAAAGTATTAGGATAAAATGTTCTGTAGGTATCTGTTAAATCTGTTCGTTTCATAACTTCTGTTAGTTTCAATGTGTCTCTCTTTAGTTTCTGTTTCCAGGATATGTCCAATGATGAGAGTGGTGTATTTAAGTCTCCCACTATTATTGTGTGAGGTGCAATGTGTGCTCTGGGCTGTACTAAAGTTTCCTTAGGGAATGTGGCTGCCCTTGCATTTGGAGCATAGATATTCAGAATTGAGAGTTCCTCTTGGAGGATTTTACCTTTGATGAGTATAAAGTGTCCCTCCTTGTTTTTTTTTTTTTTTTTTTTTTTTTTTTTTTTTTTTTATAACTTTGTGTTAGAAGTCGATTTTATTCGATATTAGAATGGCTACTCCAGCTTGTTTCTTCGGACCATTTGGAAATTTTTTTTTTCCAGCCTTTCACTCTGAGGTAGTATCTGTCTTTTTCCCCTGGGATGGGTTCCTGTAAGCAGCAAAAGGTTGGGTCCTGTTTATGTAGGCCATCTGTTAGTCTATGCCATTTTATTGGGCATTGAATCACTTGATATTAAGAAATATTAAGGAAAATAATTATTTCTTCCTGTTATTTTTGTTGTTAGATTTGGGATTCTTTTCCTGCTGCTGTCTTCTTTTAGGTTTGTTAAAGGATTACTTTCTTGCTTTTTCTAGGGCATAATTTTCGTCCTTGTGTTGGAGTTTTCCCTTTATTATTCTTTGAAGGGCTGGATTCATGGAAAATACTGTGTGAATTTGGTTTTGTCATGGAATACTTTAGTTTCTCCATCTATGGTAATTGAGTGTTTTGCTGGGTATAGTATCCTGGACTGGCATTTGTGTTTTCTTCTCATCTGTAGAACATCTGTCCAGGATCTTCCTGCTTTCTTAGTCTCTGTTGAGAAGTCTGGTATAATTCTAATAGGTCTGCCTGTATATGTTACTTGACCTTTTTCCCTTACTGCTTTTAATATTCTGTCTTTATTTAGTGCATTTGTTGTTCTGATTGTTATGTGTCGGGAGGATTTTTTTTTTCCAGTCTATTTGGAGTTCTGTAGGCTTCTTGTATGTTCATGGGCATCTCTTTTTTTTAGGTTACTGAAGTTTTCTTCTATAATTTTGTTGAAGATATTTACTGGCCCTTTAAGTTGAAAATCTTCATTTTTATCTTCACCTATAATCCTTAGGTTTGGTCTTCTCATTGTGTCCTGGATTTTCTGGATGTTTTGAGTTAGGATCTTTTTGGATTTTGCATTTTCTTTGATTGTTGTGTGCATGTTTTCCATAGAATCTTCTGTACCTGAGATTCTCTCTTCCATCTCTTGTATTCTGTTGCTGATGCTTGCATCTATGTTTCCTGATATCTTTCCTAGGATTTCTATCTCCTGAGTTGTCTCCCTTTGGATTTTCCTTATTGCTTCTACTTCCATTTTTAGGTATTTGATGGTTTTGTTCATTCCATAAATTGTTAGTTTGTGTTTTCCTCTAATTCTTTAAGGGATTTTTGTGCTTCCTCTTTAAGGACTTCTAGCTGTTTAGTAGTGTTCGCCTGTATTTCTTTAAGTAAGATATTAATGCCCTTCTTAAAATCCTCTACCAGTTACATGAGATATTATTCTAAATCTGAATATTGATATTCGGGTCTGTGGGGGTATCCAGGACTTGCTGTGGTGGAATTAATGGGTTATGATGATGATTTCTGATGTTAGTTGCATTGCTATGAGTTTTTCTCCACTTAATTTGATGTTAGCTTTAGGCTTGCTGTAAATTACCTTTATTGTCTTTAGATATGTCTCTTGTATTCCTAGTTTCTGCAGGACTTTTATCATGAGGGATGTTCAATTTTGTTAAAGGCCTTTCTGCATCTAATGAATTGATTGTAGATTTATTTGTTCTTTCGGTTTGTTTAGATGGTAGATTACACTTACTCATATTCATATATTGTGCCATTCCTACATCTCTGGAATGAAGCCCACTTGATCATGATGAATGATCTTTTTGATGTGTTCTTGGATTTAGTTTGCAAGAGTTTTATTGAGAATTTTTAAATTTATTTTCATAAGGAATATTGGTCTCTGATTTTCTGTTTGTTCTGGTTCAGATAACATGAACATGTATACGTTCTGATGTTGATGATATACAGTTTTAATCTATGGTGATTAAATGGAATGCAAGGTGTTATTTCAATGTTCTTCTATCTGGCGAGAGTTACTTTGTGTCCAAGTATATAATTAATATTATAGTAAGTTCCATGAACAGCTGAGAAGAAGTTACATTATTTGTGTTCAAGTAAAATGTTCTGTAACTAATTGCTAGGTCTATTTGATTATCAAATTATTTACCTCCAGTATTTCTCTGTTTTGTTTTTGTTTGAGTAGCTATATATTTGTGATAGCATGGTATTGAAGTCACACGTTATCATTGAGAAAGAGTTATTATGTGAATTTAAATCAAGTAGTGTTTTTTTATGAACTTGGGTACCCTTCTGTTAGTGAATAAATGTGTAGAGTTGCAATATTCATTTAGTGATTTTTTTCTTTAATGAACATATAGTGCTCCTATCCATCTCTTCTGATTACTTTTTGTTTGAAGCCTATTTTTGTCAGATATTAAAATTCCTACATTTGCTGGCTTCATGAGTCCATTTGTTTAAAATACCTTAGTTCCATACATTTACCCTGAGGTAATATTTATGCTTCATTGTAAGCTGTGCTTCTATAATGCAGCTAAATGATGGATTCCCGTTTTTTTCTTTTAAATTAATTAATTTATATTTTTACACTTTATATTTTATCCTCCCCAGCCACCCTCTGACTGTTCCACATACCATACCCCCTTAACATCCCCCTGTCTTCATATGGATTTTCCTACCCCACACCCCCACCTGACCTCTAAACACCCTGAGGCCTCCAGTCTCTTGAGGGTTAGGGATATCTTCTCTGAATGAACAGACCCAGAAATCCTTCACTGTATGTGTGTTGGAGGCCTCATATCATCAGCTGGTGTATGCTGTCTGTTTAGTGGTCTAGTGTTTGAGAGGTCTCTGGGGTCCAAGTTAATTGCAACTGCTGGTCCTACTACAGGATTGCCCTTTTCCTCAGCTTCTTTCATCCTTCCCTAATTCAACAACAGGGGTCAGCTGCTTCTGTCTATTGGTTGGGTACAAATATCCGCAACTGACTCTTTCAGCTGCTTGTTGGGTCTTTCAGAGGGCAGTCATGATAGGTCCCTTTTTGTGAACACTCCATAGCCTCAGTATAAATTGGGACCTCCCCTTGAGCTGGATCCAACTTTGGGCCTGTCGCTTAGGCTGCTCTCCATTTCCATTCCTGTAATTCTTTCAGATAAGAACAATTATGGGTCAGAGTTGTGACTGTGAGGTCGCAACCCCATCCCTTACTTGATGTCCTGTCTTTCTGCTGGAGGTGGATTCTATAAGTTCCCTCCCCTTATTGTCTGGCATTTCATCTAAGATCCCTCCCTTTGAGTCCTGAGAGCCACTTACCTTGCTGGGATTCAGTTTTGCAATCCAGTTTGTTAATCTGTGTCTTTTTATTCAGGAAATGAGAACATTAATATTGAGAGTTATCAACTCAGTAACGTTATTTATTCATGCTATTTTGTTGTTATGGTGTAGACTCATGTCACACTCCACTTAGGTTTATTTTTCTAAAATTATTTAGTCCATATGGTTTGGGGAATGTGGTTAACCTCTTTAGACAGAATTTTTCCTTCTAGTGAATTCCATATAGCTTAAATTCATTTGTATCATTGAATACTTTTGATTCTCTGTCTATTGTAATTAATAGTTTTGCTGGGTACAGTAATCTATGCTAGAATATCTTGCCACTGAAAGTTTGTAGAAAATCTGTTCCTGCCTTTCTGGCTTTAAGAGTCTCTACTAAGACACCATGTGTCATTCTAAATGTCCCAGTTTATATATAAATTGGTTATATTCACTTTTTCCTTATATTTTTTAATATTTCCCTATGTGTTATGGATAATATCTTTTCTGACCCTGTATATTTGGTGCTTTCTATGCTTCTTGTAGTTTGATAGATATATTCTTCCTCAGGTTGGGGAAGTTTTCTTCAATGATTTTGTATAAATTTTTGTGTGTGTGTGTCTTTGACCTGTGCTATCCTCAACATTTCTCTTAAGTCCCTTTAATTTATCAAGTAATTTATCTCTATAATCCCTTTATTGACATTTTATCTGGAAGATCTATTTCTAAAACTGAGATGTTAAAGATACCTGTTATTATTGTAACTAAATCCATCTAGCTCTTTAGGTCGAGTATTATTTGTTTTGATGGGTAAAATAACTTTATCTGGATACCTATCTACAACAGCAATATCTTCTTGAATGATTGTCTATTAATATGCAATGATCTTATTTACCATGTTTGTAATAATTTTTGCTTCAACTCTACTTTGTCAAGCATTAGTTTACCTACTTCTGATCTACTTTCAGTTCATTGATTTATATTTTTAATCTTTAACTGTTAAGATATGGTTTTCTTTGCCAGTGAGCATAGTTTTGTAGACAACAATTAGTTTATCCTTAACTATTTAATGTGATCTGCTAATTGGTATCTGTCTTAGATAGGGTTTCATTGTTGTGATGAGAAAAGGCAACTCTTATGAAGGACACATCAGAGGTTCAGTTCAGTCCATTATCATCATGGCAGGAATCATGGCAGCATACAGGCAGACTTGGTACTGGAGAAGCCACGTGTTATGCATAATGATCTTAAGGAAGCCAGGAAGAAATTTTTCCACACTAGACAGCGCTGGGGAATAGGACTCCAAAGCCCACTCCCTCAGTGAAGAACTTCCTCCAATTAGGCCACAACTCTTAATAGTGCCACTTTTCATGGGCCAAGCATATTTAAATTGCCATGATATCTATAATTGGAGAACTGAAACCATTATATTTAGAAATGTTATTGAATGCTATTTAATGCTATGCTTATAATAGTATGATCTAATAACTTACCTGTCTTAGAATGGTAAGTACAACTTTATAAAATAATAATCAATTATTGGGCTTCATACTTGAAATATCAATGAGACTTAAAGGATAATATATGTGAATGAAATAAAAGTCAATAAAAGCATTACCCCAATGGCTATACTAATGTAAATTGAATGCATAAAAACTCTCTTATTACTATCTAGGAACTAGGTGAGCACAATCATTTAATTTTCTTGTTGAAAAACTGAAGTTTAGAAACTGAAAACCCTGAATGATGTAAAACAGAAATTTCCAGACATCGACTGGGATGAACTGCTAGCTAGTCTGCTCCCCTGGAGAAACCATATCTAGAAACAGTCCAGAAGATCCACTGCATTCAGAGCAGTTGGTAAGAACCATCCAGAAGCCGGGCGTGGTGGCACATGCCTTTAATCCCAGTACTCGGGAGGCACAGGCAGGCGGATTTCTGAGTTTGAGGCCAGTCTGGTCTACAAAGTGAGTTCCAGGACAGCCAGGGCTATACAGAGAAACCCTGTCTCGAATAACAAAACGAAACAAAAAACAAACAAAACAAAACAACAACAACAACAAAAGAACCATTCAGAAGTCACACAGCTGTGGCTGGGAACCCAGTTGACTTGTGACTTATGACTACCCAACCCAAGCCCACCTCTCACCACCAAATAGCCCTCTCCTTCAGCCTGGTCCTTTCTTCTAGGCAGACTGCTAGCTAGTCTGCTTCCCTAGAGACACCAATATCATGAGCCAGCTAAGAAGAGCCACTGTACTCAGGGTAACTGATACCATAGCCTAAGGCATCACAGGAGATCCTTTGTCCACAGGGCAACTGACACTACAGCTTGAGACATCCAAGAAGATCTGCTGCATACAGGAAAACTGTCATCCCAGAAAATCTGCTACACCCAAGAAAACTGAGCAACTGATCACTAGCTTGTCTGCTCCCCTGAGGACACCATACCTTGAAGGCATCCTGGGAGCTCCACCGGAAACAGAAACCACACTCAGTAGAAACCCTTGGAGAATATCTTCACACAGGAGAACAGCCTGACTGCTCATTTGAAGACCCAACAATCTGAAGGCCTCCCAGAAGAACTACTGCAACCTGGATGACAGATAAGTAGCTTTTCTACCCCTCTGAAGAGCCCCCAGTTGGAAGTCTCCATAGGTGGTCGGCCACAACCAGGACCACAGTCCTACCAGGAGATCTGAAGCAACCCAGGGACAAAAGAGGCAGACTCCAGATAGTCACCCAGACGAGGAAACACCAGGGACAACCAGATGGTGAGAGAAAAGCATAAGACCATAAGCAACAGAAGCCAATATATGTAGGCATCATCAGAACCCAGTTCTCCCACCACAGCAAGCACTGAATATACCAACATATCTGAAAAATCAGGAATCTGACCTAAAATCCTATCTCATGAAGATAATAGAGTCCTTTAAGGAGAATATAAATGACTCACTGAAATAAATATAGGATAACACAATCAAACAGGTGAAGGAATTGAATATAGCAGTCCAAGACCTAAAAGTGGAAGTAGAAACAATAAAGAAAGCACAAATGGAGGCAAACTTGGAAACGGAAACCCTAGGAAAGAGGTCAGGAATTACAGATGTAAGTATCACTAACAGAATACAAGAGATAGAAGAGAAAATCTCTGGTGTAGAAGATACCATAGAAGAGAATGGCACAACTGTCAAAGAAATTCAAAACATTAAAAAAACCCTCCTAACCCAAAACATCCTGGGAATTCAGGACACAATGAAAAGACCAAATGTAAGAATAATCGAAGATATCCAGCTCAAAGGACATGAAAATGTCTTCAACAAAACCATAGAAGAAAACTTCCCCAACCTAAATAAAGAGGTGGCTATAAAGGTACAAAAAATACCAACACCAAGTAAATGGGATCAGAAAACAAAATCTTCTCATCACGTAATTATCAAAATAGTAAACTCACAGAACAAAGAAATTATATTAAAAGCTGCAAGGGAAAAGGGCCAAGTAACATACAAAAATAGACCTGTCAGAATTACACCAGACATCTCAACAGAGACTATGAAAGTCAGAAGAGCCTGGTCAGAGGTCATGCAAACTCTAAAAGAATACAAATGCCAGCCCAGGCTACTATACCCAGCAAAACTCTCAATAATCATAGATGGAGAAACCAAAATATTCCAGGACAAAACCAAATTTAAACAGTATCTATCTACCTACAGAGGATCAAAGAAAGAAAACTGCAACACAAGAACGGTACCTACACCAAGAAAAGACAAGATATTAACAAATTCAAAAGGAGAGAAACACAAGCACACAAAGCAACCTACAAAAACGAACATATCAGGAACCAACAGTCCTCTGTAATATCTCTCAATATTAATGGACACAACTCACCCATAAAAATACATAAGCTAACAGACTGAATACACAAGCAAGATCCAGCATTTTGCTGCATACAACAAACACAGCTCAATAACAAAGACAGGCACTATCTCAGAGTAAAAGGATGGAAAAAGGTCTTCCAAGCAAACGGTTCTAGGAAACAAGCAGGAGTTGCCATCCCAATATTCAACAAAATAGAATTTCAATCAATAGTTATCAAGAATGATGTGGAAGGACACTTCATATTCAAAGGAAAAATCCACCAAGAGAAACTCAATTCTGAAAATCTATGTCCCAAATGTAAGGGCACCCACATTCATAAAAGAAACTTTACTAAAGCTCAAAACATGCATTGAAACCCACACAATAATGTGGGAGATGTCAACACCCCACTCTCACCAATGGACAGGCCATTGAAACAGAAATTAAACAGAGACACAGTAAAACTAATAAAGTTTATGAACCAAATGGTTTTAACTGATATCTACAGAACATCTCACCCTAAAACAAAAGAATACACCTTCTTCTCAGCACCTCATAGTACCTTCACCAAAATCAACAATATGATTGGTCACAAAACAACCATCAACAGATAAAAGAAGATTGAAATAATACCATACCTCCTATCAGATCATGATGGTCTAAGGCTGATGGTCTTGGATAACAGCAAAAATTACAGAAAGCCCACATACACATGGAAACTGAAAAACTCTTTGCTCAATGATAACTTGGTAATGTAAGAAATAAAGAAATTAAAGACTTCCCAGAATTTAAAGAAAATGTTGACACATCATACCCAAAATTATGGGACACAATGAAACTAATGATAAGAAGAAAGTTCATACCACTAAATGCCTTGATTAAAAAAAAAAAACTGGAGAGATCTTATACTAACAACTTAACAACATACCTTAGAGCTCTAGAACAAAAGAAACAAACTCACCCAAGAGGAGTAGAAGGCAGGAAATAGTCAAACTCAGGTCCAAAATCAAGCACACAGAAACAGAAAACAATACACAGAATCAGCAAAACCAAAAACTGGTTCTTTGGGACAATCAACAGGATAGATAAACCTCTAGCTAAACTAAATAAAGGGCTGAGAGGCAGTATCCAAATTAACAAAATAAGACATGATAAGGGAGACATAACAAAAACGAAGGAAATTCAATAAACCATCAGCTCCTACTATAAAAGCTTACACTCAACAACAGTGGAAAATCTAGATGAAGTGGATGCTTTTCTAGACAGATGTAACATACCAAAGTTAAATCAAGAGCAGGTAAACTATCTAACAGGCCCAAGGACATAGAAGTCATTAAAAAACCTCCCAACCGGAAAAAAAAAAAAAGAAAAAAAAAAAAAAAAGCCCAGGGACAGATTGATTTAATGTAAAATTCTATCAGACCATCAAAGAAGATCTGATACCAATTTTCCTCAAGCTATTCCATAAAATAGAATCAGGACGAACACTACCTAATTCATTCTATGAAAAAAAAGAGAACTTCAGACCAATCTCGCTTATGAATATTGTTGCAAAAATACTCAATAAAATTCTTGCATACTGAATCCAAAACCACATCAAAACCATCATTCACCATCTCAAGTAGGCTTCATCCCAGGGATGCAAGGTTGGTTTAATATACAAAATTCAAATAACATAATTAACTATATAAACAAACTCAATGAAAAAAGTCATGTGATCATCTCCTTAGATGCATGAAAAAACACTTGACAAAATACAACACCTCTTCATGTTAAAAAAAAAAATTAGATCAGGAATTCAAGGCGTATATCTAAACATAATAAAAGTAATGTACAGCAAACCAACAGCCAATTCAAATGAAATGGAGAGATACTTGAAGCATTCCCACTAAAATCAGGGACAAGACATGGATTCCCACTCTTCCCATATTTATTCAATATAGTACTTGAAGTGCTAGCTAAAAAAAATAGAACAACTAAAAGAGACAAGGGGATAAAAATTGGCAAAGGAGAAATAAAGGTATCACTATTTGCAGAAGGTATACATAAGCAACCCCAAAAACTCTACCAGAGAACTTCTCCAGCTGATAAACAACTTCAGCAAAGTATCCAGATATAAAATTAACTCAAAGAAATCAGTAGCTTTTCTTTATACAACAGATAAACAGCCTAAGAAAGAAAATAGGGAAACAACTTCCTTCACAAGAGACATAAATTATATAAAATATCTTGAGGTTATTCTAACCAAACAAGTGAAAGATCTGTATGACAACTTCAAGACTCTCAAATAAAATTCGAAGATATCAGAAAATGGAGAGATCTCCCATACTCATCTTTTGACAGAATTAACATAGAAAAATGGCCATCCTACCAAAGACAATCTATAGATGCAATGTTATACCCATCAAAATCCCAAAACAATTCTTCAAAGACACAGAAAGAAAAATTCTCAAATTCATCTGGAAAACCAAAAAAATCCAGAATAGAGAAAACAATACTGAACAATAAAAGAATGTCTGGGCAAATCACCATTCCAGACCTCAAGTTTTACTACAAAGCAATAGTGATAAAAACTGCCTGGTACTGGTACAGAGACAGACACATTGATCAATGGAATAGAACTGAAGACCCAGAAATAAAACCACATACTTATGGGTCCTTGATCTTTAATAAAGAAGCTAAACATATACAATGGAAAAATGAAAGAATTTTCAAGAAGTGGTGCTGGTCTAACTGGCTGCCAATATGTAGAAAAATGAAAATAGACCCATATTTGTCACTTTGCACATAGCTCAAGTCTAAGTGGATCAAGGTCCTCGACATAAAACCTGATACACTGTATCTAATAGAATAGAAAATGGGAAAGAACCTTGAATCCATTGGCACAGGGGAAAATTTCCTAAACAGAACTCTAATGGCTCACACTCTAAGATCAAAAATTGATAAACAGAACCTAATGAAACAGGAAAGCTTCTGTAAGGCAAAGGACATAGTTAGTAAGACAAATCAGCAACCTACAGATTGGGAAAAATATCTTCACTAACCCCCACATCTGATAGAGGGCTAATATTCGAAATATATAAAGAACTCACGAATCTAACCACCAAAAAAACCAA
Source organism: Mus musculus (assembly GCF_000001635.26). NCBI lineage: Eukaryota > Metazoa > Chordata > Mammalia > Rodentia > Muridae > Mus > Mus musculus. The sequence goes on from NC_000086.7 coordinate 66,220,653, forward strand.
ACCCAATCAAACATGGGGTATAGAACTAAACTGAGAATTTACAACAGAGGAATCTCGAATGGCTGAGAAACACCTAAAGAAATGTTCAAAGTCCTTAGCGATAAGGGAAATGCAAATAAAAATGACCCTGAGATTCCAACTTACACCAATCAGGATGGCTAAGATTAAAACCTCAGGTGATAGCACATGTTCTCAAGGATGTAGAGAAAGAGGAACACTCCTCCATAGCTGGTGGGATTGCAATCTGGTACAACCACTCTGGAAATCAATCTGGAGGTTCCTCAGAAAACTGGAAATAGAGCTACCTGAAGACCCAGCTATGCCACTCTTGGGAATACTCAAAAGATATCCCACCATGCCTCAGGGGTACGTGTTCCACTATGATCATAGTGGCCTTATTTGTGATAGCCAGAAGCTAGAAACAGCCTAGATGTCCCATGACAGAAGAATGGATACAGAAAATGTGGGTAATTTACACAACGGAATACTACTCTGCTATTAAGAATGAGGACATTCTGAGTTTTGCAGGCAAATAGATGAAACTAGTAAATATCTTCCTGAGTGAAGTAAAACAGACACAAAAGGACATGCATGGTTATGTACTCACTAATAAGTTGATATTAGAAAAATGGGGGGGGGGCGAATACAAGCTGAAGGGTCCAAGTGAGGATCCCTCAGTCTCACTTGGGAGGGAGTAGAAAGCAACCACAAGGGAGGAGGGAGGGACCTGGGAGGGAAAGGGGATGCAGAGGGGTGGTGGTTGAGAGGGGAACATGATTTTGTATCAGGTGGGATAAAAAGGACTGAAATCTCTGAGGGTCGTCAGAAAGAATGAAAACATGCCACCTTGAGAAGTAGGAGATTGGGGGCACCCTCCAGAATGTACCAGAGACCTGGGAGGTGAGAGACTCTCAGAACTCAAAGTGAGGGACCTTAGATGAAATACCCTACAGTTGGGAGAGGGAACTTTTAGAGTCCACCCCCAGGAGAAAGACAGGACGTCAAGTGAGGGATGGGTTTACCACCCCCACAGTCACATCTCTGACTCATAATTATTCCTGTCTGAAAGAATTACAGGGATGGAAATGGAGAAGAGCCTGTGGAAAGCAAGGTCCAGTGACCAAAGTGAGATCCAGCTCAAGGGGAGGTCCCAAGGCCTGACACTTTTACTGAGGCTATGGAGCACTCACAAAAAGGGATCTATCATGACTGCCCTCTGAAAGACCCAACAAGCAGCTGAAAAAGTTAGAAGCAGATATTTGCACCCAACCAATAGACAGAAGCAGCTGATCCCTTTTGTTGAATTATGGAAGGCTGAAAGAAGCTGAGGAGGGCAACCATTTGCAGGACCAAAAGTCTCAATTAACCTGGAACCTCGAGATCTCTCAGACACTGTACCACCAACGAGGCAGTATACACCAGCTGATGTGAGGCCCCAACACATATACGGTAGAGGACTGCTGGGTCTGTGCTCATTCAGAGAAGATGCACCTAACCCTCAAGAGACTGGAGGCCCTAGGAGTTTATAGGTCTGGTGGTGTGGGGGTTGGTGGTAGGTACATCCTCATGGAGTCAGGGGCAGGCAGGAGGTATAGGATATAGAACAGTTGGGGGATGGACCAGGAGGGGAATAAAATCTTGAGTTTTAAATAAAAATAAATAAATAAATAAATAAATAAATAAATAAATAAATAAATAAATCCTTCAGGCTACTTTTTGTGTTTTAAATATACTTAAGCCTAATAAGAGAAGAATTGGACACATGGAAATCTGACATTGAATTCTTTACGTTATTTTAAGGTATATATACTCTGATTCTCTAATCTCTGTTACACTATGATATGCACTGATAACAATACTTATTCTTTTATTATTCCCATGTTCTGTATTCTTTCATTTGAAGACTCATGAGGACTAAGAATTCCTATATTAATTTTGCCCTTTTTTTCTTGAAGAAAGGCCAAAATAGTAAGGGATGATAATGGAAAATGCAGTGAGCTTTTCACAATCTCTCATGTAATTTTCAGCTAAAGAAATCTGAAGACGAGCTTAAGAATTACAAATTGTAAGTAATGCTTATTGATTTTTTTCTCTACTTTATTGAATAATTTCACATTACTTAGACTGTGTTATTATGCATTTGTGTCACAATGGGGGTAGAAACATTAAACTAATGAGTATCTTGCCTCAATTGTCAAGATCTGAATGACTAACATGAAGCATCTTTCACTGTAAATGTAATTTAGGAGATTCAGTGATTTGGAAATACATAAGATGTTACTACTAAGCAATTTTACTAATGCAATGAAATTTAAAACTTTTGAAATATATGAATGCTATATGAGACTATGTGAATATAAAGGATTGAATGAGAAGCTATAATATTTTACTTGTAATAGCTACAATTTATCATTTTGTGAAGAATATGAAGACTTTACTGAATAGTCATGCTTATAATAGAACATATTGTTTACAGTGTTATAAGGAAATTAATGTCCATTTTTCTAAATTCCTCTGTGAGATCCCTGTCCTTGATAGCATGAAGAAAGTGCCCTTCATTGCAAATACCTTGGACAGAGTCTCAGAAGTTGGTCCATCTGGCTAATCCATATTGGAGATGAAAAGTATTGAGAGCAGGAAAAATGCATGATAGGTGATGTTAAAAATAAGAGAAAACACTGAAAAGACACATGCCACTCACCTCCTTTTTAATCTCTTCTATGAAACTAAAAGGTCCAAACCCCAGCAATGAGGCTGCATAAGCCTCGAAAATTAGAAAGATAAATATGTTTCATAGAATTCGTTGTTCTTTCTGATAGTAGAGTTGAATTGTTGAATATTTGAATACATGACTAAGTATTGCAACACTATAGTCCTGAAATAAAATGGAATATAGGTATGCCTGACAACATGGGTAATATCCTTGGCTAACATACCTACAATAACTGATTGTGTAATGATAAATGGTACACTATAAAGAGGAGTGTAAAGATCTCTTATGACAAAGATGATACTTAGCAAAATGCATATGTTTAAACACACCTTAATATACCCTGTAATACCATCTTTCTTCTAATATTCATGAATTGGCAATTACCTCCAGCTGGGTAGACAATTTATAATTCATTCTAAATTTTTTTTGCAAAGTCTATGAGATATCGATCCTATGAGTATATTATATAGTACACTAGTTAATTTTTATTGTCAACTCAACGTATACTGGGATTACCTGGGAAGAGAGAATCTTGATTTTGGATTTGCATATATCAGATTGACTGTGGGTATATGGGGAATTGGCTCAACTAATCTTAATTAATGATTGCTGTGAGAGGGTCCATCACAGTCTGAGTGGTACCATCCCTAGGCAGGTAGGCTTAGACTGTATAAGAATGCAAGCTGAGTAAGACAGAGGAATCAAAGCATTAAGGAAATTTCCTCCAAGGTGTCTGTTTGAGTTCCTGTGGAGATCTCATCTTGGATTCTCTTGATGATGAACTATAAGCTGTATGCTGAAATAAACCCTTTCAGCTACAGAAATGAATTAGAATGTACAACAGAGGTTGGGAAGTATATGTTCAGTCATTATATTACATTATATAAATTTTTTCTTCAATTCCTTGTTAACAGTCTCTCTCTCTCTCTCTCTCTCTCTCTCTCTCTCTCTCTCTCTCTCTCTCTCTCTCTCTCTCTCTCTCTCTCTCCCTCTGCTCTTTAAGTAACCCTATGTGATAAGGATCTTTTTAAGGTGGCTTGAGAATCTAGTGGATTCTCAAGCTTGTGGCCAGTAAGAAGTCTGCAGTCTTCAATAGTATAATGGCAAGAAAAAGAACTCTACACACAAATGAAGGAGATTGAAATTAAATCTGCTCTTAGTCAAATCTCTAGAAAATCCCTGACCAATATTCTGAGTGCAGTGTTGTGAGAGATAAGCCACACCTATACTTCTGATCCATAGATATTGAGAGATAACTGTATATTGTATAAAACACCAAGTTTGTCCTTGTTATTCTGCAATATACAACTGTAATGAATTATATATTTTCTGGGAAAGCTCACTTTTTCCCACTTCACATATAGAATATAAGTTCACTATGGAAAAAAATAAGGCAGAAGCAGACAATTTTAAAATCATTCAAGTCAGTACCAAAGCATTAAAAAAAGGAATAAAATCCCCAGAATTTATGTTAACTTTCTAACAAAACACATGATAGTAAGAACATGATCTTCTATTTTACTTCTTTCTTGCTGTAATAAAACACTGACCAAAGCACTGTTTTTATTTGTCTTCCATTTCCAAGTCACTATCCAACACTGAGAGACATCAGGGCAGGAACTGTAATATAAACAATAGATAAAAATGTTTACTTCCTTGATTTCTCTGTGGCTCATGCTCAACTAGCTTTCTTATATAGCTCAAACCTACCAGCCTAAGCATGTACCACCCACATTCGACTGATATTTCCCATATCAATTATCAAGCATGAGAATACCCCCCAACAGACATCCCTGTAGGCCAATCAAATCAAAGTAATCTCTCAATTATAGTTCACTCTTTCTGTGTGACACTACCATGTGTCAATCTAACAATAAAATCTGAGCAGAACGGGACTTATTGAAAACTTTCAATGTAGTAAAGAAGGTGGTATAAAATATACCTGAAAAGTATAGCTTATGTAGATAGCACAGAATGCACACAGAACTAAGATAACCAACTTTGAAACATGCTTAAAGCAGAACATGTTGTCTAAGACTTAGAAGATGTATGTGAGATAATAGACATAATACACAATCTGACAGCTTAATAAGGCTACTGCAACAAAGTATCACAGCCTAGATGGTTTAAACAATAGAAATTACTTTTTCCATGGTTCTGAAATAGAGAATTCTAGCCATAACTCTGACAAAGAAAATGATGCACCATCTGATTATAATATAATAATCAAATCAAGTATAAGGTAACACACACACACATTTTTCTTCTAGGCAATAGATATTTGTGGCTTCTGATTATCTAAGGAGTTGGTTATAGTTGAAAGTACTGAATTGGTAGTGTACTTCTTGGGTTCAATGGTAACTATGAAATGTATGAGATTAGCTGACAAGATGGCTCAGTCAGTAAAGGCATTCAGTGCCAAGCTTAACAACCTGAATTTGATACCCACAACTCATATGGTCCAAGGAGAGAACTGAGTTTTATGGTTTTATGTATACCACTGCACACATGCACACATACAAACATACACACAGGCATACACAGATACATAAAGGAATTTATTTAAAAATTTAAGAATTTATTGCATAATTTAGTTTGGAGTTATCTTGCCTCTGCATATCTGTTTTACTATTCGAGCTGCAACTGCCATGTAACTTCATAGGTTTCCACCTTGAAAATTTGTGGTAAGAATAAAGTTAAATACAATAATTAAATGGAACTGTTTAAATAGATATTTGAAACTGTTTACATGGAAGTTACTTATGATGTCTCTGGCTTGGGACCTGGGATTCTTCCTTCTTTCTCATGAACTAAGCTACATTTTAAACAATTTTTATTAAATACTATCCAGCACTTCTGTTTGTTTTTAGCCTATTGGTATCTGTTAGTAGAATCATATCAGTCTTTCCTATCTCTAGAAAAAATCTACCCAGGTCCATATTTCTGAAAATAAAAATGTCATAAATATGTGTTATACCAATCATACAAAATGCTTATTAGATTAAATGTATTGCCAAATGCCTCAAATCAAAGTTTAAGGGCATGATTTCTGGAATTTTCACTTTAAATGAGTGATACCTGAGTACTTTCAAGTATAAGAACCACAGTTCGGGCTTTTCTAACTCCAAGACAGAAACTACATCCAAAGCTCTATTGAAATGAATAGCAATTACATAGACTTTTTTTTTTCCTTGATTATCCACATGAATAATTTCTTCCTCACAAAGGAAATGAATAAGCACACAAAATGTCAGGGTTGTTCTGCTTTATCCCTTAATTTCACAGTGTTGTCTTTCAGATTCTGTTTGCTTTATAAAGAAATTCCTAAGTATTTGAGTCTCTGGTATGGGCATTCCCTGGAAGATCTAAAGCAGTAAAGGCAACCTCGGGGAGAATAGAAAGACATTAGACTACAAATATGGGTTTACATAGAGAAAACAAGACATACATTTCTGCTTCAAGCTTATTTGGGGGGTGCAGTGACATTACATCTTATCTTATTGAAAAATCTTCTGCACCAATTAAATGCTGCATAGTCTACTTTAGCTTCAGCTAAGTTTATGTAATGTGATTTGAAGTTGTTTTGCCATTTCCAAGGTGATTTACATATTCTACTACAATTCTGTATAGTGATTTCAGTCATTGCTATGGGACAATTCAGTGTATATAAATAATGTTACTGGTTGTTTTAAGAATGAGGTATTTATTACCAAAGGGACAATTCCTATTTCACAGAACACAGCTTGGGACAACAATATGCCTGAGATAAGTAGGCCCAGCAGCATCCATGTGGGTATTAGGGGTTACACAAGTCATCAACCTTAACTGTCTGAAAGGAACATACCTTCTGCTAGATAACCTTTGCCCCTTCTAGATACACACATATTGCATATAAAATCTTGGTTCTTCCAAATTATTCTCAAACAGATATATATCAAAACCTTCCCACCCACTAGGTAGCACAAATTAGCAAAATATTACATAAACACACAAACATCTGTTTTTTACTGAGAGCTTGAATGAACAAAATATTTTCCTAAGTTTTCCATATATCAGTAAGACCACTCATCATAACTACTTGATATAAACTACAAAATCTTTTCATGGAACATTAGAAAGATGTCAGAACTGAAAGTATGCTTGTAAAAGTTTACAATATTTTATAGAAAAGGTAGAAATAGAGGAAATTTTCTATTCAAGGAAGACAGCCATAACATTATCCATTTGTGGAATATGAAGTGACTAATAAGGATTAGCAGACACAGTGTGAAACTCTCATTCGATACACAGATTCTTTGACTCTTACGTTATGGTATAAAGTATTAGATACCTTTGTCAAATTGTTTTATTATTTGTGTGTAGGGACATTTTGCTTACATGTATTTCTATGTACTGCATGCATACTTGTTGCTCAAGGAGGCAGAAGATAGCATCAGATTCTCTGGAATTGCAGGTACAGACTGTTATGAGACATTAAATGGGTGCTGGGAAATAAACTTAGGTTCTACTAAAAAGCAGACAGTGCTCTTAACTTCTGGACCATTTCTTTAATACCATGTTTTTGTTTTTATTAACATATGTTAATTATACATAATAATGAGTTTCCTTATGATATTTTTGTATGTGTATATAGTGAACTTTGACCATAATTGCCTACAATTACCACCTCTTGTCCCTTACATTTCTATAAATACTCTTCATTTTATTGTTTGTATTTCTTAGCAACATATTAGTGATCACAGAACCCAGAGCAAGCTTTCCAGACCAATGTCTAAGTTACACTTTACTTTTTAGTTTTCTCATGTGATTTATTTTTTCTACAAAGAGATTATTTGTTTGGAGTACAAACCTATTACCAAAGCACTGTAATCTTTGATGGCCTATAACCAACTCATAAATAAAATGGAAAATAAAATGTATATTTCTATTGTTTTTCATGTACACTCAACTTTATATGATGACAGCACCATCAACACATATCCTGATAGGTGAATCACATACTACTTACAGAAAAATATATTGACACTAAAACCAATGCAACCTTTATCTCCATCTTCCCACTGTTTTCTGTGCTAAAAGTCTCTAAAACTGTGTTCTTGAACTATTGCTCTGCTATACTTAGTTCTTTTAAAGATGTTACCAATGATGAAATTTGAATAATTAGCTCAATGTGCTCAGCAGATAATAGGCTAGTAATCAGTTGAATGATAGTATCCAAAGCTTAGAAAATTTCTCTTTTGAATCTTTTTGAGGGTTGTTGTGAGGAGGCAAAGTCTAACGTGGTATTTTAGGTAGTGTGATGGTTAGGGTTTTGAATTTTTAAAATATTTTTATTGTTATATGTATGGGTATTTGTTTATATATACATGTAGGCATCATGTGAATTCTGGTGCCTGATTCCCATGTACTTATCTTAGAGATTTGAGATGCCGTGTGTGTGTTAGAAATCAAACACAGGTCCTCTAGAAAGCAGTCAGTGGTCTTATCTCTGTGTCACCTCTTCAGACTTGTGATTTTTAGGTTAATAATCAATTTTGTACAATATTGAATCATGTAAGAAGGGAGTCTTAATGAGGAATTGTCTAGATTAGGTTGGCCTGTGGGAAAACCATTGAGGGACTTTCCTAATGGTGTTGAAAATGAGAACTGTCAATCAAATAAAACACATGGTGGGACTCCTGTCTCAAGGTACATATGCAGTAGAGGATGGCCTAGTCGGTCATCAGTGGGAAGAGAGGCCCTTGGTCTTGTGAGGGTTCTATGCTCCAGTAGAGGGGAATGCCAGGGCCAAGAAGCAGGAGTGGGTGGGTTGGGGAGCAGGGCAAGGGGGGAGTGGATAGGGGATTTTCAGGGAGGAAACTAGGAAAGGGGATAACATTTGAAATGTAAATAAAGAAAATATCTAATTTTAAAAAATAGAAAGAAAGAAAATGAGAACTGTCCATTGTGGGTAACATAGTTCCTTAGCCAGGGCTCTCCTGAGTTGTGTAATACTGGAAAAAGTAAGCTGAGCTTAGTATGTATGCATTAATGTATTCCCATCTGCTCTTGACTAAGATTGTTATGTGGCCCTTTGATAACGTAAATTATTTCCAGTTTGACTTCTTGACAATGATGACCCAAAATCTGAAACTTTGAAGTGAATTAACTGAACCTCACTCCAAAATTGCAATTCTCAGGTATTTTATCTCAGCAACAGGAAGAAAACAAAGACCATTTTGAAGACTCAATAAATATAATGGCTGCAATTACTTTTTTATTCTGAACGTATAACTGAAATTCTATTTATAATGAAATTATTATTTTTTTACATTCTGCATAATTTTATTTATGTAGCATTAAAAAATGACAATATAATCAGGACCCGGCTTCTTGTCTGATGTCTGGACATCAGCTGAGTCTAAAGATAGACCAGTCTTCAGTACCATGAGGGTTCTAGAGTCTGTGGGGTGCCAGTCCCATTCTGGCTGGAGGGCAGAGCAAGAGCAAAGACCCCACAGCATTCCCATGAGAGGACTCAGCTGCAAGCCAGCACCAGGGAGGCACTCAGACACACTGAGTCCCAGCCAAGGCCACATGGAGTCAGAGTTGGATTGGTTTGGCCAGATCCTAAGGAAGAATGAACTGAACAGGAAACATGGGAACCTCTAGTTGCAAGGAGTGCCCTCTGTCAGGGCAGGGTCAGACTTGAGGGGGATTGGTGGACTCTACAGTGCTCGCCCTAGTAGCCCAGAATCCCTTGGAGGGAAAAAAAAAGTATCAACTTTCTCAGGTTGTATCTTCATCAGGTTGGTCTGTGGTCAGCTGTGGGGGAATGTCTTCATTGTTACTAATACACTGTGGGTGGTAGCATTCCCTGGGCAAATGGGAGCCGGTGAGAGAGCCCATAAACGTCTTCCTCCACAGTGTCTGACTGAGATCCTGGGCTGACTTCCCTTTGTGATTGACTGTGACCTGGAAGTATAAGCCGAAATAAACAGTTTCCTTCCATCAGTTGCCTTTGGACAGAGACTTTTTTTTCTTTTTTTTTCCAATTTTTATTAGGTATTTAGCTCATTTACATTTCCAATGCTATACCAAAAGTCCCCCATACCCACCCACCCCCACTCCCCTACCCACCCACTCCCCCTTTTTGGCCCTGGCGTTCCCCTGTACTGGGGGATATAAAGTTTGCAAGTCCAATGGGCCTCTCTTTGCAGTGATGGCCGACTAGGCCATCTTTTGATACATATGCAGCTAGAGTCAAGAGCTCCGGGGTACTGGTTAGTTCATAATGTTGTTCCACCTATAGGGTTGCAGATCCCTTTAGCTCCTTGGCTACTTTCTCTAGCTCCTCCATTGGGAGCCCTGTGATCCATCCATTAGCTGACTGTGAGCATCCACTTCTGTGTTTGCTAGGCATAGTCTCACAAGAGACAGCTACATCTGGGTCCTTTCAATAAAATCTTGCTAGTATATGCAATGGTGTCAGCGTTTGGATGCTGATTATGGGGTGGATCCCTGGATATGGCACTCTCTACATGGTCCATCCTTTCATCTCAGCTCCAAACTTTGTCTCTGTAACTCCTTTCATGGGTGTTTTGTTCCCAATTCTAAGGAGGGGCATAGTGTCCACACTTCAGTCTTCATTCTTCTTGAGTTTCATGTGTTTAGCAAATTGTACCTTATTTCTTGGGTATCCTAGGTTTGGGGCTAATATCCACTTATCAGTGAGTACATATTGTGTGAGTTTCTTTGTGAATGCGTTACCTCACTCAGGATGATGCCCTCCAGGTCCATCCATTTGCCTAGGAATTTCATAAATTCATTCTTTTTAATAGCTGAGTAGTACTCCATTGTGTAGATGTACCACATTTTCTGTATCCATTCCTCTGTTGAGGGGCATCAGGGTTCTTTCCAGCTTCAGGTTATTATAAATAAGGCTGCTATGAACATAGTGGGGCATGTGTCCTTCTTACCAGTTGGGGCATCTTCTGGATATATGCCCAGGAGAGGTATTGCTGGATCCTCCGGTAGTACTATGTCCAATTTTCTGAGGAACCGCCAGACTGATTTCCAGAGTGGTTGTACAAGCCTGCAATCCCACCAACAATGGAGGAGTGTTCCTCTTTCTCCACATCCACGCCAGCATCTGCTGTCACCTGAATTTTTGACCTTAGCCATTCTGACTGGTGTGAGGTGGAATCTCAGGGTTGTTTTGATTTGCATTTCCCTGATATTTAAAGGTGTTGAACACTTTTTCAGGTGCTTCTCTGCCATTCGGTATTCCTCAGGTGAGAATTCTTTGTTCAGTTCTGAGCCCCATTTTTTAATGGGGTTATTTGATTTTCTGAAGTCCACCTTCTTGAGTTCTTTATATATGTTGGATATTAGTCCCCTATCTGATTTAGGATAGGTAAAGATCCTTTCCCAATCTGTTGGTGGTCTTTTTGTCTTATTGACGGTGTCTTTTGCCTTGCAGAAACTTTGGAGTTTCATTAGGTCCCATTTGTCAATTCTCGATCTTACAGCACAAGCCATTGCTATTCTGTTCAGGAATTTTTCCTCTGTGCCCATATCTTCAAGGCTTTTCCCCACTTTCTCCTCTATAAGTTTCAGTGTCTCTGGTTTTATGTGAAGTTCCTTGATCCACTTAGATTTGACCTTAGTACAAGGAGAAAAGTATGGATCGATTCGCATTCTTCTACACGATAACAACCAGTTGTGCCAGCACCAAGTATTGAAAATGCTGTCTTTCTTCCACTGGAAGGTTTTAGCTCCCTTGTCGAAGATCAAGTGACCATAGGTGTGTGGGTTCATTTCTGGGTCTTCAATTCTATTCCATTGGTCTACTTGTCTGTCTCTATACCAGTACCATGCAGTTTTTATCACAATTGCTCTGTAGTAAAGCTTTAGGTCAGGCATGGTGATTCCACCAGAGGTTCTTTTATCCTTGAGAAGACTTTTTGCTATCCTAGGTTTTTTGTTATTCTAGATGAATTTGCAAATTGCTCTTTCTAATTCATTGAAGAATTGAGTTGGAATTTTGATGGGGATTGCATTGAATCTGTAGATTGCTTTTGGCAAGATAGCCATTTTTACAATATTGATCCTGCCAATCCATGAGCATGGGAGATCTTTCCATCTTCTGAGATCTTCTTTAATTTCTTTCTTCAGAGATTTGAAGTTTTTATCATACAGATCTTTCACTTCCTTAGTTAGAGTCACGGCAAGATATTTTATATTATTTGTGAAATTGAGAAGGGTGTTGTTTCCCTAATTTCTTTCTCAGCCTGTTTATTCTTTGTATAGAGAAAGGCCATTGACTTGTTTGAATTTATTTTATATCCAGCTACTTCACCGAAGCTGTTTATCAGGTTTAGGAGTTCTCTGGTAGAATTTTTAGGGTCACTTATATATACTATCATATCATCTGCAAAAAGTGATATTTTGACTTCCTCTTTTCCAATTTGTATCCCCTTGATCTCCTTTTGTTGTCGAATTGCTCTGGCTAATGCTTCAAGTACTATGTTGAAAAGGTAGGGAGAAAGTGGGCATCCTTGTCTAGTCCCTGATTTTAGTGGGATTGCTTCCAGCTTCTCTCCATTTACTTTGATGTTGGCTACTGGTTTGCTGTAGATTGCTTTTATCATGTTTAGGTATGGGCCTTGAATTCCTGATCTTTCCAAGTCTTTTATCATGAACAGGTGTTGGATCTTGTCAAATGCTTTTTCTGCATCTAAGGAGATGATCATGTGGTTTTTGTCTTTGAGTTTGTTTATATAATGGATTACATTGATGGATTTTCGTATATTAAACCATCCCTGCATCTCTGGAATAAAACCTACTTGGTCAGGATGGATGATTGTTTTGATGTGTTCTTGGATTCGGTTAGCGAGAATTTTATTGAGGATTTTTGCATCGATATTCATAAGAGAAATTGGTCTGAAGTTCTCTATCTTTGCTGGATCTTTCTGTGGTTTAGGTATCAGAGTAATAGTGGCTTCATAAAATGAGTTGGGTAGAGTACCTTCTACTTCTATTTTGTGAAATAGTTTGTGCAGAACTGGAATTAGATCTTCTTTGAAGGTCTGATAGAACTCTGCACTAAACCCGTCTGGTCCTGGGCTTTTTTTGGCTGGGAGACTATTAATAACTGCTTCTATTTCTTTAGGTGATATGGGACTGTTTAGATGGTCAACTTGATCCTGATTCAACTTTGGTACCTGATATCTGTCCAGAAATTTGTCCATTTCGTCCAGGTTTTCCAGTTTTGTTGAGTATAGCCTTTTGTAGAAGGATCTGATGGTGTTTTGGATTTCTTCAGGATCTGTTGTTATGTCTCCCTTTTCATTTCTGATTTTGTTAATTAGGATTTTGTCCCTGTGCCCTTTAGTGAGTCTAGCTAAGGGTTTATCTATCTTGTTGATTTTCTCAAAGAACCAACTCCTCGTTTGGTTAATTCTTTGAATAGTTCTTCTTGTTTCCACTTGGTTGATTTCACCCCTGAGTTTGATTATTTCCTGCCGTCTACTCCTCTTGGGTGAATTTGCTTCCTTTTTTTCTAGAGCTTTTAGATGTGTTGTCAAGCTGCTAGTATGTGCTCTCTCCAGTTTCTTCTTGGAGGCACTCAGAGATATGAGTTTCCCTCTTAGAAATGCTTTCATTGTGTCCCATAGGTTTGGGTACGTTGTGGCTTTATTTTCATTAAACTCTAAAAAGTCTTTAATTTCTTTCTTTATTCCTTCCTTGACCAAGGTATCATTGAGAAGAGTGTTGTTCAGTTTCCACGTGAATGTTGCCTTTCCATTATTTATGTTGTTATTGAAGATCAGTCTTAGGCCATGGTGGTCTGGTAGGATACATGGGACAATTTCAATATTTTTGTATCTGTTGAGGCCTGTTTTGTGACCAATTATATGGTCAATTTTGGAGAAGGTCCCGTGAGGTGCTGAGAAGAAGGTATATCCTTTTGTTTTAGGATAAAATGTTCTGTAGATATCTGCCAGGTCCATTTGTTTCATAACTTGTGTTAGTTTCACTGTGTCCCTGTTTAGTTTCTGTTTCCACGATCTGTCCATTGATGAAAGTGGTGTGTTGAAGTCTCCCACTATTATTGTGTGAGGTGCAACGTGTGCTTTGAGCTTTACTAAAGTGTCTTTAATGAATGTGGCTGCCCTTGCATTTGGAGCATAGATATTCAGAATTGAGAGTTCCTCTTGGAGGATTTTACCTTTGATGAGTATGTAGTGTCCCTCCTTGTCTTTTTTGATAACCTTGGGTTGGAAGTCAATTTTATCCGATATTAAAATGGCTACTCCAGCTTGTTTCTTCAGACCATTTGCTTGCAAAATTGTTTTCCAGCCTTTCACTCTGAGGTAGTGTCTGTCTTTTTCCCTGAGATGGGTTTCCTGTAAGCAGCAGAATGTTGGGTCCTGTTTGTGTAGCCAGTCTGTTATTCTATATTTTTTTATTGGGGAGTTGAGACCATTGATATTAAGAGATATTAAGGAAAAGTAATTGTTGCTTCCTGTTATTTCTGTTGTTAAAGTTGGCATTCTGTTCTTGTGGCTGTCTTCTTTTATTTTTGTTGATGGATTATCTTCTTGTTTTTTCTAGGGCATGGTTCCTGTCCTTGTATTGGTTTTTTTCTGTTATTATCCTTTGAAGGGCTGGATTCATGGAGAGATAATGGGTGAATTTAGTTTTGTCGTGGAATACTTTGGTTTCTCCATCTATGGTAATTGAGAGTTTGGTTGGGTATAGTAGCCTGGGCTGGAATTTGTGTTCTCTTAGTGTCTGTATAACATCTGTCCAGGCCTTTCTGGCTTTCATAGTCTCTGGTGAAAAATCTGGTGTAATTCTGATAGGCTTGCCTTTATATGTTACTTGACCTTTTTCCCTTACTGCTTTTAGTATTCTATCTTTATTTAGTGCATTTGATGTTCTGATTATTATGTGTCGGGAGGAATTTCTTTTCTGGTCCATTCTATTTGGAGTTCAGTAGGCTTCTTGTATGTTCATGGGCATCTCTTTCTTTAGATTTGGGAAGTTTTCTTCAATAATTTTGTTGAAGATGTTTGCTGGTTCTTTGAGTTGAAAATCTTCATTCTCATCCACTCCTATTATCCGTAGGTTTGGTCTTCTCATTGTGTCCTGGATTTCCTGGATGTTTTGAATTAGGATCTTTTTGCATTTTGCATTTTCTTTGATTGTTGTGCTGATATTCTCTATGGAATCTTCTGCACCTGAGATTCTCTCTTCCATCTCTTGTATTCTGTTGCTGATGCTGGCATCTATGGTTCCAGATTTCTTTCCTAGGGTTTCTATCTCCAGCGTCGCCTCACTTTGGGTTTTCTTTATTGTGTCTACTTCCCTTTTTAGGTCTAGCATGGTTTTGTTCATTTCTATCACCTGTTTGGATGTGTTTTCCTGTTTTTCTATAAGGACTTCTACCTGTTTGGTTGTGTTTTCCTGTTTTTCTTTAAGGACTTGTAACTCTTTAGCAGTGTTCTCCTGTATTTCTTTGAGTGAGTTATTAAATTCCTTCTTTATGTCCTCTACCATCATCATGAGAAATGCTTTTAAATCCAGGTCTACCTTTTCAGGTGTGTTAGGATGTCCTGGACTGGGCGAAGTGGGAGTGCTGGGTTCTGATGATGGTGAGTGGTCTTGGTTCCTGTTAGTAGGATTCTTACGTTTACCTTTCGCCATCTGGCAATCTCTGGAGTTAGTTGTTATAGTTGTCTTTGTTTAGAGATTGTTCCTCTGTTGATTTTGTTACCCTCTATCAGCAGACGGGGGAGACTAGCTCTCTCCTCTGAGTTTCAGTGGTCAGAGCAGTCTCTGTAGGCAAGCTCTCCTCTTTCAGGGAAGGTGCACAGTTGTCTGGTGTTTGGACCTCCTCCTGGCTGAAGATGAAGGCCCAAAACAGGATCTTTCCCAGAAGCTGTGTTGCTTTGGCTAGGAAGGTGGCCGGTTGTCTGGAGCCGAAGCTGGTGCCGCCTCAGAAGCTCTCTGGCTCTCGCCTGTTCCAGAAACGGCTGGCCTCTGTGTTCCACACCTTCACCCGTGCAGCCTGCCCTCCGCGGAGTCCTGGAGCCAAGGAGGCTCCCGCCGCAGGGGCCTGAGGCACAAACCTCTTGGGCTGGCGGATCCCTGTGCACTCACCAGGAAGGTGGCTGGTTGTCAGGAAGGTGGCAGGTTGTCTGGAGCCGAAGGTGGCGCCGCCTCAGAAGCTCTGTGGCTCTCGCCTGGAAGGTGGCCGGTTGTCTTGCCTTTTTTTTTCTTCTTCACAGTGGTAGATATCAACCTAGAATAGTGTTCCTTCCACTGTCAAGCAAGCAATGACGGCAAGCAATGTGGGTCCTTGAGACAGGATGCTGTGCCTCCAGGAGACCCTGCTAGAGAAACATCTGTACCTGGAAAGCAGAGGGTCTGGCCTATAATGAAATTATTTAAAGGAGTTTTGTTTAACCCAAGTGTTTTGCAATAAAATTTAGTTTGGTGCAATAGCAACTTAGATTATTGATTAAGTTGTCTATAAAATTCTAGGACAATAAGTAGAAATTACCTTACTCCTGATAATTACAAGTATTTACATTCTAAAATGAAGAAGGTTGCCTTAGAAAGTTAGAGTTACTATGGAGTTTTCCATAAAGAAATTTTCTTTTATCTAGTAAAAGTTTGTTCACACATAAAAGTGATATTCAACTTCTGAATTCATCATATGAGAAGCAATATGCAAGAGTTTCCAAGAGAAGTGAACAAAATGAAAAAAAAACATACCTTATATACAGTATCCCATAAAGTCTTTATCAAGTGCCTAAAAGGTATGAATAAATATTTGATCAACAACCTCAACTAAACTATGGTAAAACTTAGAAAAATTAGTGAGAATCAGTGGCACTTCAACCAAAAACTACTCCCTTCTTTCTTCATTCATTTGAGTCTGACAAAAGTTGTAGACTATGCAGATGTTTCCAGAAGAGTAGCCTTTCTGTCCCCAATTACAAGACAGAAATATTGTATCTTCTGGAGAATGGTAAGATATGCCATTAAAACTCATTTTGTCACTTAATTTAATATTGAAAAATGGAATTAAATTAGACATCAATAACCAGAGGAAATATGAGAAATTCATATATATGTAAAACTAAATGCTATACTATTAAAAAATAGCTCAAAGAAGGATAAAATAAGAAAAAAAATTAAACAAATAATAAAATAAAATAAAAAGCAGTGAAGTACTGTCCCCAAATTTGTGGGAAGCAGAGAAAATACAAAGAGAAATTTATAGTTATATAAATAAAAAGTATTCATTTGATTTTATATAAACTGTATAAAGAAAGTCAAACAATGAGCAAGTGACTCAATAGGAGTATAAGCTTTATATGGAGAAAGGAACTATGGAGGAGGGGTCTCGAGTCCAAGAATGATTGCAAGCACACTATTGCCTTTTTACAGACCAGGATATTTATAAGAAATTAAAGGATAATAGAGAAGTGGATAGTTTTTATTTATTTTTGTTGTTGTTGTTGCTGCTGCTGCTCTCTTGTGCTTTTTCCCCCCTCAGGGTTTGACATTTTTAGGAGTAGTTAGGGAAAAGGATATATGGTGAGATAATGAATGCCAGGTGATTGATAAACATTTCTTCTGGCCATACTTTACTGGAAGTATATAAGGTAGGGGGGATAAAAATCTCAAAAAGCAAATTAAATTACTCCTGAGATACAAGTTACTTTAGTTTGGAGAATTGCCATAGTTTAACTAAATTTGAAGAACTTTACTGATTGGGTGACAATAGATAATAAATACTATAAAAGAATAGGTATGTAGAAAATTTGTCCCTCATAAAACATTATTGTGAAGTGTTCATAAAACATTTGATACAATTAAATTTTATTCTCCAGATATAAATGTTGTCTCAGAGTCTTACTGCTCAATAAACTTACCCTTTGTAGTTATTTCTGACTCTGGCTAGCTGGTTCAACACAGCTGTTTTGGCTGAAAGCTACTTTCTGAGTTGTATGATTCAATCTGGCTTCTCTCAGCCTTCTGATTGCTCTTCCTGGCCTCATCTCATATTCCATACACTACATCACTTTTTTCTCTCTCTTGCTGCTATTAAATAGCCTCTCTTTCTAGTTCTGTTTTCATGTGAGTTGGGTATATCCTATCTCTGATTCATTCTGTAATATCTTTCTCTTATTCATCACTTTGTGTGCCCCTCATTTAAACGTCACTTTCAAACATGGCTGCTTCTTTCTACAAACTAATTTTACTTTCATTGTTTGGGATTAAAAGTGTGTACTAAGGGTATACCTGTATTCCACCTAGAGGGACTAAAGGTGTGTTTTTCCAGCCTGATCACACAGACCTAGAAAGTCTTTGGATGTGATCCCTTGCCAGAGCAGTCATTTTGTTGGATTAAAATCACTTGTGAAATATCTGTTTAAATAGATTTGATGAAAATTAATGAAGAAATTAAATGATAACATAAATTGGCTTAAAATAAATATTACACTCATTTTCTTCAGAGAGAAGAACAAACTTGCCCATAATCAACAGTTATTAGAAATGTTTATTTCATTATGTTTTGTTGAAAATTAAGAATACTCTTCTACCATTGCTGAGTTCCAGAAATAATTAAAGATAAAAATAAGAGGATGAACATAATTTATGTTTTATTTGAAGCTATCAAATGACCAGAAGATCAGAAACACCGAGTAAAATCTTTACTAGAATTCTCAATGATTGTTTTATTTTTTAAAACTGCTGAAAGGCTCAGAGAACCCTTGTGAAAATGGGACAGAAAGATTTTAAGAGTCAGAGAATCAGAGTTTACTATGAGATTGTTTCACCTAGTAACAGCAGATTCATACAAGTTTTACCAATATCACTGCCCAAAAGTTAGCTGAAAAAAGAAAGACACAAATAGACTTGCCAAACTTGACATGGAAAAGCCCACAAGAGCTCACTCCTACACAGAGAACTATAAACAACTGAGCAAAGCAGGGAGTAGTAGAGGTAGTCTTTCCCAGGAAAGAACACAGCAACTGGTTGTCCAATGTCAAACAGTCTGTACTAACCACATTCATGCATACATTTATTTGCAAGTTTTTATAATAAAATCTATATAAGATAAAAAATAGTATAACTCCTCAAGTAACTGATGCCATAGAGCTTTGGTTTGGTCACCTACATAAATGCTGAGGGTGGTGATAATAGGAATATGGGAGGATCAAGGAGTCAAAAGCTTAAATAATTGCTGAAAGAAGCACTGTGTTAGTAATGACAGTGGAGAAAGGGAGATGGATATTTTGAATAAAGAGAACATTAAATAGAGTCTGAAAATATCATAAGATAGAATGTTTTCTTTGTACATGGGAAAGAAAATAGATAAAAAGAGAGAAATCTTAAGAATGGCATTATTAAAAAGACAAGTAACAACCTAATTTTTTTTCACAATTGAATGAAAAGTGATAAGCCTATATAACCTTGACCAGAATTCCCCAAGGCCTTGAGAAAAAAATGAAAAAAAAAACAAAACAAAAAACAAAAAACAAAAACAAAAACAAACAAAAAAAACATGGTAAAGGAAGATGCAAATTATTAAGTAAAATAGAGTTCACATGTTCTAGGAATGACTAATAATTTAGAAATCTAGATCTAGGTGCCATGAAGGACTTTAACACAGATGATATTAAGATATTAAATATATAGACCCATGAGAGAATGGAAAAGGAGGTGCTTTCTCAGATGACTCACCACTGCCATTTGATATACTTGTGCACCCTCTATAGTCATTTCTCAGAGACAAAAAGGAAGACTCTATCCTGTAGGAAATAAAAGGCCATTGTGGAGGCACCTGTGAATTGGAAAGCAATCATTAACTGAGATTTTCTTCCCCCATAATGTATTAGCGGATAGCCAAGGAAAATACTTCCCAAATAATCTTCCTTCTTGGTAAGAGCTTACCAATACCTTTGCTGACTGAACAATAAGGGCCTTCCTGCATAAGCATGTTGGACCAGTCTGCCTTCCTTGCATGGAAACCTAGGCTAAGAATCTCAGGTTGATACTAGCATGAAGCACCCACTAGGGTGAGAAATAAAGATAAATTTGGACTGGCAGGAGGGGGAGGGGAGGGGTGGCTGATTCTGGATACAGTACTGTCTATAATTAAAAGAATGATTAAAAGAAAAAAAAGTACAGGAGTCTGAGGGCTTTGAAAAGCAAGAACAGAGCCTGTTTCAAACGACTTAGAGTAGGAAATTCTAATCAGTCAGAAACTGTAAGGAGGAGGAAACAGAACTTCCATTCCTCCTGGACTACATGTTCCAGAAGAAAGAATGAGTAGTAGATACAGATTCCCTATGTGAGGAGAGGAGAAAATCCTCTCAAAAGACCAAATATACTAGATCTGCAGCATCACCCACTGGTATATCTTCTTTGGGCTAGGTCCTGTCAGTGAAAGTCTTTGACACATTCTCAAAAATCACTGACATGGAAAATTAAAGAACAGAGGTGTTGACCTCATGACCATATGATAAAATTATAGTCTGTGAGTCATGTCAAAAGACTCAGAACAACCTAAAGTTTGAATTACTGTTTACTTCCTAAGGACATAGCTTTATACTGGACTACAGGGCTCAGGCAGATGCTGCCTTTAAAAATTATGTAGTTGGGTTAAGGTGAAGGCTTTTCTATAGTAAACGAATCTTCTTTAGAGAATGACATGAAACAAAACTAAACACGTGTGACCCATGAGGTCATGATATCTTGGACATCAGAAAGACAAGGGCATGATCCCAGTAATAATAATAATAGTCACAACGGCAGCAGCTGTTGAATTTGATCTTCACTGTGTGCTCATCTCTAGGGTAAGCATTTTATATGCCATATACGGCATTTCTATGTTCACAACTCTGAACTTAGCCTTGCCAGCACTGAATATAGGAGAAGTCATTTCATTTATTTAAGCTTCAATCTTTGTATCAATAACAATAGTAGTTCAACTTCACTTGGTATTGTGAATCTAAAAGATAAACTGTTCAGAAGGCAAATACTTCTGTGCTTGGCCCATGTGACATGTTGGCAAAACCTCCATGTCACAACCAGTGTACGAGGTCCAGGGAGGGCTAACACATTTGAGATCACACATTAATTGGGAAAAGATTTGAAGACAGGTTACTCTGGATCATAGTCTATGTATACAGTGCCTATCACTACAATGAGGGCAGGATAAAATCCTGCAGAATATCTACCATGTCCTGTCTTCTGAAACATTTCAGCAAATGGAAATACCTTCAGCAACAATGTAGGCTCTCTCATCCTTCCTTTAACAGATCATATATCTGCCTCTCTATAAATAATTATTTACTCAAAATTTCAGATATGCCTCCTCTACTGCTAAATCTGTATGCTGGGGGCTGGGGGAAGTTGGCCTGCCATGTGAATTTAAAGTGAATTTAAGTCATACTATACAGGCACCCTGGGTATTGAGTATTTGAATATTTTGAAGAGTAAGTACTGATAGTTACTGGATTTTTGTTTTGCTACCTTAAGAATTATGTGACCTTGGGCAAGTACCTAGCTGTATTCTTTAAGATTGTAAGCCTTAAGTCTTTATTTGGTACAGCAGGGATGTTAAACGATTCTAATTCTAAGGAGGTGAAAATTAAAGAAGGTTAAGTTAAAATAGCTACCCCTCAGTGAGTATTAAGAGCTCAAGAGAAGGTCACTATTATTGTTGATTTTTATTAGTTTTAACTTTCTATTTGATTGTCTCCAATTGAGAAAAGGCCAATATTATCTACAGTTCTGCTCTTGTAATTGTGCCAAATTCTCTGCAAAATAAATAAATAAATAAATGCCAAAATGAGGGCAAGCACAGACGGGGCTCATTTTAGTTTGAGCTGCCAGGAAAGGCCACTCCAAAGATAGGGTATTTGATCAGCTCATAGAAGGATGAGAAAGGGCAGCCAAGCAAAGATCTGGGGACACTATCCCAGGCAGAAAAATGACACACACAAAATCTGGGAAGAGCTTGGCATGATCAGGTCAATAAGGCTGAAGGCAGTCAATAAAAGGGGGATGGAAAGACACAAGGTCACAGATGGCCTCCAGATGCAGACTTGGCCTGAATTTGAGAGTAAATAGAGAATCATTTCATCGTCATCTATTACTGAGCACCTGTAATAGGTACATCAGTGCTGTGTAACTAGAGATATTGTAAATATAAATTCTGGAGGCTTGAGTGATAATCCACAAAGAACTAAAAAGAAACAAATTCTCTGTATGAGTGATGAGATCAGAAAAGTTAAGTGTAACTTTCTATGGAGCAACCAAAAAAAGGCTTCCTGGAAAATGTGAAATTAGTGGACAACCTTAAATTAAGTGAAAGATTAAACTCAGTAGAAAAAAAAATAGACAAATCCTAATAACAATGGGATAATTTTGTGTTGGTTAGTGTTATAAATTCTGCACTAGTAGCTGCTGACATACAAAAGGACATTGTGTTCCTATACCTTCATACTACTAGAAATTTTAATATATTCATACTTCAAATATAAGAAGATGTGTGTTCCCTAATAAAATCTATTCACTACTGGTTGTTGCAAGTCAGCTTCTGTACATGGAAGGGATATTGCAACTATGAACTCTACAAGATCTGCCAACAACCACATCAGTTAACATTCCAGTAAGGACATGGGAAGGTCTCACAAGGCAAGATCACACTCCTAATTATGGAACTTCAGGTACAGAAAGGTTACTGAGGTTACTGAGTCAGTTCTCAACTGATAGGAGCTCCCTGGTGTGTTGTCCATGCTGCTGATGTCAGACCTTAATCCATGACTGATATATATATATATATATATATATATATATATATATATATACATATATATATATATATATGTTATCACAAGAGAAGAAAACATGAATTATTAGAGAAGGCAGGGGATGTGGGGGCCTGTCACAGGAAGACTGGGTAGGAGTATTAAGGCAGATATTATCAAACTGCATTGTACTCATGTATGGAATTCTCAACAAAAAAAAAAGGAAGAGAAAAATAACAAGTAGGAGAAAGATAGCAAAAATAATTAAATTACATTAAATTAAGTACTTATTATATCCATCACAGAGAAATGAGCAGCTCAACTGAAAGCACAAACAAAAAGTGATATCAATAAGTCAGGAGTTCCGATTAATATATAAAATATGACAAAGTATCTTCTAGACATCACAATGAAACTGCATGAATGAAATCTCAAAACTACAATTGCCTAAACAACACTTGCATAAAGTTTGCATGCCATCATTGATAGACATTTTACAAGGCTTCACCACTAGATGAAGAACTAACCAATGGCTTCAGAAAAGGGAAGAAATGGGCAGCCATATACATAAAATCAACACTAGCCTCAGCAGGGTATATAGATATGAAACAATAGCAATTAAAATAAGGAAAGGAATGTGAGACAGAGTTGAAGGTATGGAAACAATTACATGGGAAAGATGGAGAAGTAGAAATGGTACAAATATGAAAGAAAGCTTAGGATGATAATATTTACCCCAGTGCAGGGAATTAACTAATAAATAGGAATATTAGAGACATATTTCAAGCTCAAGTGTGAATCACAACTGCTGGATCTTTAACAAAACTCATTTTCTCTGTCTTCATTTTCTTATCTGCCAAATGGGCATGATAGTAGAATCCAACTCTTAATTATGTTATTAATACCAAATGTTTTCCTAATGTTATAATAAGTATCAACATTTACTCTCCATAAAATCATCACTTTTGTTTGGTATAAAAAAGATGATTTTTTTTGTAAAGTGTAGGTAGTTTTCTTGTCATTTAGGTCATTGAAAAATTAAGATATTTATGATTTTGTCTAATGAAATGATTTGAATTATGGTAATTTTTCAAAACAAAAATGAAGGAACAAGTTTGATATTTTCCTTCCTTCCCAACATTTTACTGCATTGAAGCAACTAAGAGATTTTAGGTTTAGCAGTGTATGCTGGTATCTGTTACCCAGAAGCTTGGGTTCAGCAATCTGATGTTTTGGTTCCTACCAGAGGTGTCAAATTCCTCCTTGATGGCCTTGTTCTATATTTTTGAGAACAGGGTGTTCTTCTTTTTGACTGAATTTTTTGATCAACAGTTGGTTTCTGGAATCCACTCAGGGAAAATAAATAGAAGAAACAAGCTAACAGGAATGTAGATTTAATAAGAATGAGAACATGAAGAAGAATAGGGCAAGACTCAATCACTGATTAAAACAGTCTGTGACATGCTTACTCAGGCCCTGTGCATCCTTGTGTCTTTGTAGAAGCTGAAAAAGTCTGGCTGCAAAAACACAGCCTAGAAAAAAAGTTAAATGCCTATAATTAATGAAAACTATTACTAATTATTACAGAGTTGTAAGTTGTTAATAAAAAAGGTGTCTATGAGGTATGAAAATGTTTAAGATTTCATTGGATTTAGAGGAAAGAATTACAAAATCTGAGAAACTGAACAAAAAGTACACTAGAAATTCAATCACTCTGAGACTTTGACTTTGGTATTTCAAGAATGCTTAAAGGAAGGCTGGGGGTATTGGCACCTGCCTTTAATCCAGCACTCAGGAGGCACAGGCAGGCAGGTGATCTCTGAGTTCAAGGCCAGACTGGTCTACACAGTGAGTTCTAGGAAAGCTAGGGCTATGTAGAGAAACCCTGGCTCAAGAGAGAGAGAGAGAGAGAGAGAGAGAGAGAGAGAGAGAGAGAGAGAGAGAGAGAGAGAGAGCTGAAGGGCATGAAAAGTAGAAGCTTGCCATCTCACAGCCTAAGGTAAAGAAAGACTCAGCTGCTAAGGGCTAATTTCAATACATTTAAAAAGGAAGAAGACAGGAATGTTGAGTATTAAATAATTAAGTAATGTTAGAGGAGTGGGGACAAGGAGGGAAAGTTCGTGTTTGAGTTGTTAAGAGCAGATGAAATCATGAGTGAATGTGTATTATTGACATAATTATGATCATGTCAAGGACTCTAGTGCCCCAGACCAATTCTTGATCAGGCTCAGAGGAATGGCAAAGCCTTCTTCTGGTCTGATTATAGATGTTGACCATGTGTGCAGAAAGAATCAACTGCAGCCTCCAATTCCAGGACGACTTTCACCTGAGAATGCTCTCCTACAGAGATCCCATACTGAGGTTGACTTATTCTCCTCCTGCTCCTCCCTCTCCTTGTCCATATTGTATATAATAAATGTGCCAAGGCTCTGGGCTGCAGGTGGGTACCACCCAGCTCACCTGATCCCAGCTTTTCCATTTATGTGTCTGTCTTTTTTTGTTTCTCATAACCCCAATCAGGTCAATCTGAAAGACATGTGAGTCATTGTAGTGAGTCATTGAAAACTAAGGATATCAGAAAAAAGCTTTATTAAAATCTACTAGTTATCAAAGTTAATTTCAAAATATAACTAAAAAAAAACAGAACAAGGGGAATTACTCTGCATGTGTACCTCTGAACAGTGTATCTCCAAGAGTAAATGGGTTATTAAATGAAAATTGTACTATAAAACATGGGACACTTCCCAACTAGTCTGATCAGGAAGGGCCTGGGATCTCAAAAACAATATAGGTTGTTGCCATTGACTTTGGCTATCTACAATAACTGAATGCTATTGTTGAAGACATCATACTCTTTGGGTGCAGGACAGAGAAAAATCAGTCTTGAACTGATAAGAAAACTTCCTCACTGATGCCTAGCTTCCCTAGTGCTTGAAGGCACTGTTGGTCTGCTGCAGAAAAAGGACTTGAAATGTGTTACCCATTGTTGTATTCTGGATACCACAAAACCAACTTTCCTCCCAAGATGTGCCTATTGGTGCAATAATCACATGACATTCAGTAACCAATGTATTTCTGATTGGATTTTAGACATACTTTGCAGGAAGAAATGTTATGCCTGGTATTCTAATTTTATACAAAACCTAATGGCTAGGGAGATCATAAGCCCTAGGGTAGAGTCTGCTATTTTCATTTCACTAAATATTCATGTTGTCAATGTGCCTTCTAAATATTTATGCTGTCTTGATCAGTGTTCTATTACTATGAAGAGACACCATGATCATGACAACTTTACTTTTATAAAGTAAAACATTCCATTGGGGTTTGCTTACAGTTTCAGAGGCTTAGTCTATTGTTATCATGGCAGGATCTTAGTGTCTAGATAGGCATGGTGCTGAAAAAGGAATTTAAGAATTCTACATCCTGATCTTTCTATAAGCAGGAAAAGAGAGACACTGGAGCTGACTTGGAATTTTGAAACCCCAGAGCCTATACCCATTCATACACTTCCTCCAACATGGACACACCTATTCCAACAAAACCACACCTCCTAATCCCTCTCAAGTAGTGACACTCCTTGATGACCAAGCATTCAAATATATAATTCTATAGTAGGACACTCTTATTAAACTTTTGCATATGCTTATACTTGTGCTGCTATATCACCTTTGGTCAAAGAAACTTCTTTTGGCAGTGGACAACAGTCAATACAGAGCTGCCTACTGGGACAAAGTGCTGAGAATAAGATTTAGTGTTAAACAATAAATAAGACATCTTTATCAACCTCTCACCTCTCAACCAATAATGCCCTTGCTATACTGCATAAGAGGAAGTATAATGAATCTATGTGCTGGAGGATGGGGAGGAATGCTGTGAAATGGCATGTTTTGGGCATGATATGTCCATCACATTCATGAACTCACAGAAGCTATCATTACCTACAAGATAGGTATACAAGATTAAGACAAATAAGATCCTGAGTAGATTGCATAGATTACCTCTGAGGTTCCATTCCTTACTGAAGATGTATGGTGTGAATAATTCTTGGATGAGTGAGATGGTTTATAAAAGGTATGTCCACTAGTACGTTTCACATGCTTCATTCATAGCCACACACCTGTGTATATATGAACACCACTAACTAGACCTAAGTGGGTTGTAAAAATAAAGATAACAACAAAATATGACAAGGAATGTCTTGTTGCAGGGCGTATAGGGGGAATTGGAGTGGAGAAATGAGGGGAGATAAGTTCATATTTCATTACACACAAATAATCTTTTAAAATGGGGAAATAATTTAATGAGTTTGCAGAATTGCAATAGTCATGTTCTTACTCATCAATTGTTCATCAACTTGGCCAAATTTTCTTCAGGGTTCTCTCACTCTGTAATGCCTAAGTATTAGCTAACTCCAAGCTTAAGTGGGCAATAATGGCCATTTCATTCATGATTGTCCATAAGGAGATCAATTTTCTTCTAAATACCCCAAATGGTGCCTGTTCATGGTAAACATTCTTCTCAAATAACTCTTCTCTATTAAAATTAGAAAACCTTTGTTATTTACCATTGCAACCCTTGCAGATCTTGTAGTAGCAGCAATTTCCCTAATGTCATAGTTTTTTCTGGCTGTCTGTTTTTACCTAACTATAGATGTGTTCTATTTGATAAAAACTTACCTCATCTCTCCCCAGATAAGTAATGTCATTTTTAAATCTCTGAATCAGCCTATTCATGGTCTGGCCAATGAGGAAACCTAGTACTTTGTCAAATATCGCCCCTTGTGGACATGGCATTTTAGAAGAATTCTTTGTTCCATGATGAGTTTATGATCTCACCTAAAAGTTTCACGCTATTTTTGTGATGTATTATTTGACTTTGGGAGATAGAGCTAAGACAGCATCTGGTCAAGCTAGCTTTAAACTCATACTCATTTACTTTGGCCTCATGAGTTCAATTGTCATGAGCATTTTATGAAATTTCTGTATCTCTGATAATCAAGCGAGGTTTTGTATTTCTCGAAGTTTAGACTACAAAATCTCACTGATTTACCAGAGATATAGGTATTCTTTGTTCTTCTTTGCTCTTTCTTACTTCTATTTTTCTATGTCTAAATCTGTTTGTGTTTCTAGTTGACACACAGTTTTTTATGATCCAAGAGAAAATGTATAATAGTCTGATAATCAGGACTAAGAAGTTGGGTCCTTGGCCTTTTATGCTAACTACCCATCTGTGATAGTGTAGAAAATTTGTAAATTTACTGTTTGTTCAGTCTTGTAATTGCCTTGAACAGAAGAACCTAATGCACCACTGTGTTGTTTCTGAAGCAGTACACAGAGTGGATATAGTGTGCAAGAGAATCAAAAAGGGTTAAAATATGCTGCATTTGTATGGATTATGTGAGGTTCTTTATGTTGACATGTTTTTTCTTTTTTTTTTTTTTATTCTGGGTAAGTTTACATTTTGTTTCATATCTATTTACCTTGGAGGAAAGGATGTTTGTTAGGGCATGAAATGCTAACAGTTGCTCTGTACTAATAAAGGTGGGACCAGACCTTGTCTCAGTAATGTGCTGGTTGGAACACAGGTAAAGTGCAAGGTTTAATACTTCTTTGGGTCATCTGTTTTATATTTCTTATCAAAAATTTTAACAAGGGAAGCTATTGATTTATGGGTTTGATTCCAAGGACTTTAGAGTTAGACAGTGACCTGAAAAAATATCCTGAGCTACTTAACCTCCACCAACAGCATGAGCAGGTGCTATGTGGGGAAAGATGTTTTGCCTCTTGCCAAAAGAGGTTCCTCTTTTTTTGTTGTTGTTTTTGTTTGTTTGTTTGTTTTGTTTTGTTTTGTTTGTTTACCGAACATACTATCTACTGAGTGGTCAGAATATGTATGACTTAGTGACAAAATCCTTGTTTTTGTTTTGTTGTTGTTGTTGTTCCCCCCCCCCCCAGTCTTGAAGATTCCACTCCATTCACATTAATACACCAATGTTACTGGTATGTCCCAGATGTCATTCCGCATAAAGCCCCCAAATGTCATATGTATTACTCCCCCAAGGGACAATATACTTTTTACTCTTTATCTATTTTCGTTTATCCGTGTGAGTTAGTGTGTTCCTTATTTCCCTTGATATACAATACTGTATTCATTTATCTTTTATATGAGACATAATTATCACTTTATGTGCTATAATGCAACAAATATACATGATCATATGAGTACTAGCCTGAGGCCAATAGTATCTTATTAATTAGAATATTTTCAATCAAGTTTCACATATTTTTAGGTTTTATTAACATAGAGTATAAAGTTTTGTAATAATGCTTTGAAAATAAAATTCATTTTCCTTACTTCTTGCCTTCCTTCCCAATTCTTTGCCCTTGATTGGTCAGTTATATACTCAGTACAATTCATATACTCCCTCTTCTTCCAGTCACACACTATCCCCACCAGCACTTTTCACCCTGTAGAATTCTGCCCTCATTATGTCTATACCCACTCTCACAGCTACTTATGGATGTACATATTAGCATTAAAATTTAATATCTATGTGTGAGAACGAATACCCAATTTGTATGTTGTAGAATCTGGGTCACCTCTTTTAATTTTTCCATTACCACCTTCTTAGGTTTAGATTTAATCATTTCAATTATCTTTAGAGATGAATAAAATTCTATTTTGTATGGGTCACACATTTTCATTATTCATTAGTCAGTTGTTGAATATCAAGGCTGTTTTCGTTTACTGAACAATGTGAATAGAGCAGAAATGAAGACGGATTTATGAATACCTCTGTGGTAGGATATTGAGCCCTTTGGGCATATGTCCAGGAATGTTTGGATCTCATGGTAATTCCATTTTAAAATTTTTTGAGAAACCTCAATTCTGGTTTTCATAAAGGTTATACTAATTTACACTCCCATAAGCAGTAAATAAGCATTTTAATTTCCCCATTGCCTTTATAAACTAAGATTTTAGGAGTTCTTTACTTACATTATGAGATTTTTAGCAAGTTATACCATAATATTTGAAGCTCTAATTAGAACTTTGGGGTTCTTGGTTAAAAAATACCAAACAAACAAATAAGTGTATTAGACCATGGTCATTCTTAAAATAACCAAATAAATGTATTAGACCATGGTTATCTTTAAAATAATAAAGGTGTTCCTAATGAAAACATAGGCAACTGTCCCATTTGTTGTTTATCCTAATTAATTAACCATGATAATCAACTTGATATAGGTTAGAAGCATCTAAAATGAAAGCCTAGATGGAGGAATAATCTTGGTCTTTTTGTCCTCCTGACATGTCTACAGGGGTTAATCTTGATTGTTAATTGATGCAGGAGGGCCTAGCCTACTGTGAGCAGCAGCATTTCTAGTCAGGCTGTGGACTGTATAAGAAAGTTCGGTAAGTATGAACCAGGTAGTAAATCAATAAGCAGTAATTCTCTATAGTTCCTGCCTCAGTGTCTGTCTTGGGTTCATGCCATAGCTTCTCTCAATAATTAACTATGATATGCAAGTATAAGATAAAAGAAATATTTTCTCCCCTAAGTTGCTATCTATTTGAGTGTTTTACCACACTAACATACAGGAAACTAATGAAAATATGTTATATTGGTGTATATAAATATTTTTTGCTATTAATTTATTAACCTAAAGTTATATCATCCAACTTTTTTCAGACATGAAAACAGATGTATATAGCACTTAGCAAATGCTGTGAACTCCTTTTCATATCCAAAATAACTTCATATTCTATATATCCTAAAATAACTTAAGTTATTTTAATTCTTCTGACCAAAATAATTTTCCTCTGGGTCTTTGGATGAGAAAATTTTCCCTTCCTATTTAGCAAGAAAATGTGCCTTCTTGGTATGACTTTATGTTTGTCCTCCACTAAAGACTGTATAAGGGAATATCTTTGTTACTTCAATTTGTGAATATACAAGAAAGTAATAAAATAGGTTTCCTGAATCCTCCATGGTTGTGCATTTGACCTAATTATCTAATTGTATGGCTAAGACTTAATCTGTTGTATGATTTCACTCTTTACTCTTCTTCTGCTGCTGAGCATATGCATTGGTTGCTTCATTCAATATCTACAACAATAAGAAATAGAAGTAGACATTCAATGACCTTCTGTGATACTTGTAATCACCTACTAGTGGCTCATTAAAGAACTATCGTTTCTCCTGTCTGTCAGGACCTTCATTTTCAAACTTACCTTTATCTCTCCTTTTTGACATCTTCTATTCTTTTATGTTGCATCTTCCCTATTTCACAAAAGCCTTTCATTTATTACTTTTATTTGAGCTCTAAGACCCCTTCTTCTTTTTAGAGACATTTGGAGACTACGCAGAACTCCCACAAGAAACTGTTAAAGGCTGACAAATGTAGTAACACTCTGGAGATACTCACATGACCATTCAGTGTATCCATGTTCTCTCATCCAAACTTCTGTCCATAGAACTATAAATTTATGTATCTTGTCAAACAAAACATTTTTATCATTTGACAGTTTCATAGATTTATATGATAAATTTTAGTAATTTTCATCCCCCATACCTCCTAACATTCTCTTCTTTCTCTAGCTGGAGCCTTTCTTCTTAACAAGTCTTTAACCGCCCATACTTTCATGACCTTTATGTATATTTATGAATTTTATACAGGTTTCTTGCCCAAGCATAGATGAGAAGTTATTTACAAGAAGAAGGTCAATTTACTAGTAGTGGCTACACCATTGGGGAAAAATGGCAATAGTTAGATTATCTTAGTCAATGTTCTATTTCTGTGAAAAGACACCATGACCATGTCAACTCTCATGAAGGAAAACACTGAACTGAGTTTCAGAAGTTTAGTCCATTACCATCATAGCAGGTAGCATGACAGAGCATCTTGCTGGAGAGGTAACTGAGAGTTCTACATCTGGCTCAGCAAGCAGCAGGAAGAGAGTGTGACACTGAGCCTAGCTTAAGCATTTGAAACCTAAAACCCACCCCCATTCACATACTTCCTCCAACAACACCATGTCTATTCCAGCAATTTTAATCCTTGTCAAGTAGTGCCACTCACAAATTACCAAGCATTCAAATCCATAAATCTATGGGAGCAATTCCTATTCAAAGGACCACATACCTGTTGCAGTTTATTTCCCAGTTGCTATGAAAAAACACTGATCCAAAACAACTTTGAAGAGGAAAGAGTTATTTTGGCTTTTAGGGAAAAATCCATCAACAAGAGTTTCCAAAGCAGTAACCTAAAGCAAGAACCTAGAAAAAGAAACTGAAGCAAAAATTTTGGAGAAACAATGCATATTGCTTTGCATTTCATGGTTTGCTCATCACGCTATTTTATACAATCCAGAAATAAGCTACGGGTAGAACTGCCCACAGTGGGACAAACCCTCCAACATCAATCATTAATCAAGAAAAATGTTGGCCAGTCTTTGGAAGGTGTTTTCTCCATTAAGGTTTTCTATGCCCATACAACTATAGCTTATAACAAGTTGATAAAAAAAAATTAACCAGCACAATTGAACTAATTTTTACCTGACACACAAATACATCAATATTATATCATATTTTTATTTTCTTTTTATCCTCAAGGTCTCATATTAATATAACTATATAAAACAGTACAACTTTTAAAGCTCCATAGTCTAATAATAGTAATAATAATAAATTATTAAACAAATTATTCATTGCTGATAGTACCTCTGGGAGGGAGGAAGATTCATGGGCCCTTCCTTCATCCATGATAAGAAGTTTGGGGGCCAAATCTTGTGCAAGACTTATGCAGGTAAACCTAGCTTCAGTAAGTTTGTGGGAACATGTTTATGGCATACCAAAAGATATCTTTATTCTGTACATCTCTCTATTTTATATATCTCACATTCTTTCTAGTCCCTGTTCTGAAGTATTCTCTGAGCCTTGGATGGGGTGACACAGCTGTCATATATATAGCCCAGCATTCAATGATCAATTATTCTCAGCACTTTGGCTGGTTATGGGTTTTTACATTAATCACTACCGTAAGAAGCTTCTCTAATAAAGATACTAATCTATAAGTATAGACACAAGTACTTTAGAAAGTGAAATGATCACTTAACAAAATAATAAATATTAGGTTTTTCCCTTCCATGACTTAACCAACCATGGGCCACTGACAAAGTTTATAGAACTAGGCATGAGTTCCCTCTTATAGAGTAACCATCAAAACCAACCAAAGAATACTTTGTCAAACCTACTGTGTCAAATGATGTCACTATTATATTAGCAAGCATGTCAGACCCAATAGGTCATTATTTTAAGTCATAGGCTTCATGGTTGGATAAGACTGTTTTGGCATTTCTCCCTCTGTAACCTGCATAGAAGCAAGGAGTACACATGGAGGGAACCCATGGCTCCAGCTGCATATGTAGCAGACAATGGCCTTATCAGTCATCAATAGGAGGAGAGACCCTTGGTCCTGTGAATGCTCGATGCCCCAGTGTAGGGGAATGTGAGGGTGGGGAGGCAGGAGTGGGTGTATGGGTAGGGAAACATCCTCATAGAAGCAGGGGGAGGGAGGATGGGATAGGGGTTCCCAGGGGGAAACTGGGAAAGGGGATAACATTTGAAATGTAAATACAGAAAATATCCAATTAAAAAGATAACATAACATATTTTAATGTAGAAAAATATCTTCCTAAATCTTTTTGATGTTAAAGCCTTACTTATGTGCAAATTTTAATTTTAATATTATTTATTTTATTTAATATTATTATATTTATTACATATAATATATTGTATATATTATATTTGTTATTTAATTTTATTATTATTTATTAAATGTTCTGATAATTTCTTTTTTTCCATTTTTTATTAGGTATTTAGCTCATTTACATTTCCAATGCTATCCCAAAAGTTCCCCATACCCACCCACCCCCACTCCCCTACCCACCCACTCCCCCTTTTTGGCCCTGGCATTCCCCTGTACTGGGGTATATAAAGTTTGCAAGTCCAATGGGCCTCTCTTTGCAGTGATGGCCAACTAGGCCATCTTTTGATACATATGCAGCTAGAGACAAGAGCTCCGGGGTACTGCTTAGTTCATATTGTTGTTCCACCTATAGGGTTGCAGTTCCCTTTAGTTCCTTGGGTGCTTTCTCTAGTTCCTCCATTGGGGGCCCTGTGTTCCATTCAATAGCTGACTGTGAGCATCCACTTCTGTGTTTGCTAGGCCCTGGCATAGTCTCACAAGAGACAGCTATATCTGGGTCCTTTCAGCAAAATCTTGCTAGTGTATGCAATGGTGTCAGTGTTTGGAAGCTGATCATGGGATGGATCTCTGGATATGGCAATCACCAGATGGTCCATCCTTTCGTCACACTTCCAAATTTTGTCTCTGTAACTCCTTCCATGGGTGTTTTGTTTCTTATTCTAAGAAGGGGCAAATTGTCCACATTTTGGTCTTCTTTCTCTTGAGTTTAATGTGTTTAGCAAATTGTATCTTATATCTTGTGTATCCTAAGTTTCTGGGCTAATATCCACTTATCAGTGAGTACATATTGTGAGAGTTCCTTTGTGATTGTGTTACCTCACTCAGGATAATGCCCTCCAGGTCCATCCATTTGCCTAGGAATTTCATAAATTCATTCTTTTTAATAGCTGAGTAGTACTCCATTGTGTAAATGTACCAAATTTTCTGTATCCATTCCTCTGTTGAGGGGCATCTGGGTTCTTTCCAGCTTCTGGCTATTATAAATAAGGCTGCTATGAACATAGTGGAGCATGTGTCCTTCTTATCGGTTGGGGCATCTTCTGGATATATGCCCAGAAGAGGTATTGCTGGATCTTCCGGTAGTACTATTTCCAATTTTCTGAGGAACCGCCAGACTGATTTCCAGAGTGGTTGTATAAGCTTGCAATCCCACCAACAATGGAGGAGTGTTCCTCTTTCTCCACATCCTCGCCAGCATCTGCTGTCACCTGAATTTTTCATCTTAGCCATTCTGACTGGTATGAGGTGTAATCTCAGGGTTGTTTTGATTTGCATTTCCCTGATGATTAAGGATGTTGAACATTTTTTCAGGTGCTTCTCTGCCATTCGCTATTCCTCGGGTGAGAAATCTTTGTTCAGTACTGAGCCCCATTTTTTTAATGGGGTTATTTGATTTTATGGAGTCTACCTTCTTGAGTTCTTTATATATATTGAATATTAGTCCCCTGTCCGATTTGGGATAGGTAAAGATCCTTTCCCAATCTGTTGGTGGTCTTTTTGTCTTATTGACGGTGTCTTTTGCCTTGCAGAAGCTTTGCAATTTTATGAGGTCCCATTTATCGATTCTCGATCTTACAGCACAAGCCATTGCTGTTCTATTCAGGAATTTTTCCCCTGTACCCATATCTTCGAGGCTTTTCCCTACTTTCTCCTCTATAAGTTTCAGTGTCTCTGGTTTTAAGTGGAGTTCCTTAATCCACTTAGATTTGTCCTTAGTACAAGGAGATAGTAATGGATCAATTCGCAATCTTCTACATGATAACAGCCAGTTGTGCCAGCACCATTTGTTGAAAATGTTGTCTTTTTTCCACTGGATGGTTTTAGCTCCCTTGTCAAAAATCAAGTGACCATAGGTGTGTGGGTTCATCTCTGGGTCTTCAATTCTGTTCCATTGGTCTACTTGTCTGTCGCTATACCAGTACCATGCAGTTTTTATCACAATTGCTCTGTAGTACAGCTTTAGGTAGGGCATGGTGATTCCACCAGAGGTTCTTTTATCCTTGATGTTCTGATCATTTCTAAATAAAATAATATACTAAAATTTACTTTTCTTTCACATTTTTATGGTGATATATATTTTAAACCATTAAACAATTCATTCGCTGTTTTAATTCTAAAGTTGTATTATATGATTTATATTCATAAGTTTTACAAATTTACTATAAAATACTATTGTATGACATATGGTTCAAAACTATTCACCTCCATGTTTAATGTGTTAAATGGAAGTAAGTGGATAAAATGTATATTCGATATATCTGAATAAAACTCTCCTAGGAGCAATAATACCTGTTGATCAGCTTTGAATAAAATATATAAACATATTTTTGAGGTAAGTTCTTTTTAGGAAGCTAATGTTTCCCTATAATGGTGCCCTCCTCCTGCTTCACCCTTTTGACTTCTGTGATTTAAATATATGATGCCAACTCTTGTAAGATAAATGGATACTTAATAAGAAGAAATCTAATTTTGTCCTAAAATAGAATCATTAGTACTTACAGGGAAAAGATGTGATGCAATAGTTAAATAGGTATGAAAAGTACAAAGTGGACTGCTACTTTTAGGATCAGAACACCTATATATTTTAAATGAACTATATTGCAAAATGTTATATTAATATCAAACTATAATTAAAATTGTGTCTATTAAAATAAAATTTCTACTGATCTCACAGTCTTATATTAATAGGTAATTATAACAATTTTATTGCCCTCCAAGATTCTGGATATTACCAGAGTGAGTACCTTTATGCTGATTTTATCATGTCATTGCTTAAACTTGTATTTTTACTTTTATTGAGTTTAAAGGTTTTTTATAATGATCTTATATCCCATGCTTATCTTTCTTTAAAATATATATAATTATATATAACTGTAATCTCCAATGTGATGCTATTTAGGGATGAAACACTTAGCAATTCATTATTCAATGATAGTAAAGCCCTCAAAACAAGAGAGTTAAGAATGTGATCTGTTTTTGTTTCACTCTATTCCGTATAAGAACACAAGAAGGCAGTTCTCTTTAAGCCAGGAATAAGGTTCTCACTGGATACTGGATCTATTCTTGGATTTTATATTAAGCTCTCCAGCCTCCAGAAGTTTGGGCAATAAATGTCTGTTAACTACATAAGTCAGTCTATGCTATCATTTGCTATAGTAGCCAACAAGTGACTAAGACTTCCTCAATTCTTAAATTATTTCGTTGACACTCCAGTTAAACATTGATGTTAGTTTCTAATACAGGGTCCTCCATATATTTATATTAAGCTCTCCAGCCTCCAGAAGTTTGGGCAATAAATGTCTGTTAACTACATAAGTCAGTCTATGCTATCATTTGCTATAGTAGCCAACAAGTGACTAAGACTTCCTCAATTCTTAAATTATTTCGTTGACACTCCAGTTAAACATTGATGTTAGTTTCTAATACAGGGTCCTCCATATACCAAGTACTAAAACGCTCTGACCACTTTTGACATTTTGTCCTCTCCAGAGAAGATGTAAAGTGCTCTTTATTTTTTCTAATCTGAAAGCTGTCTTGCATAATTTTTTGTGTGGCTCTGGGAAATCAAAACAACTTGTTATTTCACCTTATTAGAAGAGACACTAATCACAAAATTATTAAAAATATGTTATGAAGTACATGGAAATTGAAGTCAAGTTTTAAAAGATGCTTAGTCTTATTTATGTGATTTTATTAATAACTATTATCAATAAAATATTTTTAGTGTTATACAAAACTGTTAATGAAGTTTTCTACCTTATTGCTCTCCATGAGGCATTTCTATTTTTAGCGTCCTCATATTATATTCACTAATCCTTCTGTCCAAACTATCTTATAAAAAGAAGCTAAGTATCTTAGTCTTCCAAAGCCTACATCATTAATCTTGAGTCACACAAAAAGGGCCTTTACACAGTCCTTTTACTATTTGTTAAAACTATGTTGAGACTATCTGGTCTGTGTAACAACCACATATTTTCTTCTTCTAAATTGAATAGCCAGGGAAAAATAAACATATTATTCCTGAAAAATTCTTTAAAAAGCAAGGGGTATAACAGAAGTAGGACCAAAGATGGTCAATAGTACCACTGCCCACAAACATTAAGACAGTGTAATTATAGCATGCTTTATATAGCAAGAATCAACAGGAAGAAACTTAAGCCAGTTAGATCATATTATTAAAGTTTGTGGCCTTTTAAGTCAAATGGCCCAGCTCTGGATGTCTCAATGAACAGTGTGAATACTGAATACTCCATGACAAACAACTGGGTAAATACAGAAAGAAAATTCAATAAATATAGTACATGGGAAAGAAACACATAAAGTGCCCAGTGATCTTCAGAGCACTAATAGGAGTTTTAAGTTTAAATAATAGGAGTTTTAAGTTTAAATAGAGAAAGAATTGGGGCACTGTCAGTAATGAAGCAATCAAGTCAAAGTGTGGGGGCTGGGTGATCATTATCCCACCTTGATTCTGCAAGACAGCTCAAAGAAATCTTTATTGATTGTATGGATCAATCTGTTTACTGTAAGATGATTATTCTTCCTCCAGAGTACTGCTTTGTAATCCAGAGAGTTTTCAATTGGTTTTCAGATGTTTCGCATGTTTCTGTCCCCATGTTATATAGGTGATTATTGATCAATCATATTATCTCTATAATCAAAGGTATGCAGATACCTTTTTTGGGAGAGGGTGTCTAGAAAAGGACAGTGAAAAACAGATAAGATAACTAAAAAAATACATATACAAAGGCAAATACATCAGGCTTATTTCTAGCTTTTAGTTATATTGTGGGCCCAAGGGGCAAAGTGCTTCTTAAAAACTAACTCAACAGAATTATTGGGATTAAAAGGGATCTAATTAGAAATAACCTTAAGGTTTTCTTTGATAGTTGTACAAAGTATTTTGTCTCCTAAGACAGCAAAAAGTATGGCAAGTATTTATTGTTAAACCACAACAATTATATCAGTCAAATTTCTTCAAAGATATAATTTCCAAATTGTGCATGTGCAGATACATGCATATGCTCACTTATGTATGCATCATAAGGAATTGGTTCACGAATGCACAACTGATGATATAGTTTTACTCTGAGAATGAGTAGGCTCAAGATTTAGAAAAAATTATTTGTCCTATTTTGTGTCTGAAGCAAGAAAAGAGTTCATAAATCTGTTTATGGTCACCCAACAAGAGGGAGTTACATCTGGATTAGTATTTTTGCTCTACACAAGTTTTCAATAAATTGAGTCAAACAAACCCAGGTGAGTTATCACTGTAATGTTTTTAGAGGAATTTAGAAGACTTTGGAACTTTGAACTAGAAAAGTTGTTGAATGCTGTCAGCATAGAGTAAAGGGCCATCAGTAGGAACTTAGAAAACAGTAATGTTGACAGCAGTGCAGACCATGAAGGCACAGCTCAGGAGGCTTCAGAGAGGGATAATATCAGTAACTGGACTAGAGGTCATTCTTGTGATATTCTGGGAAAGATTGTGTCTGCCCTCTGTCCATTTCCTTAAATCATACCTGAGACTAATTAAAATGTAGTAAATTAATTTCTATGCAGAGGCAATTTAAAAGCAACATAATATTATAATATTAACTTTGTGGAATGGTTATTATTAATGACTATCAGGCAGCTCTATGAAAAATAAGACAAGGAATATTAATTTTGCAAACTAGGCATTTGCTAAAAGAGATACAAAGATTAGCACCATTAAGGAAAGTCCTCATATCCTGCAAGAAATAAAGGGAAGAGTGGCCTTGGGGAAAGACACCACTCAGCTGAGCTTCTAATTTATGAAAATGAACCAGGGTTCATCCCAAGCTGACAGCTGACAGTTGAACTATAATATCATGCGTGTGGTATTAGCTTTAGACATGAAGGATGAAAGAGTTAGGCTGTTCCTCCATAATTTCAAGGAATTATCTGTGTTGAGGCAGCATGTGACAGGGTAGTACCTTCATGAAAGTTCTGAGAAGAAGTGTCCAGGGACAAGTGGGGCTGGAGAAGCTGAGAGTTTCACTGCTTATTCCAAAGGCAGCTAGCAGAAGACTGACTTCCAGGCAAGACTACGTTATTGAAGCCCATACCCACAGTAACACACCTACTTCATCAAGGCCACATCTCTTAATAGTGCCACTCCTTGGCCCAAGCATATACAAACCATGACATATGGATACAAGAGTTAGAGTCATAGAAACCCTTTGAAATTAAAACCTTAGACATTTATTATGGAACTTCAGGAACTGAATGTCTGCCCTGCTCAGTTCTCAGTTTTGGTCTTTCTTTGGCTCAGTATTTCCTCATTATGTCTTCATTCTTATTTTGTGCGTGTGCGTGCGTGCACACAAACACACACACACAGAGAGAGAGAGAGAGAGAGAGAGAGAGAAATATGTATATATTTAAAGCATATGATTTTCTTTTGGTATTTGTGGGGAGCTAAAAATTAAGACATCACCTTGTGTCTGCCATATACTACCAAACTTCCCTTCTATGATGGACTCTTTTAAGTCTGGACACATAAGCCCAAACAAAATCTTCAGTAAATTGTCTTTGTCATAATGTTTTATCACAGTAACAGAAAAATAAGTAACACACACAAAACCCCCATATGTCTTATTTCATTTTTAAAATATTTATAGGTTTCTTCTTAATTAGCAAAAATCATAAAGTCAGGAGGATAACAGAGGTAAATGTAGTAATAGTATCATCAGATATATAGATATATATAGATATAGATTAGATATAGATTGATATAGATATATTGTATATGTGTATAAAACTGTCAAAACCAAAGAAAACTAAGACAAAATACATAAAATATATTACTGAAGAACTTATAAGAAGTGTGAGTTTTTTATCCCAGCACTCAGAAGAAAGAGTCACTCAGAAGGCAGATCTCTGAGTTTGAGGCCAGGCTAATCTACAGACTATGTTCCAGGACAGTCAAGACTATACAGAGAAATCCTGTCTCAAATAACTGACCCCAAATAAAATAAAATTGACAAATAAATAAAATAAATATAATTCCAACCATCCAATTAAAAACAAATTTTGAATAAATTTATACATTTCCCAATTGTTTGATTTTATTTTATTGTGATAACTGTACAGTTAAAACAGGAGGCTATATTTGAAACATGTTTGTGTGGTTGAGGAAAAACTGAAGACTGATTCCATATACCATATATTTTGGCCAATTTTAAGTCATATACAGTTAATAGGTGTTATTTTAAGAGCTTCTACTTCTAGAGCTAAATAAGTGTCTTAATTGCCAGTATGAAATGAGCTGTTGAATATTAATATATTACAGAAAGAATTTTCTATATATATCTAAACATTATAAAATTAAAACAGGTGTATACAAGAAGAAAAGTAGTCTATCAACAGAATTATGAAAGAGAAAAGTGTTCACTTAATCATCAAATGGAGAAAATTAGAATTTTCTTTCACATTTCAATATATGAATAAGTTTAGAATATTCCATATTAGTGTAAGCTATAAATAAATCATTTACAGACACAAATACAAACAATGTTAAAATGCAAGTAAATATGAAGTAGTGAATTGTATTTTCTAGAGTTTAAACTATTTGAAAATAATCCTAGAATACTAAAAGACAGCATTAAGGACTTTTGCTTTAGTTCTGACATGTGAGGTGCTTAAAAATCATAAATCTCATCCCTAAAAAGAGAAAAATAGGAGTACATTGAAAATAAACTCCTTTGCTTGCACATGCCAGAAAATTAGAATCACATCAGAAACAGGCAAAATTGGAGTCACAACAGAAACTGAAAACTGAGATCACCTTGCACAAAACAGAAATGGGAACACAATGTGGTAAGAAGACTTAAACAGTAATTCTACAGAATTTGTTAAGTCGGAATGTAAACTAGGTAAGAGAAGGAATCTGAAGTAGAAGTTTATGGAGATTTACCTTCAGGATTTCCACAAGTCTACTGTGTCTCTAGCAGCAAGAATAGAAAAACTATCCATCCTGAAATAGTCCAACTTATTCTCTTACTATGGTTATGAAGAGAAATAATGCCTATGAATTGACTAGATAGAGAAAAATTGATTATAAAGAATCTGTTTATACAATCATAAAGACTCAGTTATATCAAGTTCTCCAATCAACAAATGGGAGAACTAATATGAGCTAATGATGTCATTCCATTCAGAGTCAGAACCGTGAATATTAAGATTGGATTAGTTACTTTTCTGTTGCTGTGATGAAATACTATGACTATCATAACTTAAGGAAGAGAGAGGTTATTTTGACTTGTGGATCAAGATGGCAGAAAATAGGTATACCAAGAAATCACAAGCATCATGATAGAAACAGAGAGCTGAAAGCTCACTTCATGAGTCCCAAACACAAAAGAGGCAAGGGAAGCTAGAAATAACTTAAACATTTAAACTCTCAGAGTACTTTCTAGTAATATGCAACCTTCAGCAAGCCTACAGTATGTAAACATCATCCACTGAGCCTATGGAGGAATCACAATCAAATTCTAGTCCTTGGAACCCATAGTCTTGTGGCCACATTACAATGAAAATAACAAAACCAAACATAAAACAGAATACCTCATAGGCTTTAGAAGTATCAACACTGTTTAAAAGTCCTAAGTCTCTCCTGAGACTAAATGCTATCTCTTAACTGTAAAGTCTGGCAAATTCAAAAGGTAAATTATAATATAGTGACAGACCATGTACATTTCATTGCAAAATGGAAGAATGAAGACACAGTGAGGAAATGCTGATCCAAAGCAAGACAAAAACTGAGCATGGCAATATTCAAGTCATGAAGTTCTAGAACAGTGCTTCTCAAACTTCATGAGGTAGTGAGCCTCTTCATGAGGCTGTTCATCCCATCCACATAATTAATATTTTTTCTATTTCATAAATGTAATTTTTCTGCTTTTATGAATCATAATGTAAAGTCTGTATTCTTATGGTCTTAGTTGACCCCTATGAAAGGATCTTTTGACCCACAGGTTGAGAACTCCTGAGAATCCATGTCTGGGGCTTTAATTTTAGAGACCTTTATAACTCTACCTTTTCTCCTTTGCTGTCTAAAATACATGTCTCATTAATACTGAATCCATTTTATGTTTGCATCTCTCCTTGAAAGATATCCCATGACTATCCCATCTCCAAATCTAGAATTATACACTGCAATTCAATCTTCACATACACAGCTTCACACAATGGATGTTCAGGGCCTTTTGCCTATAAAGGCCACTCATTCAGGGACTTCCCTGCATCATGCTGTCTGGACCTAGTAGTTCTCTGGAAGGGCAGAGGAAGAATACACAACCTATTTATTCTTGCATACCTTTAAAGCCAGAACCATGCAGCTCCAAATTCTCCTGCAAGTTTAGGATGCACTCTGGCCCCACTTGAATCAGCCAAACAGCAGCTCTTTTATTCTGTTACTTTGGAGGAGCAGAAACCACCTTGGGCTCCTTTTGAAGAGTTAGAAGGTTACATGGGTGGGGTCTTATACTAGAGCACTATTCCCTTTATTCCAGTGGAGAGAAGACCTCTTATTTTGACTAGCAATTTAAAACTACACCTGAAAGCTCTAGAGACAAAAAAGAAGCAAACATACCCAAGAGGAAGAGATGAGAGGAAATAGTCATAGGTGAAATCAATCAATTAGAAAAAAGAACAATATAAACAATCAATGAAACAAAGAAGTGATTCTTTGAGGAAATCAACAAGAGTTAAAAACCTTAGCCAAACAGATAAAAGGCAGAGACACAGTAATTCAATTTAAAATATCAGAAATGAAATGGAGGACATAAGAACAGATACTGAGGAAGTCACAAGAATCATTAGGTCTTACTTCAAAACCTTTACTCCACAAGATTGGAAAAACTT
Organism: Mus musculus; assembly: GCF_000001635.26. Classification (NCBI taxonomy): domain Eukaryota; kingdom Metazoa; phylum Chordata; class Mammalia; order Rodentia; family Muridae; genus Mus; species Mus musculus. The sequence continues at coordinate 66,263,846 of NC_000086.7, forward strand.
AATGAAATGGATGAGTTTTTCTAAACAAATGTCACTTATCAAAGTTAAATCAAGATCAGGTAAACTATTTAAACAGCCCTATAACACCTGAGGAAATAGTGGGAGTCATTAAAAGCCTCCTAACAAAAACAGCCCAGGGCCAGATGGTTTTAGTGCAGAATTCTAACAGACTTTCAAGGCAAAACTAATAGCAAAACTCTTCAAGCCGATGCAAAAAATCGAAACAAGAAACAATGCCAAACTCATTTTATGAGGGCACAGTCATCCTGATACCTAAACTACAGAGAGACTCATAAAAGAAAGAGAACTTCAGAGTGATTTCCCTTATGAACACTGATGCAAAAATTCTCAATGAAATTCTAAAAAATAAAATCCCAAAACACATCAAAGACATCATCCACCATGATCAAGTAGGTTTCATCCAAGGGATGCAGAGGTGGTTCAATATACAAAAATCTATCAACTTAATCCACCATATAAAAATGTGAAAGAACAATCCACATGATCATCTCATTAGATGCCTTTAGCAAAATTCAACACCACATCATGTGAAAAGTTTAGAAGATCAAGGATACAAGGTGCATGCCTAAACACAATAAAGCCAATATACAGCAAGCCAATAATCAATAGCAAATGAAATAGAGAGAAACTTGAAGTAATCTCACTAAAATCAAGACTGTCAACACAACAATACTGTCTATTCTCTCCCTATCTTTTCAATATAATATGTGATGTTCTAGCTAGACCAATAAAACAACTAAAGGGGTTCACACAAATACAAATTGGAAAGGAAGAAGTCAAAGTATCACTATTCACAAATTATTTGATATAAGACCCCCCCCAAATTCTACCAGAGAACTTCTATATCTAATAAACAACTTCAGTGAAGGCAACTTTAGTGAATGGGTTGAATATAAAATTAACTCAAAGAAATCAGTAGCCCTGCTTCATACAGATGATAAATGGGTTGAGAAAGAAATTAGCGGGACAATAGCCACAAATAATATAACATATTTTGGTGTAACTCTAACCAAGCAAGTAAAAGACCTGAATGACAAGAATTTCAAGTCTCTAAAAATTTTTTTTTAAAAATTATAAAGATGGAAAGATCTCCCATGATCGCCTATCAGTAGTAGAATTAACATAGTGAAAATGGCCATCTTATCAAAAGCAATTTACAGATTCAATGCAATTACATCAAAATTCCAACATAATTCTTTACAGATATTGAAAAAATATTGTCAACTTCATATGGAAAAACAAAAACACAAATTAGTTAAAACAATCTTGTACAATAAAAGAACTTCTTTCTGTATTTCATTATCCTTGACTTCAAGCTGCACTACAGAGCAATAGTAACAAAAACTGCATGGTATTGGTATAGATAGAGACAAGATGATCAATGGAATTGAATAGAAGATCCTGAAATACACACACACACACACACACACACACATACACACAAACTCCCCTATAGACATTTCATTGTTGACAAAGAAGCCAAAATCCATACAATGGAAAGGGCAGAGCATCTTCAATAAATGATGCTTGTCTAGCTGTATGTCTTCAGGTAGAAGAATAAAAATAGATCCATATCTATCAATCTGCACAAAACTCAAAAGTTGATCAAGACCTCAACATAAAACCACATACATTAAATCTAATAGAATAGAATATGGGGAAGAGCCTGAGAAATAACCTTAAACTTACTGGTACAGGAGAAAACTTCATGAATAGAATACTAATGACTCAGGGATTAAGATTAACAGTTAATAAGTAGGACCTCATGAAACTGAAAAGCTTCTGTAAGTCTAAGAACAACATCAATAAGAGAAACAAACGGCATACAGCTTGGGAAAAGATCTTCACCAACCCTACTCTGACAGAGGACTAATAGCCAAAATATATACAGTTTTCAAGAAGTTAGACCCCAGCAACTCAAATAACCCAATTTTAAAATGTGGTACGAAGAATTCTCAACAGAGGAATCAGTAAAGGACAAGAAATACTTAAAGAAATATTCAAAGTCCATAGACATCGAGGAAATGCAAATCAAAATAAAACTGAGCTTCCACTTCACACCCATCAAAATAATTAAGTTAAAAAACTCAAGGAACTAACAAGCTGGAGTAGCCATTTTAATATCGAATAAAATTGACTTCCAACCCAAGGTTATCAAAAAAGACAAGGAGGGACACTACATACTCATCAAAGGTAAAATCCTCCAGGAGGAACTCTCAATTCTGAATATCTATGCTCCAAATACAAGGGCAGCCACATTCATTAAAGACACTTTAGTAAAGCTCAAAGCACACGTTGCACCTCACACAATAATAGTGGGAGACTTCAACACACCACTTTCATCAATGGACAGATCGTGGAAACAGAAACTAAACAGGGACACAGTGAAACTAACAGAAGTTATGAAACAAATGGACCTGGCAGATATCTACAGAACATTTTATCCTAAAACAAAAGGATATACCTTCTTCTCAGCACCTCACGGGACCTTCTCCAAAATTGACCATATAATTGGTCACAAAACAGGCCTCAACAGATACAAAAATATTGAAATTGTCCCATGTATCCTATCAGACCACCATGGCCTAAGACTGATCTTCAATAATAACATAAATAATGGAAAGGCAACATTCACGTGGAAACTGAACAACACTCTTCTCAATGATACCTTGGTCAAGGAAGGAATAAAGAAAGAAATTAAAGACTTTTTAGAGTTTAATGAAAATAAAGCCACAACGTACCCAAACCTATGGGACACAATGAAAGCATTTCTAAGAGGGAAACTCATATCTCTGAGTGCCTCCAAGAAGAAACTGGAGAGAGCACATACTAGCAGCTTGACAACACATCTAAAAGCTCTAGAAAAAAAGGAAGCAAATTCACCCAAGAGGAGTAGACGGCAGGAAATAATCAAACTCAGGGGTGAAATCAACCAAGTGGAAACAAGAAGAACTATTCAAAGAATTAACCAAATGAGGAGTTGGTTCTTTGAGAAAATCAACAAGATAGATAAACCCTTAGCTAGACTCACTAAAGGGCACAGGGACAAAATCCTAATTAACAAAATCAGAAATGAAAAGGGAGACATAACAACAGATCCTGAAGAAATCCAAAACACCATCAGATCCTTCTACAAAAGGCTATACTCAACAAAACTGGAAAACCTGGACGAAATGGACAAATTTCTGGACAGATACCAGGTACCAAAGTTGAATCAGGATCAAGTTGACCATCTAAACAGTCCCATATCACCTAAAGAAATAGAAGCAGTTATTAATAGTCTCCCAGCCAAAAAAAGCCCAGGACCAGGGGTTTAGTGCAGAGTTCTATCAGACCTTCAAAGAAGATCTAATTCCAGTTCTGCACAAACTATTTCACAAAATAGAAGTAGAAGGTACTCTACCCAACTCATTTTATGAAGCCACTATTACTCTGATACCTAAACCACAGAAAGATCCAACAAAGATAGAGAACTTCAGACCAATTTCTCTTATGAATATCGATGCAAAAATCCTCAATAAAATTCTCGCTAACCGAATCCAAGAACACATTAAAGAAATCATCCATCCTGACCAAGTAGGTTTTATTCCAGGGATGCAGGGATGGTTTAATATACGAAAATCCATCAATGTAATCCATTATATAAACAAACTCAAAGACAAAAACCACATGATCATCTCGTTAGATGCAGAAAAAGCATTTGACAAGATCCAACACCCATTCATGATAAAAGTTTTGGAAAGATCAGGAATTCAAGGCCCATACCTAAACATGATAAAAGCAATCTACAGCAAACCAGTAGCCAACATCAAAGTAAATGGAGAGAAGCTGGAAGCAACCCCACTAAAATCAGGGACTAGACAAGGATGCCCACTTTCTCCCTACCTTTTCAACATAGTACTTGAAGTATTAGCCAGAGCAATTCGACAACAAAAGGAGATCAAGGGGATACAAATTGGAAAAGAGGAAGTCAAAATATCACTTTTTGCAGATGATATGATAGTATATATAAGTGACCCTAAAAATTCTACCAGAGAACTCCTAAACCTGATAAACAGCTTCGGTGAAGTAGCTGGATATAAAATAAACTCAAACAAGTCAATGGCCTTTCTCTATACAAAGAATAAACAGGCTGAGAATGAAATTAGGGATACAACACCCTTCTCAATAGTCACAAATAATATAAAATATCTTGGCATGACTCTAACTAAGGAAGTAAAAGATCTGTATGATAAAAACTTCAAATCTCTGAAGAAAGAAATTAAAGAAGATCTCAGAAGATGGAAAGATCTCCCATGCTCATGGATTGGCAGGATCAACATTGTAAAAATGGCTATCATGCCAAAAGCAATCTACAGATTCAATGCAATCCCCATCAAAATTCCAACTCAATTCTTCAATGAATTAGAAGGAGCAATTTGCAAATTCATCTGGAATAACAAAAAACCTAGGATAGCAAAAAGTCTTCTCAAGGATAAAAGAACCTCTGGTGGAATCACCATGCCTGACCTAAAGCTTTACTACAGAGCAATTGTGATAAAAACTGCATGGTACTGGTATAGAGACAGACAAGTAGACCAATGGAATAGAATTGAAGACCCAGAAATGAACCCACACACCTATGGTCACTTGATCTTCGACAAGGGAGCTAAAACCATCCAGTGGAAGAAAGACAGCATTTTCAACAATTGGTGCTGGCACAACTGGTTGTTATCGTGTAGAAGAATGGGAATCGATCCCTACTTATCTCCTTGTACTAAGGTCAAATCTAAGTGGATCAAGGAACTTTACATAAAACCAGAGACACTGAAACTTATAGAGGAGAAAGTGGGGAAAAGCCTTGAAGATATGGGCACAGGGGAAAAATTCCTGAACAGAACAGCAATGGCTTTTACTGTAAGATGTAGAATTGACAAATGGGACCTAATGAAACTCCAAAGTTTCTGCAAGGCAAAAGACACCGTCAATAAGACAAAAAGACCACCAACAGATTGGGAAAGGATCTTTACCTATCCTAAATCAGATAGGGGACTAATATCCAACATATATAAAGAGCTCAAGAAGGTGGACTTCAGAAAATCAAATAACCCCATTAAAAAATGGGGCTCAGAACTGAACAAAGAATTCTCACCTGAGGAATACCAAATGGCAGAGAAGCACCTGAAAAAGTGTTCAACATCCTTAATCATCAGGGAAATGCAAATCAAAACAACCCTGAGATTCCACCTCACACCAGTCAGAATGGCTAAGATCAAAAATTCAGGTGACAGCATATGCTGGCATGGATGTGGAGAAAGAGGAACACTCCTCCATTGTTGGTGGGATTGCAGGCTTGTACAACCACTCTGGAAATCAGTCTGGCGGTTCCTTAGAAAATTGGACATAGTACTACTGGAGGATCCAGCAATACCTCTCCTGGGCATATATCCAGAAGATGTTCCATCTGGTAAAAAGGACACATGCTCCACTATGTTCATAGCAGCCTTATTTATAATAGCCAGAAGCTGGAAAGAACCCAGAGGCCCCTCAACAGAGGAATGGATACAGAAAATGTGGTACATCTACACAATGGAGTACTACTCAGCTATTAAAAAGAATGAATTTATGAAATTCCTAGCCAAATGGATGGACCTGGAGGGCATCATCCTGAGTGAGGTAACACATTCACAAAGGAACTCGCGAAATATGTACTCACTGATAAGTGGATATTAGCCCCAAACCTAGGATAACCAAGATATAAGATACAATTTGCTAAACACATGAAACTCAAGAAGAATGAAGACTGAAGTGTGGACTCTATGCCCCTCCTTAGAATTGGGAACAAAACACCCATGGAAGGAGTTACAGAGACAAAGTTTGGAGCTGAGATGAAAGGATGGACCATGTAGAGACTGCCATATCCAGGGATCCACCCCATAATCAGCATCCAAACGCTGACACCATTGCATACACTAGCAAGATTTTATTGAAAGGACCCAGATGTAGCTGTCTCTTGGGAGACTATGCCGGTGCCTAGCAAACACAGAAGTGGATGCTCACAGTCAGCTAATGGATGGATCACAGGGCTCCCAATGGAGGAGCTAGAGAAAGTAGCCAAGGAGCTAAAGGGATCTGCAACCCTATAGGTGGAACAACATTATGAACTAACCAGTACCCCGGAGCTCTTGACTCTAGCTGCATATGTATCAAAAGATGGCCTAGTCGGCCATCACTGGAATAGAGGCCCATTGGACACGCAAACTTTATATGCCCCAGTACAGGGGAACGCCAGGGCCAAAAAGGGGGAGTGGGTGGGTAGAGGAGTTGGGGTGGGTGGGTACGGGGGACTTTTGGTATAGCATTTGAAATGTAAATGAGCTAAATACCTAATAAAAATGGAAAAAAAAAAGAAAAAACAAAACTCAAGGAACATCCCATGCTGGAGAGGAACTGGAACAAGGGGAACACTCCTCCATTGCTGGTGGGAGTGAGAACTTGTACAACCACCTTGGAAATCAATTTGGCAGTTTTTCAGAAAATTGAGACTACGTTTACCTGAAGACCCAGCTATACCACTCCTGCGTATATACTGGTGTGCTGAGGTTTAGGGTGGAGAAATACCCAGGTGAGGAGCTCCCACTTCTCAAAGGGGAATGGGAGTGGGAACAGGGGAGACTAGGAGGAGGGGATCTGATATTTTGATGTAAAGTGCATAAATAAATTAACTAATTTGAAAAAAAAAAGATCAAACTATCAGCCTGACACCTTTGACATACTTCCTCCTGGAAAGCCACAAATTCTAACTGCCCCTCCTCTCAATATATCCACCAACTGGGAACTAAGTGTCCAACCACCATAAGGATAGTGTCTTCAGTCTGTAACCTCCCAAGTTGAAGACTCAGAAATAGTAGGTTTACCTGTAAGTTCTGTATCAAAAGACAAAAAAAAAAAAAAAAAAAAAATGTGTCTCAGATCAAAGGCAGCAGAAATTCTCTTATTTATCATTCTTCTATCCTAGCCGTTAGCTAATTGGATTAAGTCCATTTACAAAAGGAAAAATCATCTTTTTTTCCAGAAATCTGTATTCTGATATTATTTATAACTTATAGTAAAATCTATAATACTATTTCACTAAAGAGCTTTTCCAAGATCCTGAACTTGTCAAGCCTAATTTCCCTCTTGTTGAGCATATTAAGTCCACTTAGGATCTTGGATGAGCACCTATATAACCTATAACCACCACTTTATTAAAATAGCACAATTCTGAGGTGGGCACAGTGGCACATACCTTTAATTCCAGCACTCAAGAGTTCAAGATCAGCCTGGTTAACATAGTGCATTACAGCACAGCCAAGGCCACACCTGGAAAACCTATCTTTTTCCCATTTTTATTAGATATTTTCTTTATCTACATTTCAAATTTTATCCCCTTTCCTCATTCCCCTCCAAAAAAAAACCCTATCCCGTTCCCCCTCCCCTGATCACTTACCCACCCACTCCCACTTCCCTGTCCTGGCATTCCCCTATACTGGGGAATTGAGCCTTCACAAGGCCACGGGCTTCTCCTCTCATTGATGTCCCACAAAGCAATCCTATGCTACATATGTGGCTGAAGCCTTGAGTCCCTCCTTGTGTACTCCTTGGTTGGTGGTTTAGTCCCTGGGAGCTCTGAAGGTACTGGTTGGTTGTTATTGTTGTTCCTCCTATGGGGAACAAACAAAGCAGCATAATCCATAACAATTTTCTCATATTTATCCTTATACCCACAGATATGAGCAGTCCTCACACCTTATTAAGGAAACCTCTCTTTGCAACAGATGAAGATCATTACAGAAAGCTACAACCAAAGTTCAAAGCTGGAGGCTCAGTCTTAATGGTTGCATCTCCAAAAACTCCCTGCACCTAAGACTCAGGGAATATTGCATTAGTAGGGGTGGAAAGACTGTAAGAGTCAAGGGATCAGAGAGTTTATTGTGAAGTTCTGCCTCCTAGTATTGTGAGAAGCTATACTCATGTCTCACTAATATAATTATCTTAACCCAGACTGAACAATTACAAGCACAGTAGACATGTTGAAGTGGACAAAAGCCCATTGGCCTCAACTCTATACAAAGAACTACTGTCAACTATGGAATACTGAGAGTGAGAGAAATTATTTTTCCCAGAGAAAGCTTACCACTTGGTTATATAACACCGAATCTTCAGTCCTAAGAGACATATACATACAGGTAATATCATACAGATTGAGTAGGTTGTGTTTGTATACTTTAGAAATATATGTACATACACATATATTCATGAAATAACTATTAATGAAAACAGAGGCCAGGAATTTGAAAGAGAGTAAGAAGTAATACATCAGAGGGTTTGGAGTTTAAAAAAAAATAAAAAGGAAGAGTGACATGATACAATTATATTATAATCTCAAAAGAAACAAAGAAAAATTCCCTGGCAGATAATGATTCATAAAAAGGAATACATGAAATGTAACATAATAAAGATCTACTCTAAAACATAGTATATCTACTCTAAAATGAAAAATACTTTGTTGTATTCTTATCAGTATCAGGGAAAGACCAATTTGTCAACTCCACTATTCTTTAGCTTTCAGATGTCCCCCAATGTGGAGAAAAACCAAAAATAAAATTGCTTCTGAAGGTCACATTTCTAAAACAAACTAGAAAATAAACATGTTCATATATGTATAAAATGTTTTTAAGCATGTTTGACCCTATTAACTTATGTCTATTTTTCTACTTTGACAGATTTGCTTCCTTTTATCAAATATCCTCTTCTACTTTTATAACATTGTGTCTTAATCAAATAACAGTTGATTACATTTGAAAGAGCAACACCATGCAGGCTCTACTTAAAATATTTTTAGAGGACTTAAGTCACAACAACAACAAAAAAAGGGATTGCCATAGTTCACTCCATTTCTATAACAGAATATTTGAGTTTAGGTACTTTCTAAAGGAACAAGGTTTATTTTGGCTTATGAAAAGACTGGAGTGTCAAAAACTTAAAACTAGCATATATTCAGCTTCTGGTAAGGATGTCATGCTGCACTGAGTCTATCAAAAGGGCAAACGGATATGGGGAAAGAACAGATCAATGAGTCATTCACGTGATAAATATACACATGAAAGCTCTATCTCATTACCTAAACATCACTTCTTATATCACACTTCCTTTCAGCATCTTTCTGTTAAAGAGTAAATATCTCAATATAAAATTTGATGTGCAAACCTAATGTCCAAGGTCTGGAGAGATGGCTTAGTGTTTAACAGTACTAGTTATTCTTACAGCCTAGGTTAAATTTGCAGAACCTGTAGAGAAGTTACTAGCATCTATAACTCCAGTTCCGGTGGGTCTTATTCCCTATTCTGGCCTTCATGAATATCAAGGAAGCATGTGGTATAAATAAATCAATGTAGGCAAAAAATATATATACATAAAATAAAAATAGATTTAAAAATATATACAATTGATAACAGATACTATAAGTATGGAGTCTCAAGCACCACCTCCCCCCCCAAAAAAATTAAGCAAACATAAGTGCTAACATAATTAACATAAAACTTGCAAAATTGTACTTAATCTGAACAAAGTCAGCCTGAGGACACTGTTACCGTCACAGAAACCCTACCAAAACTTGTTATGTGAAGCAGCTTATAACAACAACAAAATCACCCATCTCCATGTGGCTGAGCAAAAACTTACCAATAACCTCATAGTTATGACAAGGCCAGTCACAGGTCTGTCAACTTCCCATTCATCATCTTGCAAGTACTTCATTAGATGAACTGTTTGTCCTACTGATAAAAACAAAATGCCTATTATCTTGATTTAAACAAATTTAGTTAAGCTTCTCTCTTTCCCATAGGTTCCTGAACTCTGACTTAACCCTAAATTTAAACAAGAACTGGATGGCATAATATTCTCTACTTAATGATCCTTTCTCAAAGCTGACTGACTACAGTCCAATAAATCTTTGACTCCTACTGTCAATCTTATTTCATAATCATGAAAATCTTATAAATGATCTTATCATGCCATAAATTTATCCCACTGCTCCATAACAGATTGTTATTTGTCATACAATCTCCTGTCAGAGTAAAAACACAAACTCAATTTAAAAAATAAGCAGTTTATTCTGAGCCAAATATTAATAACTATGGTACAAAATTCAATATCAAAGTTAGTCTAATTACCATGTGGTCGATATAGCAAGGCAGGAAAACATTTGGGATATGGTTACCATTTTTCTTTCATTTTATTTTTGTTTATTCACCTTATATCCAGTTCATTGCCATTCCTCGCTGTCACCCCCTCCAAAAATCCATCCCCCAGCTATGTTCTCTGAGAAGACACCCCCTAGGTATCTTCCCAGATTGTTACATCAAGTCTCTGCAAGTGTAGGCACATCCTTCCCCACTGAGGCCAGACAAGGCAACCCAACTAGAAGAACAAGAATATGTTATCTTTTTTTTTCATTTATTTATTTATTTATTTTACTTAGTCACTTTATATTCCACTCACTGCCCTCCTCCTGGTGGTCATTCCTCCACACAATCCTTCTTCTATCACCTCTCCACTTCTCCTCTGAGTAGGTGCCTCCCCTGCCCTCACATATTCCCCTACCTTGGCACTTCAAATCTGCATGGCTAGGTGCTTCCTCTCTGACTGAGGCTAGACAAGGCAGCCCAGCTAGAATATATCCCACAGACAGGCAACAGCTTTTGGAATAGTACCCCTGCCAGTTGTTTGGGACCCGCGTGAAGACCAAGCTGCACATTTGCTATGTAAGTGTGGGATTATCTTTATTACATCCTTAGCTTTAAGGTTAATGGAGTCTAGATATGGTGTGTTAAATTTCAAAAGTTCTATGGAGAAATCAAACAGATGTAAGTCAGATACAAAGTAGATAGAAAGTAAACAGACTATTGTCATTGTTCTTCATTAACTCAGCAGAGATTTGTAGTAAGACCTTATAGATGAAGTCAGCACATAATCTGGTCACAGGGCCTGGGGAAATCAAGTTGGTACTGACCTAGAAGCTTTTTCTCCACTGGATAGCATTCATATACCAAGAGTTTCAAGAGTCTGTTTTAGGTCAGAGATGGTCTTATCCAGCTGTGAACCATATGAACCATAACAGTGACTAACATGACAAAATATTCCTATTGATGTAGTAGTGGCATGGATATTATGGATGTAATTAACTGATTTTTTTTACTTGGATTGAAGGTCCTTGCCACAGGAAAGAATGCATGCCTAGTACTATAAATCTTGCCAAGAACACATAGAGAGTTCACAGACTCCTGAGGTAAAACTACTACTACTATTTTGTTAGTAGACATAGAATCAAACTGCTGTCTAAATTCATATCTTTGTGCCATGGATTTGTGCAGTTCTTAGACCTCAGCAGAGAATTTTCTTTGTACAGTGAATGGTAATTAACACAGAAATGCCGTGTGTGTGTGTGTGTGTGTGTGTGTGTGTGTGTGTGTGTGTGTATGTCATTCTCTGTCCTCAAGGCTCAGGTACTATTTTGGAAGAGGAGATGGAAAGAATATAAGAGCCAGGGCCAGGAAGGATGCAATTGAAACAATGTCTTCTGTATATAAAAGTACTTTTGGTCTTATGAACTCACAACAGTAAATGTTGCCTGTAAAAATTCAAGTCAATATTTTAGCTTTGATGGGTATGTAGTTACTTTTCTATTATTCTGATAAAACACCATGACCAAAGTAACATAGAGAAGAAAGTGTTTATATGGGTGTATGATCCCAGTGGATTAAAGTCTATGATGATAGAATTAAGACATGGTATCAGGAACAGGAAGCTGTATGCTCACATCTTGAACTGTAAACACAAAACAGAGAAAGCAAACTAAAAATGGCATGAGTCTTAAACTTTCAAATCCCACTTCTGGTAGCATACTTTCTCCTAAGGCCACACCTCCTAAATCTACCAAACAGTGTCATCAATTTGGGAGCAAGTATCCAAATGCCTGAGACTATAATATATATCTCATTCAAACCATCAGGAAGGGGGAGGGGTCATGAGATCACTCCCCTAACTGATGAAATATTGACAGTTGCTGACTTCTGAGAGAGAGAGAGAGAGAGAGACAGAGAGAGAGACAGAGAGAGAGACAGAGAGAGAGACAGAGAGAGAGACAGAGAGAGAGACAGAGAGAGAGACAGAAAGAGTGAGAGAGTCAGTTTTCTTTAAGAGTGTGGCCACTTATAGGTTAATCATGTTTCAGTAGATATATACACACCAATTAGGGTTTAGGAAGCAGAAATTAAACTGTTGAAATTGTTACATAAAAGAGGAAAGGAAAGCTTCTAAGGTTTCTCTTTTAAAGTCATTATTACTCTGATATCAAACTAGATAAAGATGCAACAAAAAGAAAGCTTAATACCAATCTCACTCTCGTACAAATATGCATGCATTCTCTATAAAATCCTGACAAACTGAACCAAAGACCATACCAAAAAGATCTTTCATCATGACCAGGTTATATTCATTTCAAAGACAGGGGGATAACTGGTACCATGAAACTGCTAGCTGACAGAAAAAGCAGTAGTATAACTCAACTTACAGGCACAGGTAAGACTTTGTAAATAGGACTCTGGAAACTCAGGAAATAAGACCATCAATTGACAGATAGGCACTCGTGAAACTAAAAGGCTTCTGTAAACAAAGGATGGCATCACTCTAGTGAAGTGGTAGCCCACAGAATGAGAGAAAATCTTTGCAAGTTATTCATCCTTACAGAGGATTAATGTCCAAAATACAAAAGGAACTAAGAAATCCTAAACCCTAAGAAAACAAACAATGCAATTTTAAAAATCAGGTATGGAATTTAGCAGAATGTTCTCAAAAGAAGGAATACAAATGAATAGTACACACATGTTCAACCAACATGGAAGAAATATAGAATCAAAATACATTAATCACATGAAAGAAATACATTCATCGAACTACAGTCAAGTCAGCATTACTGTTATTGGGATTATAAATAAGAACAAATGTTTGAATGGATGGAGGGAAAGGGGGATTTTTACACACCATATGTGGGAGTGTGACTAATAAACCCATTCTGGAATGCAGTCTGGAGATTACAAAAAAAATTAAGAAATAGATCTACCATATGACACAGCTACACAAATCCTGAGCCTATGCCCAGAGGTTTTTCCATTTTACTACAGAGACACTTGCATATTCATATTCATTAATGCTATATTCACAATAGTTATGAAATGAACTTGACCTAGATGTTCAATAATAATAATAATGAATAATAAAATGCTGTTTCTAGTCATAATCTAATGTTATTCATTTGTAAAGAAAAATGCATTCATAACATTCACAGATAAATGGGTGGAACCAGCAAAATTATTCATAGCGAAGTCCCCAGATAACAAGTATGTGGAAGATAGGAACCTAAAAGGGACCATTGCTGGGAAAAGAAAATAAAGATCCATAATTAGTATTAGAAGAGGAAATGAGAGGAAAGGACGTATCTGATATGGGAAGTCCAAATTGAGAATGTATGAAGAAGTCTCATGAAACTCTACTACTGTGTGCATATGTGTGTGTTTTGTGTGTGCTTGTGTGTGTATGTGTGTGGAGTTTGGACAAAGTTATACACATTAGTGAATAATGATGGTGCTACAAAACAATGGTTATTATATCAAAATCTCAGTGTGAGATATGGGTTAACTTCTTACAGGTTATTGGTTAGAAAGGTACTAGAAGCACAGAAAATGCCATTACTATTACTCTTAGTAGCATATCAGAGTTATATAATAATATGCTATTGTAAAATATATACTTTGGTTGCTAGGCACAGAGAAATAAGTCTTGAATGCACCAATAAACCTTCCATGCTAAGTAGGTTTCACAGGTGCTATGCAGGATATGCAGGATACTGGGGATGAAAAGGGTCAGTAGTCTTGTCTTACTTAGCAGTGGAGCCTGCATGCTACAATACCATTCTTTCTGCTAGGCAGGATATGTTTACTAGTACAGTTGTGTCATGACTATATATATATATATGTGTGTGTGTGTGCGTGTATATATATATATATATATATATATATATATATATATATATATGTAACAAATTGTTATCCTGGTTTTTATTAGATGCCTACTCCATAGGAAGGACTTTGTGCTTGGTATTGTAAGCATGCACAAAACTATGGCTGTAGACATCATAATCTCCAAGGGAGACACTATTGATGTTTATATAAATGGTCATATTGACAAACGGCCTTCTAAATATTTATGCTTATATCTATAGATCTGTGCTGCTTTCAACTTTAGTCAGAAAAGCTTTTTATTACAGTGGGTAGTGGTTAATGCAGAGATCATTACTCTTCAAAGTGCTAAGAATAAGCCTCTTGAGTATTCAACCATATGAAACCATCTATATAAACATAAGCTATAATATATATAAATATATTGAAATATATAAATATATCTCATTTTAATTTATTTTTATAAGCATATATATATATATATTCACTTATAAATGAATATTAGCCATAAAATACAGGATCCCCATATACTCCACAGACCCAAGGAGGCCTGACAGGATGGAGGCCACAAGCAAGGATGTTTCACTTGGAAGGAGAAATGGAATGGTCATGGAAGGCAGCTGAAAGGAGGGAGCTGGGTGGGAGAATTCAGGGTCGGGTGTGGGGAGGGGCAGGGCTACAGCCGGATACCCATGAGAATGAATGGAAATATGCAACTGAGGGGGTTGAGTAGGGGGCATCTCCAAGAAAGACAGAGACCTTGGATAGGGGAGGCACCCAAGAATCAATGAGGGTGTCCTAAGCTGTGACTTACAGCACTGAGGATATGGAGTCTAGGTAGACTACCTACTCTGGACAGGCAGCAACCTTGGTAGAGCAATAGGAATAGCAGCCCACCCAGAAAACTTTTGACCCCAAACTTACCTTGTCTACAAGAAATGCAGAGATTGTGGATAGACCAGAGACTGAGTGAATGGCCAACCAATAACTGGCTCAACTTGAATCCCATCCTATAGACAAGCGCTAATTCCTGACACTATTAATTATACTCTGTTACTAAAGACTAGTATGGCTGTCCTATGAGAGGTCCACCCACCAACTGACACACAGATGCAGACACACACAGACAGTGACTGGGGCTTAGGGACTCTTATGGAAGAATAGGAGGAAGGATTCTAGGCCCTGAAGGGGATAGCAACTCCACAGGAAGATCAACAGAGTGAACTAACCTGGACCTTGGGGCTCTCAGAGTCTTAACCACCAACCAGAGAACATACATGGACTAGACCTAGACCTCCCCACACATATGTAGCATATGTGCTGTTTAGTCTTCATGTGGGTCCTGAACAAATGAATCAGGGGCTATTCCAAAAGTGGTTGCCTTTAAGTGGGATATGTTCTTCTAGCTGGTCTGCCTTGTCTGGCCTCAATAGGAGAGGACACATCTATCCCTGCAGAGACTTGAAGTGCCAGGATAGGGGGATGGCCAGGGGACTCCCTCCTGCTTAGAGGAAAAGAGGAGGATGGAGGGGAGGATTGAAGGAGAGGGTGACTGGGAGGGGAGCAGTGAGCTGGAAGTATAGTAAATAAGTAAAACATAAATAAAATAATTTGGGGGCTTAAAACATTAGTGCATTATATATTATATTTTCTCATTTTTCTTCATTTCCCAATATTGCTTTGTTTTCCTTCAGCACATGCAATTTTATGCTCTTATGTAATTAAGTATTTCTCCAAGACACTATCCAGTATGTTCAAAATTCTCTCAAAAGTTCATTGTGGTTAATCTATTTTGCTTCTGCACATTACTAACTCAAACTACCCAACTCTCTCCCCCATCAAAAAAATCTGGAAAGACAAAGACTAGGACATCATGTTATCCAAATTACATTGTAAGTACATAGCTCTCTGATATTCCATTTGAAGTGATCTCTCCTTCTTACCTGGAAATCAAATATTTTCAGGTTTGATTATATTATATTATAGTAAAAATATATAATATATATTATTTAAATATATTTATATATTTATTTAATATGTTTTATATATAATGAAGTATATATACATATATTTATTTGTACTTATATACATACATATTTTAATATACACATATATATGTATATACATATATTCATCTATATGAAACTCACACCACCAAGGTCAAGGAACATCATGGGTTAGGGAGAGGAATGAATGTAAGAGGTAGAGGATGAGAAGTGGGGGAGGAGTGCTGTGAAAATCTTATCTCTGGATATGACATCTCTGTTGCACACAAGAAACTCACAGCATCTATGTTACCTACACATGACCTGTACAATTTCAAACTATTTAAAAATTCCATGATGAAGGTGAGAAAGACTGCTTAAGTCTGCTAGGACTCCCTTCTAGCAAAGTAGGTATTGACAACTGAAGGCTGATAGAAGAGGGAGAGTCACTTTTCTTTATAAGTATAGCCATTGATAGGTTACCTATTTCACTGTGGATGATCCCACACCCATTCAAATATGGGCAACACTAATTTGCCTTGGTGTGTCAAATAAATAAACAAAAATATACAAAGTGAGGACATGACATTGGATGTGAGAAGTTACAGTAGGAAGCCTGTGGGCAGTTAGATAGAGAATGGTAGTGATGAGTGGATATGATCAAAATACATTTTATACACATATGAAATTTTCTAAAACTGAAAAATAACCATTTTAAAGTGAATGTCAAGTAACAAAAGTAGAAACAATATACAGTAAAATACTTTTTAAACTGCAGAGATGCTAGAAAATTCAAAAGGGAGAAATTAGACACATTCCATTATAAATTACTGTCATTTGCTGTCAAGTGATGCAATGTTGTTTGCAAGTTGTTTTATAAACTAACTTGTAAATTTATATTACAAACGGCAGAAGTTACTAAAACAATTTTAAGAGAAGCATAATATTTTTGCTGTGAAAAGAGAAAACTTTAATTAAATTAAAGAACTAAAACCACAGAAGACAAAGTAAAAGGACTCAAAAAGGACAAGAGAAAATAACAGATATAAGTAGTAGCAAACTAGTTATAAAATGTTAACTATCAACTCCTCTATAATAATAATATGTTAATTAATTAACTATGATTGGTCTAAATAGACTAACAGATACTGCCAAACTAAAGTTTAAAAGATAAGGCCCAATTACACGTTGTCTATAAAAAGTGATATTGAAAAATTATCTTGTATTCTAATGAATAAGGATAGATAAAAGTGAGTTCAAATTAAAACATCTGACTCACTATAACTTTTTAAATAAGATTCAGTTTGTAATTTAAGAAAGAGCAAGAAGAAAGCACATGGATCTATGAAAAGCATAAACATTGTAGAATAGTATTATTTCATATCATTTTATCCACAGATTATTTAAAGATAAGATGATTAGCAGTATTCAATCATGAAAAATTGCCTAGTATCTAAGCCCCCACACTAAATATATTTGTTATACAATAATAGATGTATAGGTAAGACACTCATCATGTTAGATTAGAAGAATAATTTATACTTCAATTAGGAAGTTTCAGAATATAGTTATAAAGATAGGTTAAAATAATTTTCAAGGCATTTTGCTTTGACTTATTTGACTTTCTTTTCTATGTATACTTACATATATAATGAAGAAAATATAGGGCAATGAAAGTTCCTCTCATTTAACTTGCTGAATTTTCTACTTTGTGTGATTGATATTTGTCCTTCAAAACATTGTTCATAAATTTCATTTAGAATTGTACTTAATTTTGCATATTTCATCATTTTAAAATAAAAATTCAATGACTTTAAAGTCAAATAACATCAAATTCATTCATTCATTCATGAGTATTTATTAAAGAATAACATTGCTCTAAATATTCTGTGCTATACAATGGCTTAACAGTACATCAGCCCCATTTTTTTCATTAAACTACCTTTTAGAGGGCTAATCTATTAAATGCTACACAACATATTTGAATGGTTCCTTATCTCCTGTGATGTCAAGTTACTTATGAACATCACATACTGATGAAAATAAAATCTGGGCCAAGTTTATAACCCAATTTTGCATTTGACTTTCAGGATATCTTCAGGAAATGGCATTGTTCTTGTTACAGGAATCATGTACTATATTTGAGTGATGAATGTTACTGAAAGCAAATTGGAAAATGACCAAAACCAGCTACTGAGCCCAATCTTGCTTGTTTAATTGTTTCTGGTTAAATAGGCAGTCATTGCTTTCTGTCTCCCTTTCTTGCATCAGACAGATACTGAGTTTGTATGAGAATTAGAATAGTTAAGATACTTAGAGCTAGTATTTGGGAAATGAAATTATTTACATAAATCTTAACACAAAATGTATAAGTTGATTTTGAACTTTAAATCATAATGGAAAACATTTTAAGACTACAATAATTTTCCAATGAAGTTAAGCAGTGCATATTCTTAATATGATGTGTCCTAGTCACATCACAGAACAGTTTTCAAAGTAAACTGTCCATCTCATCATAACTATACAGGAAGTTAGCATTTTAAAATAGTGATATAGTCATTGGTGACACATTTCTATAATCCTGGTTTTGAGAAGAATAAGAAAATAGCACATTATCAAAATGCCCTAATGAGAACAATAGTACTAAACAATCTTTCTATAGCAATTTTTATTCATATCCTTCCTCTACCTTCCTCTCTTGTTTTCTTCTGTATTACTTTGTTTACTAATATATAAATGCAGCAGTATCTGAATATCTTGCAGTAACTCTGACATATGAGACTACTTTCCCAATTGCAAGATGGACTACTCAATCTGTGTGACATAGAGTCAATATTTCTCCGTAACAACAAAAATATTTTCACCTATACATCTGCACCTCTTTCTACTTATCTAAGGTAGATTTTACCATCTCTTCTATCTCCTAAGGTATGTGGGATTCTCTGATCTGTACCAGCTGTAAGAACTCACTATCAATATTTGCTAACAAATCAATTACTCCTCCCACCACAAACACGATGCTTTACCTTATATTCTCTGCTTACACAATTTTTTTGAAATATTCCCAAGTTAGCATTCTTTCTTTCCATGAAAATATCCTTTTAGAAATTCTGAAAGTTCCTTCCATTCTCTTAAGACATATCAGCATTTCTCTATGACCTTAAACTTCAAATTTCTAGATATAGAATTCAAGAACATTCATTTTATCCCAACTAATATCTCACAGGTTATGACATTCAAGCTTTATCTTAACTTTAGATAGTCACAATTGGGGTTTTGTATATTAGAAGTTTCAGTAGTATGGAGAAGACTGGCAGTCATCTTTCCTCTGTATTTTTCTTACCTCATGATCTTGGAGTACATAGTATCCTAATGCTTTATTTTTTAAGATCACTGTAGTCCATTTAATTGCTGTTTGTGATTGAACTTTATATGATATATCCTGATTACTGTTTTGCCTCCCTCTACTCCTTCCAGTTTCTCTCTACCTCCACTCCTATCTGGGTCTATCCCCTTTATATCTACCATTAGAAAATAAAGTCTTCTAAAGAATAACAATACAATAAAATAATAAAATAATATAAAACAAAAACCAACATATCAAAATAGGACAAAGCAAGTAAACAGAAAAGAGCTCAAGAGAAGGCACAAGGAACAGATATAGACACAGAGACCCACTTATTCACAAAATCAGGATTCCAATAAAAACTCTAAACTGGAAGCCATAATATATATGCCAACATATAGTTTTTTAACTCTGGTGGTAAAAGATAGAAAATGAAACATATAATATAAAAATAAAAAAAAAACAAACTCTAGTAAAAAGTAATCAGATATGGTATTATGAGACAAATAATTTCCAAAGATGCCACTAAGTTCATCTTCTATTGACCATCTTCTATTCCCGTTGTTCATCTTCTATGCCCATTGTGGTGGGCATGCAGGCTACCTTTAAGAGTAGTTTGCTTCCCCAGTGAAAAAACTAAAATTTCATTTGCAATCAGTTATCAATTGGAAATAATTTCTGGGTTAGGGATGGGGGTATGTTCACATTTCTCCTCTCAGCTATAGAGCTCATCTTGTGCAGACTTTTGCAGGCTCTATGTATTCTGTCTTGGTTTCTCTGAGTTCATATATACATTGATCCTGCTGATTTAGATGGCTTTGTTGGTTTCTTTTGTTTGTTTGGTTGGGGGGGGTGGTATCTTCTTTTCCCTCTGATTCTTTAAACCTTTCCACCTCTTCTTTGCAATCTTCCCTGAGCCTGGGGAAGCCAGTGGGGCAGACTTAATGGAGACATCCCATTTAGGGCTGAGTGTCCCAAGGTCTTGCACTCTTTGCATTGTCTGGCTGTAGGTCTTTGTATTTGTTCCCATCTGCCGCCAGAAGAAGCTTTTCAGATGACAGTGAAGCAAGATTGATCTGCTATTAAGTATAGCAGAATGTCAATATATAAGTATTGCTATGTTCTTTTAGTATTTGGTTTTACCCCAGGTCTCTGTGCTATCTAATCTCAGGTTCTTGGTCCTAGCATTATAGGGTATGAGTTCCCTCTCATGGAGAGAGCCCCAAGTCCAATCAGATATTGATTGGCTACTTCCATAAGCTTTATGGCACCATTGTACTAGCAAATCTTGTAGGCATGGTTGTAGATCATAAAGTTTGTGGCAGGCTTGGGGCTTATGTTTCTATTCAGGTACCGTGCAGATACATTCCTGAACCAAAGACTAGAACATAGGACTGAAGGTTCTATGTAATAACCAGCTCCACTTCCATGTTCAATGAGTTGTATGAGTGTTCTCAGCAGTGTGTACTTACCATCAATTTCTATAGAGGGGCCTACAGTTGGGGATTCCCCTGGAACCTCTTTGGCCATCAACTGAATTAGATGTAATCTATTCAAGGTATTGGAGGCTTCTTTTGGTGACAAGAGATGTCCCATTGGGGGTCTCTATTTCTCATTATTTGTACTTTTCATTTAGATTGCTTTAATATATGTATATATTTTAGGAAGCGTCTAAATGTACTAGGTTTTCATACTACCCCTCAAATGGGCCTTATTATTAAGCATCTCTCTCTCTTTTCTCCCCTTCCATATCTGATCACATTCCAGTCCTAAGGATCATATTCTGTATGCACTATGGACAAGAGTATAAGAAAACAAAGAAACTAGTTAGAAGGTTTGGGCAATAATTCACATGGTACATAATGATGGCATAAGTTAGAAAAGAAAAGCAGTGAAGACAGGGAGATGATATAGGGTGTTGATACATTTTAAAGATAAACATAACATTATCAAGAATTCAATTATATATGGCATGTAAGCAGAGTCTAGTGAATTTTAAAGTTTCTTACATAAGAATCTCATTGAATTTTATCACCCCTTTCTGTACAGGTAAATATAAGGAGGAGTAATTTGGGTAAAGAATATCTAGAGCTCAGCTTTGAATATCTTAAAGTGGGGCTGCTATTTGTCATCTAAATAGTTACAAGTAGAAAATTACTACAATAGCAGTTATGGAGCCCAGAGGATACAACTGAACAGGAGAAATTGAATATCATCAGCATCTCGATGATATTTATAGCCTGAATCAAATAAAGGTACCAAAGGCAATGAGTAGAGGATCCAAGATTATTCCTTGAAAGAAGCAATGGTAAGAAGTCTGTGAAATGTGAGGAAAGCAAAAGAAACCAAGAAAGATATCTGAGATGCTGAAGTTTAATCTGCAAAATACATTGGCCTAAAAAGATAGTTGGAAAACTATCTTTAGAGTATTTTTGCATTGATGATCATAAGGGAAACTGGTCTGAAGTTCTCTTTCTTTGTTGGGTCATTGTATGGTTTAGATATAAGCATAATTGTGGCACCATA
The DNA here is from genome assembly GCF_000001635.26 of Mus musculus. Classification (NCBI taxonomy): domain Eukaryota; kingdom Metazoa; phylum Chordata; class Mammalia; order Rodentia; family Muridae; genus Mus; species Mus musculus. Next base: position 66,285,760 of record NC_000086.7, read on the forward strand.
GAATGCATTAGGTAGTGTTCCTTCTGTTTCTATTTTGTGTAATAGTTCCAAGAGTATGGGTATTGGGTTTTCTTTGTATGTCTGATATAGTTTTGCACTAAAACCATCAGGTCCTTGGCTTTTTTTGGTTGGGAGATGTAGTGGATATTTCTGGTTGTCAACTTGACTATATCTGGAATGAACTATAATCTAGAATTGGAAGGCCCACCAGTGATCCTTATCAGGAGGCTAGGAGATAGAAGTTTTTGACCTGGATCTTGTTGTGGAGATCTTGAAGCATAGTGGCTATAAATTCCAGAAGATTAATACAGGGAGATCTCTGAGTTCAAGGTCATCTGGGATTAAATGTACGGTGGCACACACTTTTAATCTGGGCTACACCTTCTGCCAGAGACCTACATTGGAAGAAAGAAGTCTCTCTCTCTCTCTTTCCTTCGACTGCTTGCCATTTGGGACTGAGCAACTGCTAGATCCTTGGACTCCCATTCACAGCTGCTGTTGACCATTGTTGGGAGTTGGACTGCAGACTCCAAGTCATCAATAAAGTACTTTACTATATTGAGACTACCCATAAGTTCTGTGACACTAAAGAACCCTGAGTAATACAGGAGACTTTTAATGACTGCTTCTATTTCTTTAGGGTTTATGGGACTGTTTAGATGGTTTACCTGATCCTGATGTAACTTTGGCACCTGGTATCTGTCTAGAAAATTGTACATTTCATCCAGATTTTCCAATTTTGTCTAGTATAGGCTTTTGCAGTAGAATCTAATGATTTTTTAAAAAAAAACTTCTTTGTTTTCCATTGATATGTTTCTCTTTTCATTTTTGATTTTATTTATTTTGGATACTGTCCGTGTGTCCTGTGGTTAGTCTGGCTAAGGGTTTATCTGTCATGTTGATTTTCCCAAAGAACCAGCTCCTGGTTTTGTTGATTCTTTGTATAGTTCTTTTTGTTTCTACTTGGTTGATGTCAACCCTGAGTTTATTTCCTGACATCTAATCCTCTTGAGTATGGTTGTTTCTTTTTGTTTTAGAGCTTTCAGGTATACTGTCAAGCTCCTAGTGTAAGATGTCTCCAGTTTCTTTTTGGATGCACTCAGAGCTATGTTTTCCTATTAGCACTGCTTTCATTGTGTCCCCTAAATTTTGGTATGGTGCGCCGTCAGTTTGATTGGATTCTATAAAGTCTAATTCTTTTTTCTTCCTTGACCAAGCTATCATTGAGTAGAGCATTGTTCAGCTTCCATGTGTATGTAGTGTTTTCATTGCTTTTGTTGTTAATGAAGACAAGCCTTAGTCCTTGGTGATCTAATAGGATGCATGGGGTTATTTCAATCTTTTTATATCTGTTGAGGCCTATTTTGTGACCAATTATATGGTCAATTTTGGACAAGGTACCACACGGTTCTGAGAAGAAGGTATTTTGTTGTTGTTGTTGTTTTAGAATGAAATGTTCTATAAACATCTGTTAAATCCATTTGGTTCATAACTTCTGTTAGTTTCACTGTGTTTCTGTTTAGTTTCTGTTTCCGTGATCTGCCCATTGCTGAGAGTAGGGTGTTGAAATCTTCCTCTATTATTATGTGAGGTACAATGTGTGATTTTCTAAAGCTTCTTTTATGAATGTGAGTGCCTTTGCATTTGGAGCATAGATGTTCAGAATTGAGATGTTCAGAGTTCATCGGTAGATTTTTCCTCTGATGTGTATGAAGTGTCCTTCCTTATCTTTTTCTGATAACCTTTAGTTGAAATTCAATTTTATTTCATATTAGAATGGCCACTCCAGCTTGTTTCTTGGGACCATTTTCTTGGAAAATTGCTTTCCAACCTTTTACTCTGAAGTAGTGTCTGTCTTTGTCACTGGGTTTTATTTCCTGTATGCAGCAAAATGATGGGCCCTGTTTACATATCCATTCTATTAGTCTATTTATTTTTATTGGGAAATTGAGTCCATTGATGTTAAGAGATATTAGGAAAAATTGATTGTTGCTTCCTGTTGTTTTGTTGTTAGAGGTGGGATTATGTTTGTGTGGCTATCATATTTTAGGTTTGTTGAAAATTTAGTTTCTTGCTTTTATTAGGGTATTGTTTCCCTCCTTGGGTTGGAGTTTTCTATCTATTATCCTTGATTTGTGGAGAGATATTGTGTAAATTTGTTTTTTTCATGCAAAATCTTGGTTTCTCCATCTATGATAATTGAGAGTTTTGTTGGGTATAGCAGCCTGGGCTGGCATTTGTGTTCTCTTAGGGTCTGCATAACATCTGCACAAAATTTTCTAGCTTTCATAGTCTCTGGTGAGAAGTCTGGTGTAATTCTGATAGGTCTGCTTTTATATGGTACTTGACCTTTTTCTCTTACTGCTTTTAATATTCTTTTCTTTGTTGAATTCATTTGGTGTTTTGATTATTATGTGCCAGGAAGAATTTCTTTTCTGGTCCAATCTATTTGGAGTTCTACAGGCTTCTTGTATGTTCATGGGCATCTTTTTGTTTAGGTTAGAGAAGTTTTATTCTATAATTTTGTTGAAGATATTTACTGGCCCTTTAACTTGGGAATCTCCATTTACTCTCTTCTATGTCTATTATCCTTAGGTTTGGTTTTCTCATTGTGTCCTGGATTTATTGGATGTTTTGTTTTAGGAGCTTTTCCCATTTTGCATTTTCTTTGACTATTGTGTCAATGTTTTCTATGGCATCTTCTGCACCTGAGATTCTCTCTTCTATCTCTTGTATTCTGTTGGTGATGCTTTCATCTATGACTCCTTTTCTCTTTCCTAGGTTTTCTATCTCCAGAGTTGTCTCCCTTTGTGATTTCTTTATTGTTTCTACTTCTGATTTTAGATCCTGGATGGTCTTATTTAATTCCTTCACCTGTTCGGTTGTGTTTTCCTGTAATTCTTTAAGGGATTTTTGTGTTTCCTCTTTAAGAGCTTCTCCCTGTTTACCTCTTTTCTCCTGTAATTTTAAAGGGAGTTATTTATGTCCTTTTTAAAGTCCTCAATCATCATCATGTTAAGTGATTTTATGTTTGCATCTTTCTTTTCCATTGTGATGGTGTATCCAGGGATTGCTATGTTGGGAGAACTGGGTTCTGATGAAACCAAGAAACCTTGTTTTCTATTCCTTGGTTTAGGCCATTATTGTCATGGAAGAAACATGGTGGTATGCAGGAAGGCATGATATTAAAGAACGAACTGAGTGTTCTATGTATTGATCTGCAGGCAGCAGAAGTGAAAGCCACATGCAGTCTAGCTTGAGAATCTGAGATCTCAAAGCCTGTCCCCACATTATCACACTTCCTTCAACAAGGCAACACCTATGGCAACAAGGCCACAGCTCCTAATAATCCCACTCCCTGGCCAAACATTCAAACACATGAGTCTATGAGGTTTATTCCTGTTCAAACCACCAATACTGACAAGGCAAATACAGCAGAATACAGTGGACCAGTAATGTTGGTGCCTGTGATGAATGTAATGCTCTTGTTTTCTATTGTTACATAATGAATTTATTCCAAACTTAATTATTTTAAAACAGCAATACTTATTTAATCATCCTCTATTTTTCTGGTATGACTCGGCTCTGCTAGACAATTTTCACATAAGGTTACTCTTGTTGTTGTGGTCAGATGTTGGCCAAGATAGAAGTTCTTTCATAAACTTCTGCATTAATATCTTAGGTAGCATGCTGGTTAGCTGTTGATACTGTCAACCAAATACCTTTGAGTAAGCTATTAATAAACCCACACCTTCTTGTTACATGGCAACTAGCTTCCAAGAATGGACTTGTCAGAAAGAATACAAGATAGATTGTAGCACTCCTCATAAGCATACCTAAAAATAACCTGTGGCCTTTTCCACATTATAGCTGAGGCAATAAAGCCATCTCAACTCAAAATGAGTAATTATTCTCTATTTCTTTGTAGAAGAATTTCTTTTGTATGTTTATATTCTTTTTTATTAGATTTTTTTCTCTTTTTAAATATATATTTTTATTAGATATTTTCTTCATTTACATGTCAAATGTTATCCCCAAAGTCCCCTATACCTCCCCCCTCCCTGCACTGCTCCCCTACCCACACACTCATGCTTCCTGGCCCTGGCATTCTCCTGTACTGGGGCATATGATCTTTGCAAGACCAAGGGCCTCTCCTCCCAGTGATGTCCATGTAGGAACTAAAACGAGACTGGAAGGTAAATTAGATCAATAGAAACAAGTCTTGAGGACTTTGCAATCTTTAGGGAAGGTCAAGAAATAAAGTAACAACTAGGAAGCAGGAGAAGTCAAAGAGCACGCTTTGTTTTGAAGAGAAAAAAAAAAGAGCATGTTTTCACAGTGATTGGTAATGACTCACTAATGAGAAAAAATTTGATGATATAAAAATGAAATGTCACAGAAGCAAATTATCTGAACAAGTGAGTATTGGGGTTGGATTTAGCTAGGAAAATTAATTCTTTCACACAGAGTGGTATGAATGAGTTTATATATGCAAACATACAGTTAAAGAATGATTACTTTGGGAGTTTTTCAATCTATGCATGAATTAGGAAGAAAGGTCATCAGGTAGAATGGAGATGATATGAGAGGTGTTAGAAATTTGGAGGGAAAGGAGAAACCCTAACATAGCTACCTGGAGGAGTGAGGGAGTATAAAATTAGGGATCCATAACTGTTGTAAATCACAATTGAAGTTATCTATTCATATTGAATATCTACTATGACTCATCTGCATGGCTGTAAATATGTTCTGGTTTGGTTTGGTGGGCTAAGTGGGCACAGGATAAATGAACAAGCAGTCTCATTTTCTCCATATTAATTGTATTCTGACTGTGAAAGTATTTGAAAGTATGAGTGGAATGGCAGATACAGATGCAGTGTGTACTCAGTACATCAGAGTATAGAGATCTCAAAGGAGGTTGTACTAGTTACATTCTGTTGTTTTGACAAATATAATGATCAAAAGAATTTAGAGGAAGAAGGCTTTTATTTGAATTATAAGTTATCATCTACCTTTTAGAGAAGTAAGGGCAAGAACTCAAGCAAGAACTTGAAACAGAAACAAAGAGGTGCTGCTTGCTGGATCACCCATAACTTAATTATTATACTTAATTTTCTTATACATCCCAGGACTACTTACCCAGGCAATGGTGCTAATCACAGTGAACTGAACCTTCCTATGTCAAGTAACAATCAAGACATCTCACTAGCAAGACATTCCCATCATCCAATTTAATCAGAGCAATCCCTCTACTGAGATTTCCTTCTCAGTTAACTCTAGGCTATGTAAAGTTGAAAATTAAAGCTAACAAGGACAGAGAACACTGTTTTCCCAAGTCTTTCTTGACCTGTGATGTATACAATCTTTCTTCTACCCTTGTGTGATCATCCTGAGCCTTGAGATGATTGAATATCAAATACATGACTCATTTATGGATGAGTACTCCATAGACATTTATTCTCTGCTCTTTGATCAGTTGTGAGTTTCTGTATTATTCTGGAGTACTGTTCACTACAAAAATAAGTTTCTGTTTTGGATGGCCCTGGTGCTGTTTGTATTTTGATGTGAATTCCGCTCTCCTTGGAGGGGTTTCAGACAAGGAGTGAGTCATACTCAGGTGACTTCTCATGAGCCAGTCCCTAACGAATACAGGAGCCAATCACTGGGTGAGTAGGCAGGACTTTCCGGGTTGGACAAAGGAAGTGAGGAAGCAGGAAAGAGAGGGGGTCTTTTTTGGGCAGGGATAGCATGAGAATAAGATGTATTTACTAGTGCCCCCTGGTTTCAATGGGGGATCCATCAGGATTTGCCACAGGAGGATTTAGATTTAATAAGGCTTACAAAATTAGGATTTTAGTTGTTGTGCCCAACAATTGAGTTACCATTGTTTCTGAACTAAGTCTGTGTGGCCTTTTCCTTCATGTGATGGTTCAACTGGTTTCAAGAGAGAAAGGTAAGGCGGCAAAGCGTGGGTTTTCCAGATGTACACCACAAAGGCCATGGGGAATTTAAAAAACAGGGTTGTCATAGTAGTGACCTACCAGTGGGAACGTAGCAAGCTGGGTGGAGATGTTTTGGGAGCTCCAGTTCAGAGAGTCTCCACGAGATAAGAACAGGCTGGCCCGACTGCTGGGGCTGAGAGTTGCCAGCACAAGCTTGGAAATGAGTGGGTTGATTCTTTCTTAATATTTTCTGCAACAAGTTCCTCTGATGAGGGCTGAAAGCTGCATTAATCTATAGATGTAGAGATAAATACTTGAAAGGCATTTTGACATTATGTTCATTTATCAAAATATTTGTAGTAGATTTACTCTTAGGACCTATGATCTGGCCATGGCTAGGGGACTTCTTACTTTTGGTCTTGGAACATATGTGTTCCTTATATATTTTGAAAATTAGTCTACTAACAGCTGTAAGTCTCAAAAATGTTTTCTTGCGTTCTATAGATTGCCTCAGTTTGGTTGACTATTCTCTTTGCTGTGTATGTAGTAGTATTTAATTTAATGTCTTCTATGGTTTTGTTTGTTGTTATTGTTGTTTTACTTTATGCCAGTGTTATGTATTTCATACTTAACAAAATCTTTTCAAATGCAATGACATGAAACTTTTCTCGTATATTGTCTTCTAGCTTTATAGTGTTGGGTACTCCATATAAAATTTTAAAGATATTTTGAACTCATTTTTGTATAAGATGTCCATCTTCATTCTTTTGCATGTGATTACCCAGTTTCCATAGCACCAGTTGTTGATGACAAGGTAATATATTTCTGAAGTATATTATCATATAAGAGAGGTATGATAAGCCTATGGGAACACTGGGATGAGTAGACTTGACAGGAGTATGTAGAGTTCTAAAGCTACTATTTGACCCCTGATAATGGATGGATTGGTCAATTCCTGTTGAGAGGTCTCATTTTCAGCACTTAAATTCTTTCTTGAAGCTGAGCATGGTGGTGCACGCCTTTAATCCCAACACTCTGGAGGCAGAGGCAGGCTGATTTCTGAGTTCAAAGCCAGCCTGGTCTACAAAATGAGTTCCAGGACAGCCAGGACTAGACAGAGAAACCCTGTCTCATGAAACCAAAAAAGAAACATTCTCTCTTGACCTTTAGTGACAGTCTCTAGATTAGGAGTATGATGAATCTATATACAATATCTTGAAATCTGATATGGTAACCTACAAAGAACACTAAGAATATGGAGTTTTCATTAATTCATGATAAAGGAAACCTCTGATTTTAATTCCATTTGCCTTTTACTCTACAACTTGCTTCAATTTTTCTTGTTTATTAAAAAAGTAAGTTTGTAGCAGAGTTGTTCTATCAAAAATCTATGATTTTTTTTCAGAAAATTTATCATATGTTGATAGTTCACTTTTGATTTTAAAATTTACTTTTAGTTAGTTTCATATTTACGTAACTGTAATAGAAGTGAACTGAATAACTTTTAGTATAAATGTTTACACAGAATAAAAGGTTAGTACTTGAGGTGGTAGAAAAAAATAGTAGGTAGGCTTTAGACTAAATTTTAAAGCACTTATTGTCTTAGCAACAGAATAGGACAGATGTGAGAAAAAATCATGTAAGTCTGAGGTGAAATTATTATAAGATCAACAATTGTCAAGTGGGACCTCATAAAATTGAAAAGCTTCTGTACAGCAAAAACCACTATCAATAGGACAAACCTGCAACCAACATATTGGGCAAAGAACTTTACCAACCCTACATCTGATAGAGGGTTAATATCCAAAATATACAAAGAACTCAAGAACTTAGACTCCAAAGAACCAAATAACCCTATTAAAAATGGGCTCCAGAGCTAAACAAAGAATTCAACTGAGGAATCTTTAATGGTCAAGAAGCACCTAAAGAAATGTTCTGCATCATTAGTTATCAGGTATATGCAAATCTAAATGACCCTGAGAAATCAGTCTGATTTTTTTCTCAGAAAATTGGAAATAATTCTACTTGAGGACCCATTCCTGGACATATACCCAAAAGATGTTCTAACATATAACAAGGACACATGCTCCACTATTTTCATACCAGCCTCATTTATAATAGCCAGAAGATGGAAACAACCCAGATGTCCCTCAACAGAGGAATGGATTCAGAAAATGTGGTCCATTTATATAATGGAGTGGTAATCATCTATTAAAATCAATGACTTCATGAAATCCTCAGGCAAATGGATGGAACTAAAAAATATCATCCTGAGTGAGGCAACCCAGTCACAAAAGAACATATGTGGTATATACTCATTGATAAGTGGATATTAGGCAAAAAACTCTGAATACACCCACCACCTGACTCCCAGACCATATGAAGCCCAAGAAGCAGGAAGACCAAACTGTGGATGGGGGAACAAAATAATCACAGGAGGGAGAGGGAGGGAGCAATCTGGGAGGAAGAGTGGAGGGAGAGCAGAATGGGGGCAGGATCAGGTGTGGGAGGAGATGGGGTAGAAGTACAGGGAGTCAGGAATTTGAAAAAGAGGTATGTAGTAGTGAGAAATGGAAACTGGAGATAGCTAATAGAAAGTCCCAGATGCCAGGGACCCAAGAGGTTCCAAGGACCCAACACTGAACAATATTAGTAGAAATACTCAACAATGGGGAGAGAGAACCTGTAGAGACCATATCCAGCATTTAGGCAAGGCCCCTGCTTAAGGAATGGGGCTACCCACCCATCTCAAAAATATTAATCCAGAATTGCTCCTGTCAAAAGGAAATGTAGGGACAAAGAGTGGAGCAGAGACTGAAGGAAAGGATATCCAGAGACTGGCCCACTTAGGGATTTATCACATCTGAAAACTCCAAACTTAGACATTATTGCTGACAGGAACCTGGTATAGCTGTCCTGAGAGTCTTTGCCAGAGCCTGACCAATACAAATTCATATGCTCACAAACAACCATCAGACCAAGCTCAGGACCCTCAATGAAGGAGTTAGGGCAAGGGCTAAAGGAGTTGAAGGGGTTTGCAACTTCATAGGAAGAACAATGTTATCAACCAACCAAACACCCCAGAGCTCCCAGGGACTAAACCACCAACCAAAGAGTATACATGGAGGAAACCATGGTTCTAGCTGCTTATGTAGCAGAGGATTGCCTTATCTGGCATCATCTCAGGGGATGTCCTTGGTCCTGTGGAAGCTTCATTACCCATATAGGGGAATGCCAGGGCATTGAGGCAGGAGTTGGTGGGTGGGTTGGGGAGTGCCCTCATAGAGGCAAGGGTATTTGTGGAGGGGAAACTCAGAAGAGCAAAAATGTGAAATGTAAATAAATAAAATAACCAATTAAAAGTTACTATAACATTCATTGTTTTCCTGAAGTATAGGTTGCTGGGACATAAGTTTATTAATATTACTAAAAGGGTAAGTGTGACTGTAGTGGACCTTACATAAAACATTTTAAAGATCCTATATTCTGTTCTGTAAGGGTTAAAAAGCAAATAGAAGTCTCTGAAACAAGTAGGGGGCACAAATAATTATATGATTTTTAGGAGAGACCATACTTATTTGATAGTGATCTTATTTTTCTTGTTGTATTAAATATTTATTCTCTTGATTAATGGCTTATTTTATTTAGTTTTATTCTAGTTTTTTTTCACCACTAGCATGTTTGAATAGTTTTAAAACTTCAAGTAGCTTTATTTATTTATTTATTTTTTGGAAATTGTCAATGGACATTAAAATGTTTAATTATATACTAGAGCTTTTGGGAGCAATAATGTTATTTCTTCAGCACACACTCCACCCCCCCACCCCCCGCCAAAAAATACATAGCCTTACGCTGAACCAGCAAAACTTTGAGTAGATAATATAAAACAGCATAAAAGTCCAAGAATGGTAAATGGCTATAATATATGCAGAGGAAGCATAACATCCCTGTTATACACTAAGACATTAGTTCTCTCTGTCCACATCATGTGAGGAGCTGCTTGAGGTAATCGATTTTCTGCAAAGAGGCATGAAAGTGCTCTCTCTTGCTTTGAAAGGACAGCACACCCAGGGCATCTTTCACTTTTATTGATTTTAAATCACATTCAGTGACTGACTTTGAATCATCAAGTGGGTTTCCCTGGAGTTAAAGCACCAGAAAGATTTAATTAGAGACTTGCATTGTAGATAAAAGACACCAACAATATCAGACATAAAATCTGAATGAAAGTTCTGTTTTGGTGCTTATGGGTAGGAAAAAAACATGTTTTAATTGTTTACAAAATATTTGCTGAGGACATGTGGAGAGCCTGAAGCTTAGGGCCTCTGCATTACATTATCTCCTCATCAGTAAAGTCTGCCAGATGACCTGACCCTGACCAGCTATTCTGGGTAAGTTTTCAGTTTATTTGACTAAAATATCTCTAGCATTTTAAAGGCATTGCAAAAGAAATGCCAAGCTTAAATTGAATATTCCATGGTCTGAAATGATTTACAAAAGTCTAGTTCACAACACATATAAATATCTCATATTTAAGACTTAAAAGGAGCCAAATATATTTTCTTCTAAGCAGTTAAAATGTGCAACTAGAAGGAGGTTTCCACTGTCACTTAAAAAATGATTTCAGGTATGGACTCCAGCAATATTTATAGTACTTGTCACATTGTTATGTTTTTCCTTCATAATGTGTACATTGTGTAAAAATTTATGAACCTGTATGAAAATTTCTCTGGATCAAAACTTCCATGATTATAACTATTAGGATTTAGGATATGTACTTATTTGGTTAATAAATCACTGTTAATTTACTTTCCAGATTAGATGCATCTGTATGCAGTCTGCAATCTTAATGACAGTACAATATTCCATCATCTCAGTCAAATCGAACATTATCAAACTTTCTAATTCTTTACTATTAAATAAGAACCACATCTCTGTCTATGTCTACATTATGTTATTGAAGTAATTTAGATTTTTTTCCTGAGGTGACCTAGTGGCTGGGCAACTTATTCAAATCATTTCTATCCTTGGAGAATTGCACTTATAGAGTGTTGAAGCAGTTAGATTGCCCACCAGTTCTTAGTAATTTGGGATTGCTAATGAGGTTTAAAGTAAAGCTAAAATTGTGATTTTTAACATTAATCAACTAATACAGTTTGTTTTGGTACAACTATAAAAAGAACATTTGTTTTACTTCACCTTTATTAGTTATATAAGCAAGAACTAGAGAACAAAAGAGATGGCTCAGTGGGTAAAAATGTGTACTGTTCTAGCAGAAGACACAAGTTTGGTTATTAGCAACTACATACACTGACTCGTGATTCTGAAACTCCATCTCCAAGGAATCAGAAACTCAACTGAACATAAATTGTCATTCATCTGATGGTAATTTGATGATTAAAAACTCTGATAAAACATACATCTAATCCTTTGTAAGCAGTAAATAGATGTTTTCCACTGTAGTTGTCTTATTTCTTTATAACTTTGTCTATGCAGTGAGTTCTCTTAAGAGGGCGTCATCCTGAGTGAGGTAAAACATTCACAAAGGAACTCACACAATATGTACTCACTGATAAGTGGATATTAGCCCAAAACCTAGGATACCCAAGATATAAGATACAATTTCCTAAACACATGAGACTCAAGAAAAATGAAGACTGAAGTGTGGACACTATGCCCCTCCTTAGAAGTGGGAACAAAACACCCATGGAAGGAGTTACAGAGACAAAGTTTGGAGCTGAGATGAAAGGATGGACTATGTAGAGACTGCCATATCCAGGGATCCACCCCATAATCAGCATCCAAACACTGACACCATTGCATACACTAGCAAGATTTTATCAAAAGGACCCAGATGTAGCTGTCTCTTGTGAGACTATGCCGGGGCCTAGCAAACACAGAAGTGGATGCTCACAGTCAGCTAATGGATGGATCACAGGTCTCCCAATGGAGGAACTAGAGAAAGTACCCAAGGAGCTAAAGGGATCTGCAACCCTATAGGTGGAACAACATTATGAACTAACCAGTACCCAGGAGCTCTTGACTCTAGCTGCATATGTATCAAAAGATGGCCTAGTTGGCCATCACTGGAAAGAGAGGTCCATTGGACACACAAACTTTATATGCCCCAGTACAGGGGAACGCCAGGGCCAAAAAGGGGGAGTGGGTGGGTAGGGGAGTGGGGGTGGGTGGGTATGGGGGACTTTTGGTATAGCATTGGAAATGTAAATGAGCTAAATACCTAATAAAAAATGGAAAAGGAAAAAAAAAAGAAAGGCTATGAGTTATAATTAGTGTGTGTGTGTGTGTGTGTGTGTGTGTGTGTGTGTGTGTGAGTGAGTGTGTGTGTATCATAATAATGAAGGTAATGTATAATGTAAGCCTATGGTAGTTATATTTTATGCAAAATTAAACTTCACATAACTCCCTCATCATATATTTTCAGAGGTAAACATTGCTCATGGATTGGCAGGATCAATATAGTAAAAATGGCTATCTTGCCAAAAGCAGTCTACAGATTCAATGCAATCCCCATCAAAATTCCAACTCAATTCTTCAGCGAATTAGAAAGAGCAATCTGCAAATTCATCTGGAATAACAAAAAACCTAGGATAGCAAAAACTCTTCTTAAGGATAAAAGAACCTCTGGTGGAATCACCATGCCTGACCGAAAGCTGTACTACACAGCAATTGTGATAAAAACTGTGTGGTACTGGTATAGTGACAGACAAGTAGACCAATGGAATAAAATTGAAGACCCAGAAATGAACACACACCTGTGCTCACTTGATCTTTGACAAGGGAGCTAAAACCATCCAGTGGAAAAAAGACAGCATTTTCAACAAATGGTGCTAGTACAACTGGTGGTTATCATGTAGAAGAATGCAAATTGATCCATTCCTATCTCCTTGTACTAAGGTCAAATCTAAGTGGATCAAGGAACTCCACATAAAACCAGAGACACTGAAACTTATAGAGGAGAAAGTGGCAAAAAGCCTCAAAGATATGGGCAAAGGGGGAAAATTGCTGAATAGAACAGCAATGGCTTGTGTTGTAAGATCAAGAATTGACTTGATAAAACTGCAAAGCTTCTGTAAGGCAAAAGACACTGTCAATAAGACAAAAAGGCCACCAACAGATTGTGAAAGGATTTTTACCTATTCTAAATCAGATAGGGGACTAATATCCAATATATATAAAGAACTCAAGAAGGTGGACTCCAGAAAATCAAATAACCCCATTAAAAAATGGGGCTCAGAACTAAACAAAGAATTCTCACCTGAGGAATACCGAATGGCTGAGAAACACCTGAAAAAATGTTCAGCATCTTTAATCATCAGGGAAATGAAAATCAAAACAACCCTGAGATTCCACCTCACACCAGCCAGAATGACTAAGCTCAAAAATTCAGATGACAGCAGATGCTGGTGAGGATGTGGAGAAAGAGGAACACTCCTGCATTGTTGGTGGGATTGGAAGCTTGCACAACCACTCTGGAAATCAGTCTGGTGGTTCCTCAGAAAATTGAACATAGTACTACTGGATGATCCCACAATACCTCTCCTGGGCATACATCCAGAAGATTTTCCAACCGGTAAGAAGGACACATGCTCCACTATGTTCATAGCAGCCTTATTTATAATAGCCAGAAGCTGGAAAGAAACCAGATGCCCCTCAACAGAGGAATGGATACAAAAAAGGTGGTACAATTACACAATGGAGTACTACTCAGCTATTAAACGTAATGAATTTATGAAATTCCTAGGCAAATGGTTGGACCTGGAGGGCATCATCCTGAGTGAGGTAACCCAATCACAAAAGAACTCAAATGATATGTTCTTACTGATAAGTGGATATTAGTCCAGTAACTTAGAATACCCAAGATATAAGATACAATTTGCGAAACACATGAAACTCAAAAAGAATGAAGACCAAAGTGTGGACACTTTGCCCCTTCTTGGAATTGGGAACAAAACACCCATGGAAGGAGTTACAGAGACAATGTTGGGAGCTGAGACAAAAGGGTGGACCATCTAGAGACTGTCGTATGCAGGGATCCATCCCATAATCAGCCTCCAAAGTTGACACCATTGCATACACTAGCAAGATTTTGCTGAAAGGACCCTGATATAGCTGTCTCTTGTGAGACTATGCCTGGGCCTAGCAAACACAGAAGTGGATGCTCACAGTCAGCTATTGGATGGATCACAGGGCCCCCAATGGAGGAGCAAGAGAAAGTACCCAAGGAGCTAAAGAGAACTGCAACCCAATAGGTGGAACAACAATATGAACTAACCAGTACCCCGGAGCTCTTGTCTCTAGCTGCATATGTATCAAAAGATGTCCTAGTCGGCCATCACTGGAAAGAGAGTCCCATTGGTCATGCAAACTTTATATGCCCCAGTACAGGGGAATGCCAGGGCCAAAAAGTGGGAGTGGGCGGGTAGGTGAGTGGGGGGAGAGTATGGGAGACTTTTGGGATAGCATTGGAAATGTAAATGAGGAAAATATCTATTAAAAATTATAAAAAATATTTACTTTACATATAAAATAAATATTATGACAAGTTATTTTTCATCTATAATCTATATATTTTTAAGATGTTCTGTTTTATTATTACATATTTTCTTCATTTAAATTTCAAATGCTATCACAAAAGTCCCCTACACCCTCCCCATGCCCTGCTCCCCAACCCAACCACTCCTGCTTCCTGGCCCTGGCATTCTCCTGTACTGGGGCATATGATCTAGAGACAGGAGCTCTGGGGGGTACTGGTTAGTTCATATTGTTGTTCCACCTATAGGGTTGCAGACCCCTTCAGCTCCTTGGGTACTTTCTGTAGCTCCTCCTGTGTTCCATCCAATGCATGACTGTGAGCATCCACTTCTGTATTTGCCAGGCACTGTATGCCAAGTTCTTAAACATAGATTTTATATACTTATTTTCTGTGATTTACCATTTTACTATAATCATATTTTAAAAACATAATTTTCCAATTCATGAAATGTACCGGGATGGAGAGTAGTAAATATCTAATTACTGTTTATGTAGGGAAAATGCAACAATCAGTTCTGCTTTTGTGTGTCTGAGTAGCAAACACTCAGAAATTCTGAACTCAGAGAATGTATGTAATATCACTATATAGAGAATTAAGAAAGAATTATAAGGAACTGCTTTTCTAAAACAGTCTTAACGGACAGCACCAGCTGCATAATTTTGAATGTGATTTTCTTTTTACAAATAACTTTAAACAATTACATGTTTTTGATAGACCAAATTGACAATATGCAATAAGAGAATCTCTGTACATAAATTTAAGCTAATGAGTAGTAATATTTCATTTCCTCTGAAATTATTTTACTATGTAAATAAGGAACATATAAAATTATTGTAATGTATTATTGCAGAAAATACAAATACAGATCACAACTATAAAGAACACTTGTAAAAACCACACACATGAAGATATACACACACACGTTTGAATTACTCCTGGTTAGAGAAAAAATAATTATAAAGGTTTTGTATAAAATAATGGTGATGCTAGTTATTTTTTTCCCTTGAATAATTTTTATATTTTATAGCATTTTCAAATTAAATTCAAGTTTTAAAATAGCTTCATTTTATGATTGATTGTGCAATTCTGTAGTTATGTTTAGAAGTATTCTAAACACAAGGCAACTCAAGACTTAAACTATGGAACTAGCTACTGAAATAATATGTGATTGTCTGCATGGCAATTTTCCATTGCTTAAATTCTTCAGTTTTTAAAACTTGTCTATTTACTTATTCAGGAATAACACCGTTATTCTCTACAATATGACTATAAATTATCACCATAATAACACAATGAAAATTGATTGCATTTACATTTTAATGATCTCTAACATATTAAATCCACCTAATATTTAATTATTTAAGTCATTTTATGATATATAATCTCATATTCAGCAAAATAATTAATAGATGAGTGGTAAAGATTAAATAATCTTAACCGACTCAAAAATATTCAGATGGTAATGTGAAATAATTTAAAAACATGTATTTCATGCATTAAAATCTTAAAGAAAAATTTGGCATGTTAAGTAAATATAAAAGGTATAAAATATACTCAAAAGTAATTTGTAAATATAAAAATACGGTTGAATGAAGATAACTGAATGCCATCAACAGCTGATTAAATATTAATGATTAAAATATTAGTGAACCAATAAACAAAGAGGAAAAACATCTGGAATGAAGCAAAATGAAAAACTGGAGAAAATTCTAATCAAATAGTTTATTTGGAGTACCTATATTTAAAAAGATGGAAAGGAGATTTGCAACAGGATAAAGCTGAGATTCTTTAAAATAACATTATATAATATAGAAGATGAAAAGGTATATTAATCACTTCCAAAGGAAGCATCAAGAAAAATACTCTAAAGCACAAACTAACCAATGTATTCAAAGCCTTTAGAATGGGCATTAAAAAGTCATAATACATTCAATGAAGTAGAAAATAAAAATATTAGAAGGACATGTTTAAAAATCATACTGAAGTGGGTGTAATGTTCTTGACTGTAACTAGCAATTTGGACAGAGTCAAGAGGATTTCTGTGACTCAGGTTCAACGTAGACTCTATAGTGTGTACCACAATCATCCAACCCTACATAGCAACTGTATTTCACAAGAGAAAAATGAAAGAAAATGAAGTCATTTTATGTACAAAAGTTTAGCAAGTTAAAATGTCAGCAGGCATCTCACCAGAAACTAAGAAGAGAATGCAGCCAAACAGCTGTCAGCCTCCAATGGTGTAACCATTATGAATTTTTGGACTGCATTGCCATAATTATTAATGATGCTGACCATGTTTTCATGTACCTATTGGCCACTTTTATGTTTTCAAGCTATGACTATATTAGATATTTTGCCCATTTTTATGAGAATTGTTTGTGATTTTGTTTTATATTAGTTGGAGAGAGGAAGTGAGAGAAAATCTAGAATATATGTATGTGAATAACTTGAAAGATAAGGAGGACTATGTTTGTTGTTTTTATGCATTACTTTGACAAAATACCTCACAAAAACAATTTATGGGAAGGAAAGTTTTCATTATTACTACTCATATTGATAGGAATGGCATGAATGAGTTAGAGGCATTAGTCTATGGGAAATATCATAGATTCAAGCCATAACAAGGACTTTATTAGAATAAAGTAGAAAGACTAACGGGAGATAAATGAACAGAGAAGGTAATGGAAGGAAAATATAAGCAATGTATATGATACATGTGTAATGATGAAATAATGAAGCCATTTTGCATACTCATTAAAAAGGAGATGTCTTCCTTAAATAAGACATGTCATGCACAAACTTCAGTATTAACCCTTGCCTTGTCTAGGCACACAGCAATAGTCTTCCATCTATAAAGTAGATCTGATGTCATGTCCAACCCACTTGCATATGTCAGTTGCACCACCTTCTTTTCTTTTCTCTTGGTTTCAGATATAGACTTATAAAATGAAATGTACTTTCAGAAATTGGTATCTAGTTTTATTATTGTTTGTCTCAAGATCTGTCTCAGAAACTACCCATTTAACAGCTTCCCTTCTCACGCACCTGCATTTTCTCTTTTGTCCTTCCCACCATCACAGAATTCACAGAAACACAAATATTATCTTCCTAAGACTTCATTTTATTTCATCACCATCATCATTATGCCATGTTGATATATGATTCAATCTTTTTATACTGGGCCATCTTTCAGGCTCCAGGAAATGCTACAAATGTTTGCAAGTTCATTTATCTTTTTGTTATGTTGATCTTCATTTAAAGTGATGAACTTATCTGGGACTTTACTTAATCTGAAGATAGCTAAAAATAGCTCTTGCTTTTATTTTGTTTCTTACTTTGACATCTTCTCTTAAGTTGACTCCTTTTCTTGGACTGATACCGTCTTTTATTTTGTCTTTTTTCCCTCCTTTCTTTCCACTTCCTATTTAACATATGATAACAAACATATATTGTTGGTCTTATTGCTCTTTTACGTCTTTTTGGATAAACATAGTATGTTGGAACTTTTTTCTTTGTACACCCTAGAGATTGTTCTGTCTTGATTCTTGTCCTTTGTACCTGGAAGAACAATAAGGGAATTCCAGAAAGACATTAGTTACAGAAAAAGGCTAAAGACTTGATTTGAATGCAGACTTCAAGAAAAAGTATAAATTCATACAAAAATAATGCAGCAATCTTGGGATAAAGTTAATGGAGAAGACTGATTGCCATCATCCTACCTTGAAATATAATTGACATCTCAATGGAATAAACGGCTTCCGCATCTTCCTCCGTTTAGTCATTGGAGTCAATGTTACCTGAGCTGTGTTTTGCTTCAGTGAATTTCTAGTCACCATAGTCATGATGAAAGCAAGAACTGGTCTGCCCAGGAGCTCCTGATACACCTATATACTCATTCTCAGAACAAGTCCTTCAATTTTATTGGTTAGCAACTTGTTCACTCTAGCCTAGGGAACCGTTGACATCACAAAGCACTACTTCTGGCATCTCTAAAGAGTAGAGAATTTTAGCAGGGCCATTATGAGTCTTTGACATCACAAAGTGAAATTTCCATAGAGAATCTTAAAGGAAAAGGTACTATTAGTGGTTATGAAAATGTGAGTTTTCCCTGACACCTTTTGAAGATTCTTCTCAAACTGACATTCCAACTCTCTTTATCTCTCCAGGTTCAACTCTAGAGTTCCCTCAGAAAGAAAAACAATTTTGCTCAAAGAATTTTATACTCTAAAAATTTTCATCATTACTTACTATTTTGCATGTCCTACTTTAAAATCTACATTAGTATAAACTAATGTAGAAATATTTAAATCTAGATGGAGAAGCTGATTTTTTAAAGATTTATTTATTTATTTACTTACTTATTTTAATGTATGTGAGTACACTGTAGTTCTCTTCAGATACACCAAAAGAGGGCATCAGATCTCATTACAGAAGTTTGTAAGCCATCATGTAATTACTGGGAATTGAACTCAGTTCCTCTGGAAGAACAGTCAGTGCTCTTAATGGCTGAGCCATCTCTTCAGTCCAAAGAAGTAAATCTTTTTATTCTTTGAGGATTTCATGAATGTATACAAATTATTTTAATCATAACTGCTAAACACTGTATTCCTCTAGTTTGCACCGGAGCCCATAAGTCAGTCTACCTCTGACCTTCATGCTTTCTGTTTTACACTAACAACCCACAAAATCCAATTAGTGCCACTTTAACTGGCTTGATTTTGTATAAATAACCAGAGCTGCTGTGAATAAATGCCTGTAAAAGCCATGTTGTGTACAGAGCCGCTCATTTCACAGGACCCCCTCCCTCATTCTTTCTAGCTGCTTCTCAATTTTTCTTAAGCCTATTTATTGGTTAATAGTTTGGAAGAGTTGACCCATTTACAATTGAGCACTCACAGTCACTGTTTCTCATGACTCTAACTAGTTAATAAGTCTCTGCTTTCACCACTGCCCACTGCAAGAAAGAAGCTTCTCTAATGAAAGTTAAGAGCAGCACACATCTGTGAGTAGAAATAGAAACATAAATATAAATATATAATAAATATAATTTAGAAGGTGGTGTAAAGATACAACCATTTAACAAAACAAAAACTGTAGATTTTTCCCTCAAACTTATCACCTTTTTAAGCATGGGGTTTTGTCCAGAGGTACATACAGTACCAGGTATGAAATCACTTTTGAAGATTAGCTCTCAAATGTAATTAGAAACAGTTGGTTACGCAATAACCACCATAGCACTATTGCACCAGCAGAAACGTCTTGCCTGGTAGGTTGGTCATTTAGCATGTATGGTCCAGCACTTACTAAGACCATTGATATCTTTTTTTTTCCAGCAGCCTGAATTCTACCTTTCTGTGCTTTGAAATCTTGTCAACAGATGGTTAAAGACTGATTTTTTTCTATGTCCTATAATTATTATATTTACCAGTAGGGTCTTACTATCTACTCTTTATCTCCTCCTCTCTCACATATCCCTACACTATAGATGATTTTTAAAAATAATAAATGTCAAATATGTGAAAAACTTGAATTCACATATACTGATAAAAAACAAAGAGTTAAAATCACTTTGGGAAACTGCTTGCTGGGTGTTTGCTTGTTTCATTTGTTTGCTTTAAGATTGAGCAAAAGTCCCATATGGCCCAGCAGTAAACATCAATGCATTTTATATGTTTATTAGTAATGGAAACATAGTTATACAAAGACCTATATGAAAATATCCATATTAGCTTTATGCATAAAATTTAGTTACTGAAAACAGTGTAATAAAACTTTTGCCAAATAGTACTTAGATTAGCAGGTCTTTGATGTGATATATAATAAAATATTATACAATAGTACAGGTAATAAGACTCAACATGGTCATAGCTAATTTTATATGTCAGCTTGACCAAGTTTAGGGCATCTCATCTACTACAATCTTATGAGTCATTTCAATTAAAGAATTGCCTCCATAATGAGTTCCAGGACAACTAGAGCTACAGAGTGAGACCTTGTCTCAAAAATAAAACAGTAAATTGAATTCAAAATATACAGACTGCATTTATGAGGAAAGAGAAGATAGATTTGTAAGAAGAGAGCAAGGGGTGATTATGTATGACTGTGATGCCAAACATCAGGATCTGCAGTAAACATTAAGCGCCAAACAAACTTCCTTCTACAATAGCATAGCTAAGATATTTGTTTTTCGTTTTGAAGAATCTTGACAAATAATAATTTCCAAAAAAGAAATGAATCTCAAAAAAATATTATGGTAACTGAAAGATGCCAGAAGAGTAAAGTATGATTACATTTTTATGGAATTTGCACATGAAAACAAATCTATAATGACAAAAAGCAAACCATTAGCTTCTTGGACATGTGGGTGGTTGCAAAAGAGGAGAGAAAATTATTATAAATTACATGTTAAGTATATGTAGTTAATTATGCCAATTACAGCTCAATGTTGGTGTTAGAAAACAATAAACAAAGGAATAACAACAAAGCACTGACAGGGATAAAAGGGACAAGAGTAGGACTGGTTGCCTCTGGCTTTCATCTTCACACACAGAGGCTTACAGAGACACTGCTGCCTAAGGTGAGGAATCTGTGTGAAATCATTGCCAGTTACCTTAAAGCAGATGAAATGCTTGGTAAAGGCAGAGGCTCCTGGGGGGATAAAACGTACACAATAATAATCCGGAGCCTATTTTCTAGATGGAAAACAAACTTTGTCTTCTGCCTTCCAACTCTCACACTTACATTACCTTATTTTGTGATCAAGAGCTATATAAATCTCAGCTGGCAAAGCAGTCTGACATACACAGTTCCAAATTTACATAGTGCTAGGGAAAATAAGATAGGTGATAAAATATAAAATATTGAATGGCAATAGAAATATCAGGCTCAGTAGAAAACTGAGTGTCAAGGAAATGTGTATATAGTTAAGTATAAGAGACAACTTATTAGATAACTACTTAGGCAAAACACAGAAGCAGGTACAGAATTTCTTTTTTTTCCATTTTTTATTAGGTATTTAGCTCATTTACATTTCCAATGCTATACCAAAAGTCCCCCATACCCACCCACCCCCACTCCCCTACCCACCCACTCCCCCTTTTTGGCCCTGACATTCCCCTGTACTGGGGCATATAAAGTTTGCGTGTCCAATGGGTCTCTCTTTCCAGTTATGGCCGACTAGGCCATCTTTTGATACATATGCAGCTAGAGTCAAGAGCTCCGGGGTACTGGTTAGTTCATGATGTTGTTTCACCTATAGGTTTGCAGATCCCTTTAGCTCCTTGGGTACTTTCTCTAGCTCCTCCATTGGGGGCCCTGTGATCCATCCATTAGCTGACTGTGAGCATCCACTTATGTGTTTGCTAGGCCCCGGCATAGTCTCACAAGAGACTGCTACATCTGGGTCCTTTTGATAAAATCTTGCTAGTGTATGCAATGGTGTCAGCGTTTGGATGCTGATTATGGGGTGGATCCCTGGATATGGCAGTCTCTACATGGTCCATCCTTTCATCTCAGCTCCAAACTTTGTCTCTGTAACTCCTTCCATGGGTGTTTTGTTCCCAATTCTAAGGAGGGGCATAGTGTCCACACTTCAGTCTTCATTCTTCTTGAGTTTCATGTGTTTAGCAAATTGTATCTTATATCTTGGGTATCCTAGGTTTGGGGCTAATATCCACTTATCAGTGAGTACATATTGTGTGAGTTCCTTTGTGAATGTGTTACCTCACTCAGGATGATGCCCTCCAGGTTCATCCATTTGGCTAGGAATTTCATAAATTCATTCTTTTTAATAGCTGAGTAGTACTGCATTGTGTAGATGTACCACATTTTCTGTAACCATTCCTCTGTTGAGGGGCATCTGGGTTCTTTCCAGCTTCTGGCTATTATAAATAAGGCTGCTATGAACATAGTGGAACATGTGTCCTTCTTACCAGTTGGCAGAATTTTTTCTGTATTAAATGTTTAGCTTTTACTACTCGAGTTCCCTGCTTATCATACTATCACACAAATTGGGACACATTTTCCAAAATAAAATGATAATATTGATAATGGGATTTGGTTAAATAAAAATAAACTTATTTATTGTTTGTATTGATCAAGATAGAAGGTATAGTCAAACTGTCCAAATAGTCAACCTTCTGGACAATTTATTTTATACAGTATAGGCTCAGAATTCTATACGCTACATACCTTGACAGATGGCCATAAAAGATCTCTAAAGTTATAAGGAATACTCTAATCATAGCGAGTCCTGAGAAAAATGGTTTCACCTATACTATTATTTTGAAAACCAACTGACTTGTCAGATTCATTTAATCTATTCTTTATTATCAAGCCTTTCAGTGGATTAACTCCTGTCAGAGTAAGTACTGATAAATTTGTGACGAGAATTAAAGGGCTAATATTTGAGGAAATGTAAGTAAATTTTCTCTTGAGTAACCTCAGTCGAGATATATAATTTTTAACTTATTTTTATGTGTATGGGTATTTTCCATGAGTGTATGTCTTCAAACCATATTCATGTCTTGTGCCTCCATAGGCCAGAAAAGGGGGTCAGATTCCCCTACAGCTACGGGTAAAGTAACATAGTTGATTTCAATGTGTCCACTGCATTTGAGGGAATAAACATTAACCATAGAAGAGGAATTAATATTGGAGTGGCTGATTCTAAGTGAGATCAAATTGGTGAAGAATTTTTAAGGTGCTTCTCAGCCATTTGGTATTCCTCACTTGAGAATGCTTTGTTTAGCACTATACCCCATTTTTAATGCAGTTATTTGAATTTCTGAAATCCAGCTTCTTTAGTTCTTTGTATATATTGGATATTAGTCCCCTATCAGATTTAGGATTGGTAAAAATCCTTTCCCACTCTGTTGGCCTTTTTGTCTTATTGACAGTGTCTTTTGCCTTACAGAATGTTTGCAATTTTATGAGGTCCCATTTGTCAATTCATGATTTTACAGCACAAGCCATTGCTGTTCTATTCAGGAATTTTTCCCCTGTGCCCATATCTTCGAGGCTTTTCCCCACTTTCTCCTCTATAAGTTTCAGTGTCTCTGGTTTTATGTGGAGTTCCTTGATCCACTTAGATTTGACCTTAGTACAAGGAGATAGGAATGGATCAAATCGCATTCTTCTACATGATAACTGCCAGTTGTGCCAGCACCATTTGTTGAAAATGCTGTCTTTTTTCCACTGGATGGTTTTAGCTCACTTGTCAAAGATCAAGTGACCATAGGTGTGTGGGATCATTTCTGTGTCTTCAATTTTATTCCACTGGTGTACCTGTCTGTCACTATATCAGTACCATGCAGTTTTTATCACAATTGCTCTGTAGTACAGCTTGAGGTAAGGCATGGTGATTCCATGGGAGGTTTTTTTTTTTTTTTTTATTGTTGAGAATAGTTTTTGCTATCCTAGATTTTTTGTTATTCGAGATGAATTTGAAAATTGCCCTTTCTAACTCTGTGAAGAATTGAGTGGGAATTTTGATGAGGATTGCATTCAATCTATAGATTGCTTTCAGCAAGATAATCATTTTGACTAGATTAATCATGCCAATCCATGAGCATGGGGGATCTTTCCATACTCTGAGATCTTCTATTTCTTTCTTCAGAGACTTGAAGTTCTTATCATAAAGATCTTTCACTTCCTTAGTTAGAGTCACACGGAGATATGTTATATTATTTGTGACTATTGTGAAGAGTGTTGTCTCCCTAATTTCTTTCTCGTCCTGTTTATCCTTTGTGTAGAGAAAGGCCACTGATTTGTTTGTGTTAATTTTGTATCCAGCTACTGCACTGAAGCTGTTTTTCAGGTTTAGGAGGTCTCTGGTGCAATTTTTAGGGTCACTGATATATACTATCATATCATCTGCAAGTAGTGATATTTTGAATTCTTCCTTTCCAATTTGTATCCTCTTGGTCTCTTTTGTTGTCAAATTTTCTGGCTAGGACTTCAAGTACAATATTGAATAGTTAGGGAAAAAGTGGGCAGCCTTGTCTAGTCCCTGACTTTACAGGGATTGCTTCAAGTTTCTCTCCATTTATGTTGATGTTGGCTACTGGTTTGCTGTATATTGCTTTTATTATGTTTAGGTATGGGCCTTGAAGTTCTGATCTTTCCATGACTTTTATCATGAAGGGATGTTGAATTTTGTCAAATGCTTTCTCAGTATCTAAAGAGATAATCATGTGGTTTTTGTCTTTGAGTTTGTTTTTATAGTGGATTACGTTGATGGATTTCAGTATATTAAACCATCCCTGCTTCCCTGGATTGAAGCCTACACGATCATGATGGGTGATCATTTTGATTTTTTTCTTGAATTCGGTTTGCAAGAATTTTATTGAGTATTTTTGAATCGATATTCATAAGGGAAATTGGTCTGAAGTTCTCTTTCTTTGTTGGATCTTTGTGTGGTTTAGGTATCAAAGTAACTGTAGCTTTATAGAATGAATTGGGTAGAGTACCTTCTGTTTCTATTTTGTGGAATAGTTTGAGGATAGTTGAAATTTGGTCTTCTTTGAAGATCTGATAGAACTCTGCAATAAACCCATCTTGTCCTGGGCTTTTGTTTGTTTGTTTGGGAGACTATTAATGACTTCTTCTATTTCTTTAGGGGAAATGGGACTGTTTAGATCATTTATCTTATCCTGGTTTAACTTTCTTACCTGGTATCTGTCTAGTGATTTGTCCATTTCATCCAGGTTTTCTAGTTTTGTTAAGTATATCCTTTTGTAGTGGGATCTGATGATGTTTGGATTTCCTCAATTTCTGTTGTTATGTATTCTTTTTTCATTTCTGATTTTGTTAATTAGGATACTGTCACTGTGCCCTCTAGTTAGTATGGCTAAGGGTTTATCTTTCTTGTGGATTTTCTCAAAGAACCAGCTTCTGGTTGGTTGATTCTTTGAATAGTTCTTATGGTTTCCACTTGGTTGATTTCAGCCCTAAGTTTGATTATTTCCTGTAGTCTACTGCTGTTGGATGAATTTCTTATTTTTGTTCAAGAGCTTTCAGGTGTGCTGTCAGGCTACTAGTATATGCTCTCTCTAGTTTCTTTTTGGAGGTACTCAGGGATATGAGTTTTCCTCTTAGGACTGCCTTCATTGTGTCCCATAAGTTTGGGTATGTTGTGGCTTCATTTTCATTAAACTCTAAAAAGTCTTTAATTCCTCTCTTTCTTTCTTCCTTGACCAAAATATCATTGAGTAAAGTGTTGTTCAGTTTCCACGTGAACGTTGGTTTTCTATTATTTATGCTGTTGTTGAAGATCAGCCTTAGTACATGGTGATCTGATAGGATGCTTGGGATAATTTCAATATTTTCGTATCTGTTGATTCCTGTTTTGTGACAGATTATATGCTCAATTTTGGAAGAGGTACTATGAGGTGCTGAGAAGATGGTATATCCCTTTGTTTTAGGATAAAATGTTCTGTAGATATCTGTTAGATCCTTTTATTTCATAACTTCTGTTAGTTTCATTGTGTCTCTGTTTAGTTTCTGTTTCCAGGATCTGTCCATTGATAGCCAGTGGTGTGTTGAAGTCTCCCACTATTACGTGTGTGGTGAAGTGTGTGCTTTGAACTTTGCTAAAGTTTCTATAATGAATGTGGCTGCCCTTGGATTTGCAGCATAGATATTTAGAATTGAGAGTTCATCTTGGTAGATTTTACCTTTGACGAGTATGAAATACCCCTCCTTGTCTTTTTTGATAACTTTGTGTTGGAAGACAATTTTATCAGCTCTTTTATTTGGACCATTTGCTTGGAAAATTGTTTTCCAGTCTTTCATTCAGAGGTAGTGTCAGTCCTTTTCTCTGAGGTGGGTTTTCTCTAAGCAGCAAAATGTTGGGTCCTGTTTGTGTAGCCAGTCTGTTAGTCGATGTCTTTTTATTGGGGAGTTGAGTCCATTGATATTAAGAGACATTAAAGAAAAGTAATTGTTGCTTCTTGTTTTTTTGTTTTTTGTTTTTTGTTTTTTTTGCTGTTGTTGTTGTTTAAGTTGTTGAGATTCTGTTCTTGTGGCTGTCTTCCTTTAGGTTTGTTGGAGGATTACTTTCTTACTTTTTCTAGAATGTAGTTTCTTCCTTGTGTTGGTGTTTTCCCTTTATTATTCTTTGAAGGCCTGGATTCATGGAAAGATATTGTCTGAATTTTGTTTTCTCATGGAATACTTTGGTTTCTCCATCTATGGTAAATGAGAGTTTTGTTGGGTATAGTAGCCTGGGCTGGCATTTGTGTACTCTTAGGGTCTGAATGACATCTGTCCAGCATCCTCTGGCTTTCATAGTCTCTGGTGAGAAGTCTGGTGTAATTCTATTAGGCCTGCCTTTATGTGTTACTTGACTTTTTTCCCTTACTGCTTTTAATATTCTTTCTTTATTTAGTGCATTTGTTGTTCTGATTATTATGTGTCCAGAGGAATTTCTTTTCTGGTCCAGTCTATTTGGAGTTCTGTAGGCTTCTTGTATGTTCATGGGCATCTCTTTCTTTAGGTATGGAAAGTTTTCTTCTATAATTTTTTTGAAGATATTTACTGGCCCTTTAAGTTGAAAATCTTCCTTCTCATCTACTCCTATTATCCATTGGTTTGATCTTATTCAGTCCTGGATTTCATGGATGTTTTGAGTTAGGATTTTTGCTTTTTGCATTTTCTTTGAATGTTGTGCCCATGTTTTCTGTGGAATCTTCTTCATTGAGATTCTCTTGCATTTCTTGTATTCTGTTGCTGATGCTCGCATCTATGGTTCCTGATTTCTTTCCTAGGTTTTCTATCTCCAGAATTGTCTCCTTTTGTGTTTTCTTAATTGTTTCCACTTCCCTTTTTAGATCTTGGATGGTTTTGTTCAATTCCATCACCTGTTTGGTTATGTTTTACTGTAATTCTTTAAGAGATTTTTGTGTTTCTTTTTTAAGGACTTCTACTCGGTTAGCAGTATTTTCCTGTAATTCTTTAAGGGATTTTTATGCTTCCTCTTTAGGCCTTCTACCTGTTTAGCTGTGTTCTCCTGTATTTCTTTAAGTGAGTTATTAATTTCCTTCTTAAAATCCTCTACCTACTTCATGAGATATGATTTTAAATCTGAATATTGCTTTCCGGGTGTGTTGGGGTATCCAGGACTTGATAAGATGGGAGTGCTGGGTTCTGATTATGGTTAGCAGTCTTTCTCTTAGTAAGATTCTTTCATTTGCCTTTTGCCTCCTGGTAGTCTCTGGAGTTAGTTGTTATAACTGTCTCTGCCTGGAGCTTGTTCCTCCCATGATTCTGTTAGCCTCTGTCAGCACTCCTGGGAGTTCAACTCTCTCCTGAGTCTCAGTGGTCAGAGTATTCTCTGCAGACAACCTCTCCTCTGATGCGGAAGGAGTGCAGATGTCTAGAGCTCAGATCTGCTTCCTGGCTGAAGATGAAAGCCTGAAACAGGGCCTGTCCCAAATGCTATGCTGCTTCTGCAGTCCGCATGCTCTCCTGTGCAGACTGGTCTCTGAGGGACCTGGGATGCAAGATGGCTCTCTCACCTGCTCTGGTGGTTAGAGCACTCCCTGGCAACCACCTCTCTTCTATCGAGGAAAGAGTGCAGATATCTGGAGCTCAGATCTGCTTTTAGGCTGAAGATGAAGACACGAAAAAGGGGCCTGTCCTAGAGGCTTGTTTTTAATATGACTAAAGTCTCTTTCAAATTATGAAATGTAGTTAAATAATTTAATTATTTAAGACAAACTCACTGCATTATAACTCTCCCCCAAAGGATAGTGATCTTAAACTAGACATTTAGACAGATATTTAGAAAGTTTTGTGAAAAAACAATAGATATATTTTTGAAAATGAAATGTTTCTAGGAAGAGGAAAAAGGATAAATACATTATTACTAGAAAGTTTTTCCCTTTCTGTTTTTAATGATGAAAAGAGCAAGTTTTTTTTTTCTTTTTTTTTATTAGATATTTTCTTTTTTTACGTTTCAAATGTTATCCCCTTTCCTAGTTTCCCCTCTGAACATTCCCTATCCCTTCCCCCTCTGCTTCCCAACCCACCCATTCCCATTCCCAGTCCTGGCATTCCCCTATACTGGGGAGAACCTTCACAGGACAAAGGGCCTCTCCTCCCATTGATGACCAACTAGGCCATCCTCTGCTACATATGCAGCTACAGCCAGGAGTCCCACCATGCTTGTTTGTTTGTTTGCTTGTTTGTTTGTTTTTGTGGTTTAGTCCCAGGGAGCTCTGGGGATACTGGTTTGTTCATATTGTTGTTGCTCCTATGGGGTCACAAACCCCTTCAGCTCCTTGGATACTTTCTCTAGCTCCTTCATTGGGGACACTGTGCTCTGTCCAATGGATGACTGTGAGCATCCACTTCTATATTTGCCAAGCACTGGCAAAACCTCTCAGGAGATAGCTATATCAGGCTCCTGTCAGCAAAATCTTATTGGCATCTGCAACAGTATCTGGGTTTGGTGGTTGGTTTATAGGATGGATCCCCAGGTGGGCCAGTCTCTGGGTGGTCATTCTTTCAGTCTCTACTCCAAACATTGTCTCTGTAACCCCTCCATGTTAGTCTTCTGGAAAATGATTACCTGATATATATTTTATCTATAATATATGTAAATATATAATATATAAATATATCATTTGAGATCTACCAAATATTTTATTCTTAAATAATTAAAAATAAACCAAAAATTGTGAAATTTAGCATATTTTTAGGAAAACTAATCAAAAAATATGAAAAGAATTATTTTTAATATGGTATTAAGTGTACTTGTAATCTTAATTTTAAAAAGAAGTTATTTAAATGTTCATTATTAAATATTATTTAAGTACTAGAGAATTATTCCTGAAAATTATTTTAAAATAATTTAACCTATGTGCTAACAAGCATCACCTATGCGTCAATTTGCCATGATACAAACTTATTAAATACAATTTAATGAATATTAAAAAAGAAAAGAACAGAAAAGAAAAGAAAAGAAGAGAAAAGAAGAGAAAAGAAGAGAAAAGAAGAGAAAAGAAAAGAGTAAGATTACTAATACTTAATTCAGGGCAAGCAATAGCAAAAGAACCTTATGGTCCCATCATGCTATACCAGCTACTATCTCTCTTTACATTGTTTCCAATTGGCCATAAATTACTTCCATATTTAAATGTATTTAAATGTTTTAATTTTTCTGAAAGTCTTTCTATTCTGACACAAAAACCTGTAAAGTTGATTACCTTAAAAAATCTTTCACCAGTAGCTGGATATAAAATAAACTCAAACAAGTCAATGGCCTTTCTCTATACAAAGAATAAACAGGCTGAGAAAAAATAAGGGAAACAACACCCTTCTCAATAGTCACAAATAATATAAAATATCTTGGCGTGACTCTAACTAAGGAAGTGAAAGATCTGTATGATAAAAACTTCAAATCTCTGAAGAAAGAAATTAAAGAAGATCTCAGAAGATGGAAAGATCTCCCATGCTCATGGATTGGCAGGATCAACATTGTAAAAATGGCTATCTTGCCAAAAGCAATCTACAGATTCAATGCAATCCCCATCAAAATTCCAACTCAATTCTTCAACGAATTAGAAGGAGCAATTTGCAAATTCATCTGGAATAACAAAAAACCTAGGATAGCAAAAAGTCTTCTCAAGGATAAAAGAACTTCTGGTAGAATCACCATGCCTGACCTAAAGCTTTACTACAGAGCAATTGTGATTAAAAACTGCATGGTACTGGTATAGAGACAGACAAGTAGACCAATGGAATAGAATTGAAGACCCAGAAATGAACCCACATACCTATGGTCACTTGAACTTCGACAAGAGAGCTAAAACCATCCAGTGGAAGAAAGACAGCATTTTCAACAATTGGTGCTGGCACAACTGGTTGTTATCGTGTAGAAGAATGCGAATCGATCCATACTTATCTCCTTGTACTAAAGTCAAATCTAAGTGGATCAAGGAACTTCACATAAAACCAGAGACACTGAAACTTATAGAGGAGAAAGTGTGGAAAAGCCTTGAAGATATGGGCACAGGGGAAAAATTCCTGAATAGAACAGCAATGGCTTGTGCTGTAAGATCGAGAATTGACAAATGGGACCAAATGAAACTCCAAAGTTTCTGTAAGGCAAAAGACACCGTCAATAAGACAAAAAGACCACCAACAGATTGGGAAAGGATCTTTACCTATCCTAAATCAGATAGGGGACTAATATCCAAAATATATAAAGAACTCAAGAAGGTGGACTTCAGAAAATCAAATAACCCCATATAAATATGGGGCTCAGAACTGAACAAAGAATTCTCACCTGAGGAATACCGAATGGCAGAGAAGCACCTGAAAAAATGTTCAACATCCTTAATCATCAGGGAAATGCAAATCAAAACAACCCTGAGATTCCACCTCACACCAGTCAGAATGGCTAAGATCAAAAATTCAGGTGACAGCAGATGCTGGTGTGGATGTGGAGAAAGAGGAACACTCCTACATTGTTGGTGGGATTGCAGGCTTGTACAACCACTCTGGAGATCAGTCTGGCGGTTCCTCAGAAAATTGGACATAGTACTACCGGAGGATCCAGCAATACCTCTCCTGGGCATATATCCAGAAGATGCCCCAACTGGTAAGAAGTACACATGCTCCACTATGTTCATAGCAGCCTTATTTATAATAGCCAGAAGCTGGAAAGAACCCAGATGCCCCTCAACAGAGGAATGGATACAGAAAATGTGGTACATCTACACAATGGAGTACTACTCAGCTATTAAAAAGAATGAATTTATGAAATTCCTAGCCAAATGGATGGACCTGGAGGGCATCATCCTGAGTGAGGTAACACATTCACAAAGGAACTCACACAATATGTACTCACTGATAAGTGGATATTAGCCCCAAACCTAGGATACCCAAGATATAAGATACATTTTGCTAAACACATGAAACTCCAGAAGAATGAAGACTGAAGTGTGGACACTATGCCCCTCCTTAGATTTGGGAACAAAATACCCATGGAAGGAGTTACAGAGACAAAGTTTGGAGCTGAGATGAAAGGATGGACCATGTAGAGACTGCCATATCCAGGGATCCACCCCATATTCAGCATCCAAACGCTGACAGCATTGCATATACTAGCAAGATTTTATCGAAAGGACCCAGATGTAGCTGTCTCTTGTGAGACTATGCCGGGGCCTAGCAAACACATAAGTGGATGCTCACAGTCAGCTATTGAATAGATCACAGGGCTCCCAATGGAGGAGCTAGAGAAAGTACCCAAGGAGCTAAAGGGATCTGCAACCCTATAGGTGGAACAACATTATGAACTAACCCGTACCCCGGAGCTCTTGACTCTAGCTGCATATGTATCAAAAGATGGCCTAGTCGGCCATCACTGGAAATAGAGGCCCATTGGACACACAAACTTTATATGCCCCAGTACAGGGGAATGCCAGGGCCAAAAAGGGGGAGTGGGTGGTTAGGGGAGTGGGGGGGTTGTGGGGGACTTTTGGTATAGCATTGGAAATGTAAATGAGCTAAATACCTAATAAAAAATGGAAAAAAATCTTTCACCACTTGAAAATGAACATTTGAATGAACTGGCATTTCTTAATCATTTATTTAATGTTCATTCTCTTCTAAATATCATACTATGTAAAAGTATCACTCTGTTGCCTTTGTAGTCATACTCTCACAGTTCCAATAAATGTAATGATGCTTTCATTAGGAAAACATAACCTAGACACCAAAGATTTTAAAATAGTTACTCACTGATGACTAAAACCCACATAATTCTCTTGGAGACATATATGTGTTGGTTTCTCAAAGTTTTTTCAGAAATCACTAATGTGCAAATTGATCCATGAGATCATAGGGAAATCCTAGTTTCTTTGTAATTTCAAAGTGTTTTTAATCTATATTTCTGAAGGATCTTCAATTTGTAGAAGACCCTTCAATGGCCCTCTTCTAGTCATGTGTTGTAAAGGACCTGTAAATAGCCATGAATGTGAGTAGAAGAATTTGAATAGGTCTTTTATTATGTCAATCTTGAGGTTTGCTTGTTCACATTTTGTTATATCATTTTTGGGTTTCTGTGACATTCCCCTACAATTAAATTGGAAGCAAATCAATAATGTCACCCTATTAAATCTTGTAAAATCATCACAGAAATAGACATGTACTTTGTTCACCTCTCCTGACATTCACTTTTCAGCTACATTTCTGAAAGTGTCTTTGAAGTCACATATCTTTTTGGTCAGTGCTAAAAGAAGAGGACTTTCTAACTGTGAACCCTGCTTCTTCTTAGCAACTGGTAACACACACAACTCTAGAAGAGCTACAAGCTCTGTGCTCTATCTCTCTTAAATAATCATTGACAATTTACTTAGTTTCCCTTCACCTACCTTCTAGTTAATAATTGCCTAGAGACAGAATTTTAGGCAGCTTTGATTTACAGCTATTTGAATAGGATGTAATTGTGCTCAGCATAATTGACATAAGTGGTAGAGTCCCATTAGCCTTACATGGGCAATCTTAAAACAACATGTGACCTACCTCTTTAAATTTTGTCTTCAGTAAAAAGAAAGTTATATTCTTTGCTGATCCTGTCTTAAAGTATTTATGTGTATATGTCACCTGAGATAGCTAAGCATACAGTGTCGTTGAAATGCATAGGCAGTCCAAAATTCCATGCTCTGAGTGACAAAAATTGAGTTCCCAATATAAAGCAGATGAAAGATATAGGCCATATATATCAAGAATCCAGAAATGCCTGATTTCAGCAAAAGCTTTATTCAGAAATTCTCTCTGTCCAACAGCATAGCTTGACCTTTCTAGATTGATGAGCTCTGTGCTCCTGTATACATATGTTCTCGGTATGTAAGAGCTGGGAATTGCAACCCTATAGGTGGAACCACATTATGAACTAACCAGTACCCCGGAGCTCTTGACTCTGGCTGCATATGTATCAAAAGATGGCCTAGTCGGCCATCACTGGAAAGAGAGGCCCATTGGACTTGCAAACTGTATATGCCCCAGTACAGGGGAACCCCAGGGCCAAAAAGGGGGAGTGGGTGAGTAGGGGAGTGGGGGGGAGGGTATGGGGGACTTTTGGGATAGCATGGGAAATGTAAATAAGGAAAATACCTAAGAAAAAAGAAAAAAGGGAAAAAAAAAAGAGCCAAGCCACACAGTTTGACTCTTTGCTTGGTATGCTATAGTACATTTCTTTATAGATATCTGAAAAGCAGTACAGAAAGAGCACTATATTAGCTTCTCATTTCAGATTAAGACTCAAATTGTCAGGTAAACAGGAACAAGGTGTGTATCTACTTTGGGCTCAGTGTACCCATTTTCAATTTAAATATTGGCTTAGGTTATATCTCAGATCATGTCAAAGTAAAGATATCAAAATAGTCAAGCAATCGATACAATTTTTACAAGTATATCTGAGTAGAGTGAAACTGCATAATATCACTTTTCCCTTCTTTTAGGTACAAGACCAGCTTATTCTGACAAACGTTTGACGAGCACAATCCCCAAACATTTTGTAAGGAGTGAGATACTTTTATAGATTGATAACTTTTAAATATCATAGAAAATTTTAAATGTGCTAACTTGAAATTTTAATGTTACATTAATATTTGTGTATCAACTTGACTAAGAAATATATCTAATTATTCAATTCAACTGCAATAAAGGTGCTAATTTTAAAGTTTTGCTTTTCTTTTTTTGTAGCTGATGTTAGTTAGTAGCTACAGATTCCAGAACTGTGTGTCCTTATGAAGAAATGGAAGTTTGAGTTAAGGAACACAGGAAATAGTTACACAAAGATGAACCTGATTTTAATGATTGTCAATGAACATCAGAAAATATAGGAGCCTAGGCAAGGATAATTAATTATATATAGTCTTCTGACACCCCCTTTTTTTTCCCTTCAAGCTTCTCTCTTGGTCTGTTACACAACTGGATATTTTTTAACAGCTAGAAATCATCATGCATGCCTATTTCATTGCAGACTCCATTGATAATTTTAAAAGTATGTTCTTCCTGGACACAAAAGTAATACCTTCTCTTCCTAAACTTCAGATGGAAACTGTGTAACAACCTAGTTTTTATTTGGAGATTCTGCTATAAATTATCTATGAATATTTTATTACAGCTAAACTCTAGGTTATTTCACTATAAGAGTATTTACATAGCAATCATATTACTGAAATTTATGTGAACAACCACAAAAGTTTCAGAGTGGGTTGGAGTGGTATGTAAAGATGAGGGTAGATACCTTCTCTGATTTTTTTCTGCTATCCACACCCATAGAGTCTTCTCTTATTTTAATATTAGACCACAGGTAAAATTCCCATGCAAAATAAGGTGTCACTGCTTTCAAAATATTATAGGTTTACTAATTTTTACTACTGAATGTATGATGCTATATACCTTTCTCTGATAGTTCCTCTAATAACCCACTGAGTTTTCAAAATTGAAATCTTCAATCATTTTATCCAATATTTCTTTCATAGTTGGTTGAAGAAGAATACAAATAAAGGAAATATACTTCCATTCCTGATGAGATATCTATCCAACTGTATAGCTATACTTTTATAATCAGCATTTCTTTGACAAGTCGAGCATCATAACAAATGTATAGAAACAAGGACTAATATTTGTCAAGGTGTTCATTCATTGTGTGGTTTTTATGCAGTATTTATTCTCACCATGCTACATACTTCATTTTTATATACTTCCTTCTTTCAATAGGTAAAGAGTTATACCTTTTTCTTAACTTCTGAGATATCTTTAAAAAAAACTGTGCTGCTGACTAATTCAGAAAAATCTAAGCAATTCTTAAATATATATACTCTGTCATTTGTATACCAACAGCCTTAATGAGGGATGAGGCAACAGTGCTGAACTCACATCTCTCTGACCTTAGAAAGGCCAATTACAAAAATATTCTGTCGTTCAGAATTCCATGGATCACATCACAAATGTGCTATACAATAATTTGTTTAGAATTGTCTCAGAGCAAGCAGACAGCATTTCGCCTGATATAACAATTTTCTACCCTAAAAGAACATTTATTTTGAATAATTTCAACTACTATGCTTCATACTCACACCTTTCTCTTGGCACTGTATTCTTTTTAATTCTTAGCAAAATATGAGTTTTACACAAAGAAAAATGCAAGATGGTTAAAAGAGGTAGTTTTAAATAGTTTTATATTTTTCTTTTATTTCTTAGACATAAATACATTTCTTTGATGCATAAATAATGCTACAAATAGTTTTTAGTTCAGACATTTCAAGGGCATAAACAAAATATAAAATTGTAAAATAAACAACTTCACCTGTAAAATATACAAAAGACCAGTATAATAAGCATATTATTCTGTTATCAAGCACAGATAACTAAATGAATTGGATCAAATAGGCAACCATACACACACAAACACACACACATAATTAAAATTATTTTTAAGTCAAAGGTAGTTGAACAAGGAGTCATATTTCTTCTTTGCTTAATGATCTACTTTCACTTTGTATATTCATTATTTGTTTCTAACAACATTAACATCTGAACCACAACTGAATTACACAATTTACCTGTCTTTTCATCATTATTTATGACTGTCTTTTAGAAGCCTACCATTGGCAGGTAGCAGGATAAGTAGGTTTGAGAGGACTGAGACAGGCTGACTGCAAGACAGGCTTTACAGCTGGCAGTTCAGGAGAGGAGTCCTAGATCTCTGTTTCCCAGAACTGGGCAAGTCCAGGCAAGTCAGTTACTGGAAAAGCCCCACGCCCCAGGCAGCTATTAAGAAACTGCCCCACCATCAGAAGCTGCCCAGCCACCTGGCCTGAGGCAAGGGCAATGAGTTGGGAACAGTTTTCAGACTTCCCTAACAACAGTTTTTACTCCCTACCCACCAGCAATGGTTTTGGAATGTCCCTAGAAATAGAGCCAACCAATTAAGATAAAGATCACCAACCACTTCCTGGAATTCTCCTAAACATGCTTTAAATTGGGCCTGTGAGCTCACTTGGGCACCTCTATCTTGATAAATAGTAGACCCCAGGATGATGGACTTCTGCAGAATAAAACTCTCTGTGTTGCATACTATTTGAGTCTGGAATAGCATTGTTCAGTGAACCATGGACACTTACAAGGTCTATAGTTATAATGATGATAGAACTCACAGTTTCATGAAAACTAAAATAATAAATTTAGAAGACATAAACTGAAAATTGTTCAAGTTGTCCTATACCATATCTATCAATTGCCTAAATCTCATATTAAATGAAAAAAATCCTACATTGTGATAAACCATTTTAAACTAGATCCCTATGATCAGAAGATAGAATTCTGTAGACAGCACAACCTGATACAATCATACCAGTGACAGAATACTGGACTACCCAGATTTCAAAACAATATTTATAGATTGTGTAATCAGTATGGTATGTCATAAATAAATAATATTTGTGACATTTCACAATGTCACAATTTATTTGACTTCAATAAATTCACAAAGTATCACAGTCAATGGCACCAATTTGTCAAGTATTTCTAACATTCCTTGATAACCTTGGCTGAAGCAAACACACGTTTTGTATTCCAATTTTAACTAATAATGTGAAATTTCATAACACCATTACACAGTAAGAGAGTTGTGTGTACACAGACTTTAGATGGCTATAAAGGGTTAAGAAGCCACCCAATAGTTCAGGAGGTTTCAAAAGTTCTCAGAAGGAAGGAAGTTGATAAACATGTAAATTGAGTCTGAATTGGTAAGATGAGGAAATACACAAAGCTGTAGGGAAGTTGGAGAAGCTGTAATAGACCACAGCAAATCACAGGTTTGACAGAGAAGCTTCAGAGTCTACCTGCCAAGTCAAAAGGTCGAATTTGGTTTAGATAGAAAAACTAATGGACAGGCAGTTATACTGCAAACACAGACACATAAACAGCATAGGCAGAAGGAAATCCCTCAACCACAAGGACAAACCCAAAGTAAAGATTCTGAGAACAGTCAACAGTGGTGTGTTCTCTGCCTTTAGGCCTTTGATAGACAATGATGGTGGTCAGTTAGTGTTTTCACCATCACTGTGCCAAGTGTTCACCACTTTTCATAGTTCAGATAAGGATATTACACTTATTTTTTCAGGCTGATGAATCTTGTTACTTCTCCAGCTTATTTCTGCATGTTCCACTATAGTTTCAGTTTACAAACAAAAATTTATATT
The DNA here is from genome assembly GCF_000001635.26 of Mus musculus. Taxonomy (NCBI): domain Eukaryota; kingdom Metazoa; phylum Chordata; class Mammalia; order Rodentia; family Muridae; genus Mus; species Mus musculus. Next base: position 66,323,481 of record NC_000086.7, read on the forward strand.
CTATTTTTTTGGAATAAGACACTTATTACTCTGTGCTAAGGCACAGAGTACTACAGATAGTGCCATTCTTGTAGTAATCCAGGAGTACAATCATCCTCCATCCTCAAATGGAGTCAAAATATGCTAGCAAAATGTAGTCTATAGGGACAACACACTGTAAAACAATTGTTTTGCACAATATAGAGTAATTTGAGACAGGGCACAGCTTGATGTCAATCCTTAGAACAGTCTAAAAGCAACATATTTGATGTAGTTCTTGATTCTAACCACATCCTATACATATTTAGGCAAATGTGAACACAATGAACTCATTTTTACAACATTTCCCTCTTGTTAATATATCCTCCAGCTTTTGAAGAAAAATACAATCATTTTCTTTGGTTCATACAGAATAATGGTGGATGGATGAGAATGTAACTTCTAATACAGGCAGTAGTATGTCATAAGAAACATAATGACCCTAGACCAGACTTAAAGTCAAGGAGCAATAAATGGGCCATTTATAGGGAAGACCATGTGAATGATCTCAGTGTTCAATTTCTATGTGCATTCCATTCACATTGCTCACTCACTCTTAAATGGGTACATTTCTTTTCCAATTCAGTGCATGTACATTCTCTCAATACACACATTTCCAAAGACTACACTAATTCCTTCCAAGCCCTCACTAATTATCCCAAATAAAACATAAAATATTGATGAGATAATGAAGTGCTTTAATAATATATGTGCTATCTTTGGCAATTCCTTTCCTTGTCAATAGCTTCACTATGTCTCAAGAATAAACTAAGAAATAATACACTGAATTACTGACAAGCACACTATACATATTACTACTGATATAGAATAGCAGAATTTTTGCATCATGCCATAAAATAGTAATGAGGAAATAATAGGTATTTTCAAAAGACATTGATTAGACTCTACTACCCTTCCCATTGCCACTTTTTTTTTCCCAGAAGATTTCATTTCATGTAAAATATGTTTTCTAGGGTCTTCAAATTCACAATTGTGTACTCAAGGGCATAAAATAGTGACAGTGTCCTTGAAAATTGTGCACCTCACAAAAAATGATTAGCTTCAGAAAAGAAATCCAACTTTTCTGAAGGCTAAGACCAAATCAAAAGGCCATTGTTAAAGGCCATTATTCTTTCATGTGAGGAAAAATTGAGGTATGCTTACCATTCAATTTGATGTAAGGAAATGAAGACGTAACTATTAAGATGAACTTTTTAATGTGGTGTATAAATGCTATCAAATATAAATGAACATTTGCTACATTCTCTCCCTACTCATGGGCTCAAATTTACAATTCTGTTGCTTAGAGATAGTTATCTCTTTGGGAAATTTACTAGGCTTGCACTATAGGTGCCTGCATATGTAAAATGGAAGCTTTAATGTTTTAAAATCTATTTATGATCATAATTTCAGCCGATTGTCTCCACTCATAAAACCATTTTTAAAAAACAAACAAAAAAGACCCTCTAAGACATATATTATACCCAAGGAAGATTTATAGTTTTAAACGGAATTTAATGAACTCAACTTATGAACAGAGGTATTTGTTCACAATGCAGTAAAACTTAGTTTTGTAAAATCTGTAGCTACGACATGAAACCACCAACCTAGGGAAACAATCTATAATTGGTATTAAAGTAATTACTGAATCCTCTACATTCCTTATGGCATATCTTGAGTAGTATAGATTGCAAAGCACACATTATTCTACACAGATAAGACTAGACATAGAACAACAGTAGGGTTCATAAGCAGGCAGAACATAGAATTTGATTATGTCATTCATGGAGTCAAACCCACACATTTCTCAGTGTAGTCTAATATTTCCTATTAGTGCTTGCTTATAACTGTTACAGCTACACAAACCAGCCTAAGTAATGTTTATATAATTAAGTTTTGCCTTGTTTTGGTTATCTATTCCAAGTATGGAAATAAAATCATGAGACTGGTTTTCCTAATAGCCAGTGAGGAAATTTTCTGGTTCCAATGTTGTCATTAAGCTCCAAGTAGGCCTTAAAGTTTTTAATATTATTCCCCCTAGCCATACTCTTTCCTATACCCTTTTCTCCCATCATTTACCCCAATTTAACCCTCCCTATTCCATTATTACCCTTTAAGCCTTTATACAAATTCTATCCACTTTCCCTTGAACAATCACTCCTTACTAATTTTCTAACTTCTATGAATACTTCAAATTAAACACAAGTAGCTGAAGACTCAAAACTAATACAAATGATAGAAAAACATGTGACATTTATTTTTCTGGGTCTGGGTTGCCACACTCACATGGCTGTTTCCAGTTCCATCTATTTACATGGAAACTCAATAATTTCCTGCCCAGGAAACACAATCCACTCATAAAATAGTGGTGTGAATGCCATAATAATAACCAACCATTTTCTAATAAAATCCCACTCCACAAGTTGATAACCCATATCTGGCACCATTATTGGCCCGAGAACCTATGACTAATAGGTAATAGAATGTGGGATAGAACCTATGACTATTATTATACCAAATGGATGCAATATTAAATTAACACCTAATGGCTTATTGCTATACCCATAAATTAATGAATTTTTCAACCCTCATCAGAGATAGTCTAATATACAGTAAATGATAATTAACAAAAAGACTCCCAACTATCCAATCTGCTAAAAGAGATAGAGATGGGAGAGGGGGAAGAATGTTCAGCCCTACATAGGATATTGACACCTACTCACTCCTACCAAGGCTCAGGGATCATTGCAGAAAAGGGGGCAAGAAAGATTGTAGGAGCAAGAAGAGATGGGGAGTTACAAGGAAACTATGTTTTCCAGACACAAAGTTTGGGTAACACATATGAACTCAGAGAGTTGTGGCAATATTTAAATAGCCCATGTAAGTTCAATCCAGAACAAATTCCAGCATAGAGAGGGAAAATATGCACAAAGTCTCAGAGACTGCCATATCCAGGGATCCACCCCATAATCAGCTTCCAAACGCTGACACCATTGCATACACTAGCAAGATTTTATCAAAAGGACCCAGATGTAGCTGTCTCTTGTGAGACTAGGCTGGGGCCTAGCAAACACAGAAATGGATGCTCACAGTCAGCTATTGGATCACAGGGCTCCCAATGGAGGAGATAGAGAAAGTACCCAAGGAGCTAAAGGGATCTGCAACCCTATAGGTGGAACAACATTATGAACTAACCAGTACCCCGGAGCTCTTGACTCTAGCTGCATATGTATCAAAAGATGGCCTAGTCAGCCATCACTGGAAAGAGAGGCCCATTGGACATGCAAACTGTATATGCCCCAGTACAGGGGAACACCAGGGCCAAAAAAATGGGAATGAGTGGGTAGGGAAGTAGGGGGAGGGTATGGGGAACTTTTGGGATAGCATTGGAAATGTAATTGAGGAAAATATGTAATAAAAAAAAGAAAAAAAAATCACTGGTGGAACACAACATAGATTCAGATCCAAACTTGCCTGGCCTGTGCCAGCAGCAGGGAAGCAAAAAACCTGTCTGACCAGGAGCTCAAGTCCCTTCTCATCCTCTCCAGCTCCAGGTCACATTGTGCACAAAACCAGCGGAAATGACCACAGTCCCTAGAGGACTCTCCACACAATCTTAAGTTCACTGGTGAGTGGAACACAACATCTGTTCCAAACAAATTGTGACGGGCTTGTGACAGGAGGAGCAAGAACACAGGAGCCCTGACCAGTGGCTCAGGTTCCTTCTGATCTGTGCCTGTATACTTTGGTTTCGAACACACAAGATAGCCCCACAGCCACCAGAGGAGACATTAATTCCAGGCACTGTAACACAAGCAGGATCTTAGGATTCCAGGATTCCAGGATCCCAGGATAACAGGAGCTTGGTCACACCAGAATCTCAGGGTCTCAGAGGAAGCTTGATTGCCAAGAACTCTGATACACCCAAAATCTCAGGTTTATAAGAGACAGGAATCACAGGATCACAGAGTAAGTAGGACTCTGAAGAGTCCTGAATAAACCAGGATTATAGGAAGGACAGGCTCCAATCAGATATATTGAGAGCTGTAAGCATTTGAGATAATCAGATGGCAGGAGGCAAGCATAAGAAGAGAAGCAACAGAAACCAAGGTTACCTGGCTAAATAAGAACCAAATCCTCCCACCACAGAAAGTCATGGATACACCATCACACCAGAAAAGCAAGATATGAGTCTAAAGTCACTTCTCATGATGATGATGGAGGACTTTAGAAGGAAATAAATAACTCCCTTAAAGAAATACAGGAAAACACAGGTAAACAGCTAGAAGTCCTTAAAGAGGAAACACAAAAATCCCTTACAGAATTACAGGAAAAAAATACCAAACACGTGAAAGATTTGACAAAACCATCCAAACTCTAAAAATGAACATAGAAACAATAAAGAAAACACAAAGGGAGACAACTCTTAAGATAGACATCCTAGGAAAGAAATCAGGAACCATAGATGTGAGCATCAGCAACAGAATACAAGAGATGGAAGAGAGAATCTCAGGTGCAGAAGATTCCAGAGAAAACATGGGTAAAACAATAAAAGAAAATGAAAAATGTAAAAAGATCCTAACTCTAAACCTCCAGAAAATCCAGGGCACAATGAGAAGACCAAACCTAAGGATAATAGGTAGAGATGAGAATGAAGACTTTTCTTCAATTTAAAGGGCCAGTAAATATTTTCAACGGAATTATAGAAGAAAACTTCCCAAACCTAAAGAAAGAGATGCCCATGAACATACAAGAAGCCTTCAAAACTCCAAATACACTGGACCAGAAAAGAAATCCCTCCCAACACATAATAATCAGAACAACAAATTCACTAAATAAGGATAGAATATTAAAAGCAGTAAGGAAAAGGGTCAAGTAACATATAAAGGCAGACCTATTAGAATTACACCAGAATTCTCACTAGAGACTATGAAAGCCAGAAGATCCTGGACAGATGTTGTACAGACCCTAAGAGAACACAAATGCCAGTCCAGGCTACTATACCCAGCAAAACTCTCAATTATCATAGATGGAGGAACCAAAGTATTCCATGACAAAAACAAATTCACACCATATCTTTCCACGAATCTAGTAATTCAAAGGATAATAACAGGTAAACTCCAACACAAGGAGGGAAATGACACCCTAGAAAAAGTAAGAAAGTAATCCCTCAACTAACCTAAAAGAAGATAGCTGCAAGAACAGAATCCCAACTCTAACAACATAAATAACAATTAGGTAACAATTACTGTTCCTTAATATCTCTTAATATCACAGTACTCAATTCTCCAATAAAAAAGACATAGACAAAAAGACCAGCTACATAAATAGGACCCAACATTTTTCTGCATACATGAAACCCACATAAGGGACAAAGACAGATACTACCTCAGAATTAACAGGTGAAAAACAAATTTCCAAGCAAACAGTCCAAAGAAACAAACTGGAGTAGCCATTCTAATATCGAATAAAATCGACTTCCAAACCAAAGTTATCAAAAAAGACAAAGACGGGCACTTCATACTCATCAAAGATAAAATCTCCAAGATAAACTCTCAATTCTGAATATCTATGCTCCAAAGGCAAGGGCAGCCACATTCATTAAAGAAACCTTAGTAAAGCTCTAAAAACACATTGTACCTCACACAATAATAGTGAGAAACTTCAACACCCCACTCTCATCAATGGACAGATCCTGGAAACAGAAACTAAACAAAGACACAGTGAAAGTAACAGAAGTTATAAAACAAATGGATTTAACAGATATCTACAAAACATTTTAACCTAAAACAAAAGGATATACCTTCTTTTCAGCACCTCATGGTACCTTCTCCAAAACTGACCATATAATCGGTCACAAAACAGGCATCAACAGATAGGAAAATAGTGAATTTATTCCATGAATCCTATCAGATATACACAGACTAAGGTTGATCTTCAATAACAACATAAATAACAGAAATCCAAAGTACACATGGGAGCTGAACAACACTACTCAATGATACCTTGGTCAAGGAAGAAATAAAGAAAGAAATTAAAGACTTTTTAGAATTTAATGAAAATGAAACCACAACATAACCAAACTTATAGGACACAATGAAAGCATTTGTAAGAGGAAAACTCATAGCTCTGAGTGCTGTCAAAAAGAAACTAGAAAGAGCACACACTAGCAGCATGACAGTACACATAAAAGCTCTTGAACAAAAGGAAACAAATTCACCCAAGAGGAGTAGACAGCAGAAAATATTTGAATTCAGGGCTGAAATCAACCAAGTTGAAATAAAAAGAACTATACAAAGAATCAACCAAACCAGGAGATTTTTTTTTTTGAGAAAATCAACAGGATAGTTAAACCCTTAGCCAGACTAAGTAGTGGGCACAGGGACATTATCCTAACTAACAATTTCAGAAATGAAAAGGGAGACATAACAACAGTCCCTGAGGAAATCCAAAGCATCATCAGTTCCTACTACAAAAGCTTTTGTCAACAAAACTGGAAAACCTGGATGAAATGGACAATTTTTTAGATAGATACCAGGTACCAAAGTTAAATCCGTATCAGAGTAGTGATCTAAACAGTCCCATATCCCCTAAAGAAATAGAAGCAGTCATTAATAGTCTCCCAACCAAAAAAAAAAAAAATCCCAGGACCATATGGGTTAAATGCAGAGAAATATCAGACCTTCAAAAGAAGACATTATTCCAATTCTCCTCAAACTATTTCATAAAATATTAACAGAAGGTATACTACCAAATTCATTCTATGAAGACACAATTTCTCTGATACCTAAATTACACAAAGACCCAACAAAGAAAGAGAACTTCAGACCAATATCCCCATATGTATATCGATGCAAAAATACTCAATAAAATTCTTGCAAACCTAATCCAAGAACACATCAAAATGATCATCCATCATGATGAAGTAGGCTTCATCCCAGTGATGCAGAGATGGTTTAATCTACGGAAATCCATCAAAGTAATCCACTATATAACCAAACTCAAAGACAAAAATCACATGATCATCTCATTAGATGCTGAGAAATCATTTAACAAAATTCAACACCCATTCATGGTAAAATTCCTGGAAAAATCAGGAATTCAAGGCCCACACCTAAACATAATAAAAGCAATATACAACAAACCAGTAGCAACATCAACCTAAATGGAGAGAAAATTTGAAGCAATCCCACTAAATCAGAGATTAGACAAGGCTGCCCACTTTCTCCCTACCAATTTAACATAGAACTGGAAGTCCTAGCCAGAGCAATTATACAACAAATAGAGATCAAGAGGATACAAACTGGAAAGGAAGAAGTCAAAATATCACTATTTGCAGATGATATGATAGTATATATAAGTGACCCTAAAATTTCCACCAGAGAATTCCTAAACCTGATAAACAGCTTCAGTGCAGTAGTAGGATATAAAATTAACTCAAATAAATCAGTGGCCTTTCTCTACATAAAGGATAAATGGGCTGAGAAAGACATTGGGGAAAGAACACCCTTCACGATAGTCACAAATATGATAAAATACCTGGGTGTGACGCTAACTAAGGAAGTGAATGATCTATATGAGAAGAACTTCAAGTATATGAAGAAAGAAATTGAAGAAGATCTCAGAAGATGGAAAGATCTCCAATGCTCATTAATTGGCAGGATTAATATAGGCTATCCTGCCGAAAGCCATCTATAGATTCAATGCAATCCCAATCAAAATTCTAACTCAATTCTTCACCAAGTTACAAAAGGCAATGTTCAAATGCATCTGGAATAATAAAAGACCTAGGATAGCAAAAACTCTTCTCAACAATAAAAGAACCACAGCAGCAGCGGTCGCCATCTTGGTCCGGGACCCGCCGAACTTAGGAAATTAGTCTGAACAGGTGAGAGGGTGCGCCAGAGAACCTGACAGCTTCTGGAACAGGCGGAAGCATAGAGGCGCTGAGGCAGCACCCTTTGTGGGCCGGGGACAGCCGGCCACCGTCCGGACCGGAGGACAGGTGCCCGCCCGGCTGGGGAGGCGGCCTAAGCCACAGCAGCAGCGGTCGCCATCTTGGTCCAAGACCCGCCGAACTTAGGAAATTAGTCTGAACAGGTGAGAGGGTGCGCCAGAGAACCTGACAGCTTCTGGAACAGGCAGAAGCACAGAGGCGCTGAGGCAGCACCCTGTGTGGGCCGGGGACAGCCGGCCACCTTCCGGACCGGAGGACAGGTGCCCACCCGGCTGGGGAGGCGGCCTAAGCCACAGCAGCAGCGGTCGCCATCTTGGTCCCGGGACTCCAAGGAACTTAGGAATTTAGTCTGCTTAGGTGAGAGTCTGTACCACCTGGGAACTGCCAAAGCAACACAGTGTCTGAGAAAGGTCCTGTTTTGGGCCTTCTTCTTCGGCCAGGAGGAGGTCCAAATACAAGATATCTGCGCACCTTCCCTGTAAGAGAGCTTGCCAGCAGAGAGTGCTCTGAGCACTGAAACTCAGAGGAGAGAATCTGTCTCCCAGGTCTGCTGATAGACAGTAACAGAATCACCAGAAGAACAATCTCTAAACAGAGTCAACTATAACTACTAATTCCAGAGATTACCAGATGGCGAAAGGTAAACGGAGGAATCTTACTAACAGGAACCAAGACCACTCACCATCACCAGAACCCAGCACACCCACTTCGCCCAGTCCAGGGAACCCCAACACACCTGAGAACCTAGACCTAGATTTAAAAGCATATCTCATGATGATGGTAGAGGACATCAAGAAGGACTTTAATAAATCACTTAAAGAAATACAGGAGAACACTGCTAAAGAGTTACAAGTCCTTAAAGAAAAACAGGAAAACACAATCAAACAGGTAGAAGTCCTTACAGAAAAAGAGGAAAAAACATACAAACAGGTGATGGAAATGAACAAAACCATACTAGACCTAAAAAGGGAAGTAGACACAATAAAGAAAACTCAAAGCGAGGCAACACTAGAGATAGAAACCCTAGGAAAGAAATCTGGAACCATAGATTTGAGCATCAGCAACAGAATACAAGAGATGGAAGAGAGAATCTCAGGTGCAGAAGATTCCATAGAGAACATCGGCACAACAATCAAAGAAAATGGAAAATGCAAAAAGATCCTAACTCAAAATATCCAGGAAATCCAGGACACAATAAGAAGACCAAACGTACGGATAATAGGAGTGGATGAGAATGAAGATTTTCAACTCAAAGATCCAGCAAACATCTTCAACAAAATTATTGAAGAAAACTTCCCAAATCTAAAGAATGAGATGCATATGAACATACAAGAAGCCTACAGAACTCCAAATAGACTGGACCAGAAAAGAAATTCCTCCCGACACATAATAATCAGAACATCAAATGCACTAAATAAAGATAGAATACTAAAAGCAGTAAGGGAAAAAGGTCAAGTAACATATAAAGGCAAGCCTATCAGAATTACACCAGATTTTTCACCAGAGACTATGAAAGCCAGAAGAGCCTGGACAGATGTTATACAGACACTAAGAGAACACAAACTGCAGCCCAGGCTACTATACCCAGCCAAACTCTCAATTATCATAGAGGGAGAAACCAAAGTATTCCACGACAAAACCAAATTCACGCATTATCTCTCCACGAATCCAGCCCTTCAAAGGATAATAACAGAAAAAAACCAATACAAGAACGGGAACAACGCCCTAGAAAAAACAAGAAGGTAATCCCTCAACAAACCTAAAAGAAGACAGCCACAAGAACAGAATGCCACCTTTAACAACTAAAATAACAGGAAGCAACAATTACTTTTCCTTAATATCTCTTAACATCAATGGTCTCAACTCGCCAATAAAAAGACATAGACTAACAAACTGGCTACACAAACAAGACCCAACATTTTGCTGCTTACAGGAAACTCATCTCAGAGAAAAAGATAGACACTACCTCAGAATGAAAGGCTGGAAAACAATTTTCCAAGCAAATGGTATGAAGAAACAAGCAGGAGTAGCCATCCTAATATCTGATAAGATTGACTTCCAACCCAAAGTCATCAAAAAAGACAAGGAGGGACACTTCATTCTCATCAAAGGTAAAATCCTCCAAGAGGAACTCTCAATTCTGAATATCTATGCTCCAAATACAAGAGCAGCCACATTCACTAAAGAAACTTTAGTAAAGCTCAAAGCACACATTGCGCCTCACACAATAATAGTGGGAGACTTCAACACACCACTTTCACCAATGGACAGATCATGGAAACAGAAACTAAACAGGGACACACTGAAACTAACAGAAGTGATGAAACAAATGGATCTGACAGATATCTACAGAACATTTTATCCTAAAACAAAAGGATATACCTTCTTCTCAGCACCTCATGGTACCTTCTCCAAAATTGACCACATAATAGGTCACAAATCAGGCCTCAACAGATTCAAAAATATTGAAATTGTCCCATGTATCCTATCAGATCACCATGCACTAAGGCTGATCTTCAATAACAAAATAAATAACAGAAAGCCAACATTCACATGGAAACTGAACAACACTCTTCTCAATGATACCTTGGTCAAGGAAGGAATAAAGAAAGAAATTAAAGACTTTTTAGAGTTTAATGAAAATGAAGCCACAACGTACCCAAACCTTTGGGACACAATGAAAGCATTTCTAAGAGGGAAACTCATAGCTCTGAGTGCCTTCAAGAAAAAACGGGAGAGAGCACATACTAGCAGCTTGACAACACATCTAAAAGCTCTAGAAAAAAAGGAAGCAAATTCACCCAAGAGGAGTAGACGGCAGGAAATAATCAAACTCAGGGGTGAAATCAACCAAGTGGAAACAAGAAGAACTATTCAAAGAATTAACCAAACGAGGAGTTGGTTCTTTGAGAAAATCAACAAGATAGATAAACCCTTAGCTAGACTCACTAAAGGGCACAGGGACAAAATCCTAATTAACAAAATCAGAAATGAAAAGGGAGACATAACAACAGATCCTGAAGAAATCCAAAACACCATCAGATCCTTCTACAAAAGGCTATACTCAACAAAACTGGAAAACCTGGACGAAATGGACAAATTTCTGGACAGATACCAGGTACCAAAGTTGAATCAGGATCAAGTTGACCTTCTAAACAGTCCCATATCCCCTAAAGAAATAGAAGCAGTTATTAATAGTCTCCCAGCCAAAAAAAGCCCAGGACCAGACGGGTTTAGTGCAGAGTTCTATCAGACCTTCAAAGAAGATCTAACTCCAGTTCTGCACAAACTTTTTCACAAGATAGAAGTAGAAGGTATTCTACCCAACTCATTTTATGAAGCCACTATTACTCTGATACCTAAACCACAGAAAGATCCAACAAAGATAGAGAACTTCAGACCAATTTCTCTTATGAACATCGATGCAAAAATCCTTAATAAAATTCTCGCTAACCGAATCCAAGAACACATTAAAGTAATCATCCATCCTGACCAAGTAGGTTTTATTCCAGGGATGCAGGGATGGTTTAATATACGAAAATCCATCAATGTAATCCATTATATAAACAAACTCAAAGACAAAAACCACATGATCATCTCGTTAGATGCAGAAAAAGCATTTGACAAGATCCAACACCCATTCATGATAAAAGTTCTGGAAAGATCAGGAATTCAAGGCCAATACCTAAACATGATAAAAGCAATCTACAGCAAACCAGTAGCCAACATCAAAGTAAATGGAGAGAAGCTGGAAGCAATCCCACTAAAATCAGGGACTAGACAAGGCTGCCCACTTTCTCCCTACCTTTTCAACATAGTACTTGAAGTATTAGCCAGAGCAATTCGACAACAAAAGGAGATCAAGGGGATACAAATTGGAAAAGAGGAAGTCAAAATATCACTTTTTGCAGATGATATGATAGTATATATAAGTGACCCTAAAAATTCCAACAGAGAACTCCTAAACCTGATAAACAGCTTCGGTGAAGTAGCTGGATATAAAATTAACTCAAACAAGTCAATGGCCTTTCTCTACACAAAGAATAAACAGGCTGAGAAAGAAATTAGGGAAACAACACCCTTCTCAATAGCCACAAATAATATAAAATATCTCGGCGTGACTCTAACGAAGGAAGTGAAAGATCTGTATGATAAAAACTTCAAGTCCCTGAAGAAAGAAATTAAAGAAGATCTCAGAAGATGGAAAGATCTCCCATGCTCATGGATTGGCAGGACCAACATTGTAAAAATGGCTATCTTGCCAAAAGCAATCTACAGATTCAATGCAATCCCCATTAAAATTCCAACTCAATTCTTCAACGAATTAGAAGGAGCAATTTGCAAATTCATCTGGAATAACAAAAAACCGAGGATAGCAAAAACTCTTCTCAAGGATAAAAGAACCTCTGGTGGAATCACCATGCCTGACCTAAAGCTTTACTACAGAGCAATTGTGATAAAAACTGCATGGTACTGGTATAGAGACAGACAAGTGGACCAATGGAATAGAATTGAAGACCCAGAAATGAACCCACACACCTATGGTCACTTGATCTTCGACAAGGGAGCCAAAACCATCCAGTGGAAGAAAGACAGCATTTTCAACAATTGGTGCTGGCACAACTGGTTGTTATCATGTAGAAGAATGCGAATCGATCCATACTTATCTCCTTGTACTAAGGTCAAATCTAAGTGGATCAAGGAACTTCACATAAAACCAGAGACACTGAAACTTATAGAGGAGAAAGTGGGGAAAAGCCTTGAAGATATGGGCACAGGGGAAAAATTCCTGAACAGAACAGCAATGGCTTGTGCCATTGAGAATTGACAAATGGGACCTAATGAAACTCCAAAGTTTCTGCAAGGCAAAAGACACTGTCTATAAGACAAAAAGACCACCAACAGATTGGGAAAGGATCTTTACCTATCCTAAATCAGATAGGGGACTAATATCCAACATATATAAAGAACTCAAGAAGGTGGACTTCAGAAAATCAAATAACCCCATTAAAAAATGGGGCTCAGAACTGAACAAAGAATTCTCACCTGAGGAATACCGAATGGCAGAGAAGCACCTGAAAAAATGTTCAACATCCTTAATCATCAGGGAAATGCAAATCAAAACAACCCTGAGATTCCACCTCACACCAGTGAGGATGGCTAAGATCAAAAATTCAGGTGACAGCAGATGCTGGCGAGGATGTGGAGAAAGAGGAACACTCCTCCATTGTTGGTGGGATTGTAGGCTTGTACAACCACTCTGGAAATCAGTCTGGCGGTTCCTCAGAAAATTGGACATAGTACTACCGGAGGATCCAGCAATACCTCTCCTGGGCATATATCCAGAAGAAGCCCCAACTGGTAAGAAGGACACATGCTCCACTATGTTCATAGCAGCCTTATTTATAATAGCCAGAAACTGGAAAGAACCCAGATGCCCCTCAACAGAGGAATGGATACAGAAAATGTGGTACATCTACACAATGGAGTACTACTCAGCTATTAAAAAGAATGAATTTATGAAATTCCTAGCCAAATGGATGGACCTGGAGAGCATCATCCTGAGTGAGGTAACACAATCACAAAGTAACTCACACAATATGTACTCACTGATAAGTGGATACTAGCCCAAAACCTAGAATACCCACGATATAAGATACAATTTCCTAAACACATGAAACTCAAGAAAAATGAAGACTGAAGTGTGGACACTATGCCCCTCCTTAGAAGTGGGAACAAAACACCCATGGAAGGAGTTACAGAAACAAAGTATGGAGCTGAGATGAAAGGTTGGACCATGTAGAGACTGCCATATCCAGGGATCCACCCCATAATCACCTTCCAAATGCTGACACCATTGCATACACTAGCAAGATTTTACTGAAAGGACCCAGATGTAGCTGTCTCTTGTGAGACTATGCCGGGGCCTAGCAAACACAGAAGTGGATGCTCACAGTCAGCTAATGGATGGATCACAGGGCTCCCAATGGAGGAGCTAGAGAAAGTACCCAAGGAGCTAAAGGGATCTTCAACCCTATAGGTGGAACAACATTATGAACTAACCAGTACCCCTGAGCTCTTGACTCTAGCTGCATATGTATCAAAAGATGGCCTAGTCGGCCATCACTGGAAAGAGAGGCCCATTGGACACGCAGACTTTGTGTGCCCCGGTACAGGGGAACGCCAGGGCCAAAGGGGGGGAGTGGGTGGGTAGGGGAGTGGGGGTGGGTGGGTAAGGGGGACTTCTGGTATAGCATTGGAAATGTAAATGAGCTAAATACCTAATAAAAAATGGAAAAAAAAAAAAACAATAAAAGAACCTCTGGTGGAATCACCATGCCTGAACTCAAGCTGTACTACAGAGCAATTGTGATATAAACTGCATGGTATTGGTACAGTGATAGACAGGTATATCAATGGAACAGAATTGAAGCCCCAGAAATGAAACCACACACCTATGGTCACTTGATCTTTGACAAGGGACCATCCACTGGAAAAAAGACAGCATTTTCAACAAATATTTCTGGCACAACTGCTACTTATCATGTGAATTGATCCATTCTTATCTTCTTATACAAAGTTCAAGTCTAAGTGCATCAGAGACTCTGAGACTTATAGAGAAGAAAGTGGGGAAATGCCTCAAATATATGGGCACAGGAGAAAAATTCTTGAACAATGGTGTGTGCTGTAAGATCAAGAATCTACAAATGGGACCTCATAAAATTGCAAAGCTTCTGTAAGGCAAAATAAAAAAAGTCAATAAGACAAAAAAGCCAACAACAGATTGGGAAAGGATCTTTACCACTCCTAAATCTGATAGGGGACTAATACCCAATTTATACAAACAACTCAAGAAGCTGGACTCAAGAAATACAAGTAACCCTATTTAAAAATGGGATACAGAGCTAAACAAAGAATTCTCAACTGAGGAATACCAAATGGCTGAGAAGCACTTAAAAATACTCAAAATCCTTAATCAAAAAAACCCGGAGATTCCACCTCACACCAGGCAGAACGGCTAAGATCAATAATTCATGTGACAGCAGATGCTGGTAAGGATGTGGAAAAAGAGGAACACCCCTCCATTGCTGGTGGGATTGCAAGCTGGTACAACAACTCTGGAAATCAGTTTGGTGATTCCTCAGAAAATTGGATATAGCACTACCAGAAGATCCAGCAATACCTCTCCTAGGCATATACCCAAAAGATGTTCCAACTTGTAATAAGGACACATTCTTCACTCTGTTCATAGCAGCCTTATTTATAATATCCAGAAGCTGGAAAGAACCCAGATGCCCCTCAACAGAAGGATGGATACAGAAAATGTGGTACATTTACACAATGGAGTACGACTCAGCTATTAAAAATAATTAAGTCATTAAATTCTTAGGCAAATAGATGGATCTAGAGGATATCATCCTGAGTGAGGTAACCCTATCACAAAAGAACACACATGATATGTACTCACTGATAAGGGAATATTAGCCCAGAAACTTAGAATATCCAAGGTACAATTTGCAAAACACATGAAACTCAAGTAGATGGAAGACTACAGTGTGGATACATCGATCCTTCTCAACTGGAGAACAAAATACCCATGGAAGGCATTACAGAGGCAAAGTTTGGAGCAGAGCCTGAAGGAATGACCATCTAGAGACTGCTCCACTTGGGGATCCACCCCATAAACAACCACCAAACCCAGAAACTAGGCAGATGTCAATAAGAACCTGCTGACAGGAGACTTATATAGCTGTCTCCTGCAAGGCTCTGCTAGTGTGTGGCAAATACTGAAGTGGATGCTCATAGTAATCCATTGCACGGAGCACAAGGTCCCCAATGAAGAAGCCAGAGATATACCTAGTGTACTGGCTAGTTTTGTGTCAACTTGACACAGCTGGAGTTACCACAGAGAAAGGAGCTTCAGTTGAGGAAATGCCTCCATGAGATACAACTGTAAGGCATTTTCTCAATTAGTGATCAAGGGGGAAGGGCCCCTTGTGGGTGGGGCCATCTCTGGGCTGGCAGTCTTAGATTCTATAAGAGAGCAGGCTGAGCAAGCCAGAGGAGGCAAGCTAGTAAGGAACATCCCTCCATGGCCTCTGCATCAGCTCCTGCTTCCTGACCTGCCTGAGTTCCAGTCCTGACTTCCTTTGGTGATGAACAGCAGCATGGAAGTGTAAGCCGAATAAACCCTTTCCTCCCCAGCTTGCTTCTTGGTCATGATGTTTGTGCAGGAATAGAGACCCTGACTAAGACACCTAGGGAGCAGTAGGGGACTGAAGCCCCATAGAAGGGATATCAGTATGAACTAACCAGTACCCTCAGAGCTCCTTGGAACTATACCACCAATCAAAGAAAACACATGTCCTAGTAGGTCATCAATGGGAGGAGAGGCCCTTGGTCCTGTGAAGGCTCTATGCCCCAGTATAGGGGAATTCCAGGACCAGGAATGGGAGTGGGTGGGTTGTGGAGCAGTAGGAGGGGAGAGGGCATTTTCAGAGGGGAAATTAGAAAAGTGGATAACATTTGAAATGTAAATAAAGAAAATATCTGATTTAAAAAAATATAATCAACCTTTGATTCATTAAACTTCAACCAGACTTTTTTTTTAATTAGGTATTTTCCTTAATTACATTTAGAATGCTATCCCAAAAGTCCCCCATACCCTCACCCCAACTTCCCTACCCACCCATTCCCATTTTTTTGGCCCTGGCATTCCCTTGTACTGTGGCATATAAAGTTTGCATGTCCAATGGGCCTATCTTTCCAGTGATGGCCGACTAGGCCATCTTTTGATACTTATGCAGCTAGAGTCAAGAGCTCCGGGGTACTGGTTAGTTCATGATGTTGTTGCACCTACAGGGTTGCAGATTTCTTTAGCTCCTTGGATACTTTCTCTAGTTCCTCCATTGGGGGCCCTGTGCTCCATCCAATAGCTGACTGTGAGCATCCACTTATGTGTTTGCTAGGCCCCAGCCTAGTCTCACAAGAGACAGCTATATCAGGATCCTTTCAGCCAACGCTTGCTAGTGTATGCAATGGTGTCATCGTTTGGAGGCTAATTGTGGGATGGCACCCTGGATATGGCAGTCTCTAGATGGTCCATCCTTTTGTCTCAGCTCCAAACTTTGTCTCTGTAACTCCTTCCATGGGTGATTGTTTCCAATTCTAAGAAGGGGCAAAGTGTCCACACTTTGGTCTTCGTTCTTCTTCAGTTTCATGTGTTTTGCAAATTGTATCTTATATCTCAGGTATACTAAGTTTCTGGGCTAATATCCACTTATCAGTGAGTACATATCATTTGAGTTCTTTTGTGATTGTGTTACCTCACTCAGGATGATGCCCTCCAGGTCCATCCATTTGCCTAGGAATTTCATAAATTCATTCTTTTTAATAGCTGAGTAGTACTCCAGGGTGTAAATGTACCACATTTTTTTTTGTATCCATTCCTCTGTTAAAGGGCATCTTGGTTCTTTCCAGCTTCTGGCAATCTACAGATTCAATGCAATTCCCATCAAAATTCCAACTCAATTCTTCAATGAATTAGAAAGAGCAATCTGCAAATTTATCTGGAATAACAAAAAACCTAGGATAGCAAAAACTCTTCTCAAGGATAAAAGAACCTCTGGTAGAATCACCATGCCTGACCTAAAGCTTTACTACAGAGCAATTGTGATTAAAAACTGCATGGTACTGGTAGAGTGACAGACAAGTAGACCAATGGAACAGAATTGAAGACCCAGAAATGAACCCACACACCTATGGTCACTTGATCTTCGACAAGGGAGCTAAAACCATCAAGTGGAAGAAAGACAGCATATTCAACAAATGGTGCTGGCACAACTGGTTGTTAATATGTAGAAGAATGCAAATTGATCCATTCCTATCTCCTTGTACTAAGGTCAAATCTAAGTGGATCAAGGAACTTCACATAAAACCAGAGACACTGAAACTTATAGATGAGAAAGTGGGGAAAAGCCTCGAAGATATGGGCACAGGGGAAAAATTCCTGAATAGAACAGCAATGGCTTGTGCTGTAAGATCGAGAATTGACAAATGGGACCTAATGAAACTCCAAAGCTTCTGTAAGGCAAAAGACACAGTCAATAAGACAAAAAGGCCACCAACAGATTGGGAAAGGATCTTTACCTATCCTAAATCAGATAGGGGGACTAATATCCAATATATATATAAAGAACTCAAGAAGGTGGACTCCAGAAAATCAAATAACCCCATTAAAAATGGGGCTCAGAGCTAAACAAAGAATTCTCACCTGCGGAATACCAAATGGCTGAGAAGCACCTGAAAAAATGCTCAGCATCCTTAATCATCAGAGAAATGCAAATCAAAACAACCCTGAGATTCCATCTCACACCAGTCATAATGGCTAAGATCAAAAATTCAGGTGACAGCAGATGCTGGCGAGGATGTGGAGAAAGAGGAACACTCCTCCATTGTTGGTGGGATTGCAAGATTGTACAACCACTCTGGAAATCAGTCTGGCGGTTCCTCAAAAAATTGGACATAGTACTACTGGAGGATCCCGCAATACCTCTCCTGGGCATATATCCAGAAGATGTCCCAACCGGTAAGAAGGACACATGCTCCGCTATGTTCATAGCAGCCTTATTTATAATAGTCAACCAGACTTTCTTATGTAGATTTTACATATATTTAACTAATACATTTATTTATATATAAATGTAAATTATATATGTATATATCAAAAATTATGCAAGGTATTATATATTTTTCCTTCATGTTATCCTGTCTTACATAACTTTATTTTTAAAATGGGGTATATTTCATCAAAACATATTGTGTAAATATAACCATGTATCAAATTCTCAATTCAAAAACCAAAACTAGGTTTTTAAATTGCATTTTGTAGGGATATTTGACACCTCAGCTCAGACCACAAGAACAGAAGAATGATGTTCGGCTTGCACAATATTCAAATCATATACCCAGTTAATGTGGATTCAGTACAGTTAGTTAAACATTGGGTTTGTGGTGGAATGGAATTTCTTAAGTAATAAAATACATTTGTTTGATGTGTGCTTCCTTCATTCTGAATTTTCAACTCCAATTTCTGCACTCCAGTTTTATACTCCAAACCCGTAGAATTTTAGTATACATATAAGCATGAAGCTTGTGCTAGCTCGATTTTTGTTAACTTGACATAGACTAGTGACATTTTGGTAGAAAGAACCTCATTTGCAAAATGTCTATAATAGATTGGCCTATAGCTAAGACTATGCTACATTTTCTTGACTGGTATATGTAT
This sequence comes from Mus musculus, assembly GCF_000001635.26. Lineage (NCBI taxonomy): Eukaryota > Metazoa > Chordata > Mammalia > Rodentia > Muridae > Mus > Mus musculus. The sequence continues at coordinate 66,342,743 of NC_000086.7, forward strand.
GTGAGAGGGCTCAGCTCACTGTGAGAGTTGTTACCTTAGGCTGGTAGGGCTTTTTTTTTTAGCACCCAGGATGTGTAAGTCATGGGGATTAAGCTATGTTTGTTGGTATTCTGTCTGGACTCCACCCCCACAGATACCTGGCAACATCCAGGTTTGCTCCTCCCCACAGTTAACTGGCAACAGCCAGGTAGGCATGGCTCACTACAAATGGGACTGCTTGGCGACTCCTCCCTCTCTTTCTCTCTTGTCAGTCTTACTCTTGCTTCCCTCTTGCCTACCCTCTCCCAATTCTCTTCCCTCCTCTCTCTACACAGTTATGGTCAGACTCTACTTCTTACTTCTCTACTCTCTTTCTCCCTGCCTTTCTCTGACTCTACTACTCTCTTAACTCCCCTCCCCATGCCTTAAATAAAATCTATTCTATAGTATACCTTCTTATGGCTAATCTCTCAGGGGGAAGGGATGTCTCAGCATGTGCCTACAGAGGCACCCCCTTCCCCCACACCTCGCCAGAACATATCTTTTTTTTAATTAGATATTTTCCTCATTTACATTTCCAATGCTATCCCAAAAGTCCCCCATACCCTCCCCCCCACTCCCCTTCCCACCCACTCCCACTTCTTGGCCCTGGCATTCCCCTGTACTGGGGCATATAAAATTTGCAAGTCCAATGGGCCTCTCCTTCCAGTGATGGCCTACTAGGTCATCTTTTGATACATATGCAGCTAGAGACAAGAGGTCCAGGGGGCCCCCAATGGAGGTGCCAGAACATATCTTAGTAGCTCTCTTTTTATGATCACTACCACTTTAGCTCTTGCCTCCTGGTTCCTACTCTGTGTTCTTGCACTGACTTCTCTCAGCAATGGAATATGACCTGATAGCTATATGCTGAAATAAACCCTTTCTACCCAGAGTTGTTATGGTCATGGTTTTTTATCACAGCAACAGAAACCTTAACTAAGGCAAGCCTGCTGAGTATTGGGAGAGTCCAGTTCTAGCTGTAGTCATTTAAAAATATAACACTATTACTAGGGAACAGGTACAGAAAGCTCAACAATGTAATAAATTCTTTGAATACAAAGATGAATTTCATATGGTCTAGGATTAGAGCAATTTATTATTCAAATGAAAACCTACTATTCCTCAATATTAATTCTTACAATAATTTTATTATTGTATATTTATTCTATTAATTACATATTACCCAGATACCACCATATGGGATATATAGCACCATACATATTGCAGTACATTCAATTGTTTTATGACTAGGCATATATTGCAAGAAGCTGTCTTAAATCCAAAGTACACGTGACAACATTGATATATAGACCTTATATTACCTGTAAAGTAGAACTGATAGTTGGTAAAGTGTCTTTTAACACTCTTCATTAGTTCTCAAAGGGTTCAAGATATAGTGCATAATTGGTACATGAAGTAACATTGATGTGCTAATGCTACAAATGGAATTACTTACTGAAAAACATCTGGCCTCATCTGACCAGGTTGGCAAATGTGTCTAGTGCTTGCTTCTGAGGTATCCTACCTTATCTGGAGCACTCTTGAAACTAATATATTTTAAAACCTATATCTTTAGACGTAAGGGTTGAATGCATGTTATTTGTTTTTCACCAAAGTTGAATGTGATAAAATTTTCAAAACATCTAAAAATTTCAATAAGATGAAATAAAAAGAACTGGGGGAGCCATCTTGGGACCCGAATACCACTGAGACTAGTCTGCACAGGTTAGAGTGTGGAATACAGAAGGTAACAGACTCTGGGACAGGCTGAAGCCACAGAGCTTCTGAGGCAGACACCGTTTCAGGCTCCAGACATCCAGGCACCTTCCCTGCCAGAGGAGTGGTGTTCCCTCCCAATCCCGCCCTGCCCAGGAGGGCTTTGCACCAGCATCTGGGGGAGCCATCTTGGTTCCCGGATCCCAGCAAGACTAGTCTGCACAGGTGAGAGTGTGGACTATAGAAGCTACACAGATTCTGGGACAAGCCCTGTTTCAGGCCATCATTTTCAGCCAGGAGGCAGGTCCGAACACCAGATATCTGTGCACCTTCCCTGCAAGAGGAGAGCTTGCCTGCAGAGAATGATCTAACCACTGAAACTCAGGAGAGATCTAGTCTCCCAGGTCTGCTGATAGAGGCTAACAGAATCACAAGAGGAACACGCTCTAACCAGAGACAAATATAACAACTAACTCCAGAGATTACCAGAGTGCAAAAGGCAAATGTAAGAATCATACTGACAGAAACAAAGACCACTCACCATCACCAGAACCCAGCACTCCTACCTCAGCCAGTCCTGGGCACCCCAACACACCTGAAAAGCTAGACCCGGATTTAAAAGCATGTCTTATGATGAGGGTAGAGGACATCAAGAAGGACTTTAATAACTCACTTAAAGAAATACAGGAGACCAAAGTGTAGACACTTTGCCCCTTCTTAGAATTGGAAATAATCACCCATGGAAGGAGTTACAGAGACAAAGTTTGGAGCTGAGACAAAAGGATGGACCATCTACAGACTGCCATATCCAGGGTGCCATCCCATAATTAACCTCCAAACGATGATACCATTGCATACACTAGCAAGCGTTTGCTGAAAGGACCCTGATATAGCTGTCTCTTGTGAGACTATGCCGGGGCCTAGCAAACACATAAGTGGATGCTCACAGTCAGCTATTGGATGGATCACAGGGCCCCCAATGGAGGAGCTAGAGAAAGTATCCAGGAGCTAAAGAGATCTGCAAACCTGTAGGTGCAACAACATTATGAACTAACCAGTACCCCGGAGCTCTTGATTCTAGCTGCATATGTATCAAAAGATGGCCTAGTAGGAGATCACAGGAAAAAGAGGCCCATTGGACTTGCAAACTTTATATGCCCCATTACAGGAGAACGCCAGGGCCAAAAAGTGGGAATGGGTGGGTAGGGGAGTGGGGGGAGAGGGTATGGGGGACTTTTGGGATAGAATTGGAAATGTAATTGAGGAAAACACGTAATAAAAAAAAAGAAATGTAAATGAAGAAAATATCTAATAAAAAAAAGGAAAAAAGAAGAAGAAAAAAAGAAATAGAGGAGAACAATGTTAAAGAGTTACAAGTCCTTAAAGAAAAACAGGAAAACACATCCAAACAATGATAAAAATGAAGAGAACCATACTAGAACTAAAAAGGGAAGTAGACACAATAAAAAAAAAACACAAAGTGAGGCAACTCTGGAGATAGAAATCCTTGGAAAGAAATCTAGAAACATGGATGCGAGCATTAGACACAGAATACAAGAGATGGAAGAGAGAACCTCAGATGCAGAGGATTGCATAGAGAATATCTGCACAACAATCAAAGAAAATGCAAAATGCAAAAATATCCTAAATCAAAACATCCAAGAAATACAGGACACAATGAGAAGACCAAACCTACTGATAATAGGAGTAGATGAAAATGAAGATTTTCAACTTAAAGGGCCAGCAAATATCTTCAACAAAATTATAGAAGAAAACTTCCCAAACTTAAAAAGAGAGATGCCCATGAACATACAAGAAGCCTACAGAACTCCAAATAGACTGGACCAGAAAAGAAATTCCTCCTGACACATAATAATCAGAACAACAAATGCACTAAAAAAAGATAGAATATTAAAAGAAGTAAGGGAAAATGGTCAAGTAATATATAAAGGCAGGCCTATCAGAATTACACCAGACTTTTCACTAGAGACTATGAAAGCCAGAAGATCCTGGACAGATGTTATACAGACACTAAGAGAATACAAATTCCAGCCCAGGCTACTAAACCCAGCCAAAATTTCAATTACCATAAATAAAGAAACCAAAGTATTCCAAGACAAAACCAAATTCACACATTATCTTTCCAAAATCCAACCCTTCAAAGAATAATAACAGGAAAAAAAAAAAAACAATACAAGGACAGAAACCATGTACTAGAAAAAGCAAGAAAGTTATCCTTCAACAACCAAAAAGAAGACAACCACAAGAACAGAATGCCAACTCTAACAACAAAAATAATAGGAAGCAACAAGTACTTTTCCTTAATATCTCTTAATATCAATGGACTCAATTCCCCACAAAAAAGACATAGAGTAACAGACTGGCTACACAAACAGGACCCAATATTTTGCTGCTTACAGGAAACCCATCTCAGGAAAAAAGATAGACATTACCTCAGAGTGAAAGGCTGGAAAAAACTTTTCCAAGCAAATGGTCTGAAGAAACAAGCTGGAGTAGCCATTCTAATATTGAATAAAACTGACTTCCAACCCAAAGTTATCAAAAAAGACAAGGAAGGGTACTTCATACTCATCAAAGGTAAAACCTTCTAAGAGGAACTCTCAATTCTGAATATCTATGCTCAAAATGCAAGGGCAGCCACATTCATTAAAGAAACTTTAGTAAAGCTCAAAGCAAACATTGCACCTCACACAATAATAGTGGGAGTCTTCAACACACCACTTTCATCAATGGACAGATAGTGGAAACAGAAACTAAAGAGAGACACAGTGAAACTAACAGAAGTTATGAAACAAATGGATTTAACAGATATCTACAGAACATTTTATCCTAAAACGAAAGGATATACCTTCTTCTCAGCACCTCATTCTACCTTCTCCAAAACTGATCATATAATTGGTCACAAAACAGGCCTCAACAGATACAAAAATATTGAAATTGTCCCATGGATCCTAAAAGATCACCATGGACTAAGGCTGATCTTGAATAACAAAATAAATAATAGAAAGCCAACATTCACGTGAAAACTGAAAAACACTCTTCTCAACGATAATTTGGTCAAGGAAGAAATAAAGAAAGAAATTAAAGACTTTTTAAGAGATAAATGAAAATGAAGCCACAACATACTCAAACTTATGGGACACAATGAAAGCATTTCTAAGAGGACAACCCATAGCTCTGAGTGCCTCCAAGAAGAAACGGGAGAGAGCACATACTAGCAGCTTTACAGCACACCTAAAAGCTCTAGAACACAGGGAAGCAAATTCACCCAAGAGCAGTAGACACTAGGAAATAATGAAACTCAGGGACAGAATCAGCAAAGTGGAAACAAGAAGAACTATTCAAAGAATCAACCAAACAAGGACCTGGTTCTTTGAGAAAATCAACAAGATAGATAAACCCTTAGCCAGACACACTAGAGGGCACAGGGAAAGCATCCTATTTAACAAAATAAGAAATGAAAAGGGAGACACGACAACAGATCCTGAAGAAATCCAAAATACCATCAGATCCTTCTACAAAAGCTATACTCAACAGAACTGGAAAACCTGGATAAAATGGACAAATTCCTAGACAGATACCAGGTACCAAAGTTAAATCAGGATCAGGTTAAATCAGGTCTAAACAGTACTGTATCCCCTAAAGAAATAGAAGCAGTCATTAATAGTCTCCCAGCCAAAAAAAGCCCAGGATCAGAAGGGTTTATTGCAGAGTTCTATCAGACCTTCAAAGAAGATCTAATTCCAGTTCTTCACAAACTGTTCCACAGTATAGAAGCAAAAGGTACTCTTCCCAATTCATTCTACGAAGCCACAATTACTCTGATATCTAAACCACCGAAAGACCCAACAAAGATAGAGAACTTCAGACCAATTTTCCTTATGAATATCAATGCAAAAATACTCAATAATATTCTTGCTAACCAAATCCAACAACACATCAAAACAACCATCCAATTTGGCCAAGTATGTTTCTTTCCAGGGATGCAGGGATGGTTTAATATATGAAATTCCATCAACGTAATTAATTATATAAACAAACTCAAAGACAAAAAACACATGATCATCTCGTTAAATGCAGAGAAAGCATTTAACAAAATCCATCACCCATTCATGATAAAAGTCTTGGAAAAATCAGGAATTCAAGGCCCATACCTAAACATGATAAAAGCAATCTACAGCAAACCAGTTGCTAACATCAAAGTAAATGGTGAGAAGGTGGAAGCAATCCCACTAAAATCAAGGACTAGACAAGGCTGTCCACTTTCTCCTTACCTATTCAATATTGTACTTGAAGTCCTAGCCAGAGCAATTCAACAACAAAAGGAGATCAAGAGGATACAAATTGGAAAGGAAGAAGTCAAAATATCACTTTTTGCAAATGATATGATAGTATACATGAGTGAACCTAAGAATTCAACCACAGAACTCCCAAACCTGATAAACAGCTTTAGAGAAGTAACTGGATATAAAATTAACTTAAACAAGTAAATGGACTTTCTCTACACAATGGATAAACAGGATGAGAAAGAAATTAGGGAAACAACACACTTCTCAATAGTCACAAATATTATAAAATACCTTGCCGTGACTCTAACTAAGGAAGGGAAAGATCTGTATGATAAGAATTTCAAGTCTCTGAAGAAAGAAATTAAAGAAGATCTCAGAAGGAGGAAAGATCTCCCATGCTCATGGATGGGCAGGATCAAAATCATAAAAATGGCTATCTTGACAAAAGCAATCTATAGATTCAATGCAATCCCCATCAAAATTCCAACTCAATTCTTCAATGAATTAGAAAGGGCAATCGGCAGATTCATCTGGAATAACAAAAAACCTAGGATAGCAAAATCTCTTGTCAAGGATAAAAGAACCTCTGGTGGAATTACCATGCCTGACCTAAAGCTGCACTACAGAGCAATTGTGATAAAAACTGCATGGTTCTCTTATAATGACAGACAAGTAGACCAATGGAATAGAATTGAAGACCCAGAAATGAACCCACAAATCTATGGTCACTTGATCTTTGACAAGGGAGCTAAAACCATCCAGTGGAAAAAAGACAGCATCTTCAACAAATGGTGCTGGCACAACTGGCAGTTAACATGTTGAAGAATGTGAATTGATCCATTCCTATCTCCTTGTACTAAGGTCAAATCTAAGTGGATAAAAGAACTCCACATAAAACCAGAGACAATGAAACTTATAGAGTAGAAAGTGGCAAAAAGTCTCGAAGATATGGGCACATGGGAAAAATTTCTGAATAGAAAAGCAATTGCTTGTGTTCTAAGATTCAGAATCGCTAAATGGGACCTCATAAAACTGCAAAGCTTCTGTAAGGCAAAAGACACCTTCAATAAGACAAAAAGGCAACCAACAGATTGAGAAAGGATTTTTACCTATCCTAAATCAGATAGGGGACTAATATCCAATATATATAAAGAACTCAAGAAGGTGGACTCCAGAAAATCAAAATAACCCCATTAAAAATGGGGCTCAGTGTTAAACAAAGAATTCTCACCTGAGGAATACCGAATGGCAGAGAAGCAACTGAAAAAATGTTCAGCATCTTTAATCATCAGGGAAATGCAAATCAAACCAACCCTGAGATTCCACCTCACACAAGTCAGAATGGCTAAAATCAAAAATTCAGTGACAGCAGATGCTAGTGAGGATGTGGAGAAAGAGGAACACTCCTACATTTTTTGTGGAATTACAAGTTTGTACAACCACTCTGGAAATCAGTCTGGCGGTTTCTCAGAAAATTGGACATAGTACTACTGGAGGATCCCACAATACCTCTCTTGGGCATATACCCAGAATATATTCCAACAGGTAAGGTGGACACATGCTCCACTATGTTCATAGCAGCCTTATTTGTAATAGCCAAAAGCTGGAAAGAACCCAGATGCCCCTCAACAGAAGAATGGATACAGAAAATGTGGTACATTTACACAATAGAGTACTACTCAGCTGTTAAAAAGAATGAATTTATGAAATTCCTAGGCAAATGGATGGACCTGGAGGGCATCATCCTGAGTGAAGTAACCCAAACACAAAAGAACTCACATGATATGTACTCACTGATAAGGGGATATTAGCCCAGAAACTGAGAATACCCAAGATATAAGAAAGAATTTGCAAAACAGATGAACCTCAAGAAGAAGGAAGACCAAAGTGTGGTCACTTTGCCCCTTCTTAGAATTGGGAACAAAACACCTATGGAAGGAGTTACAGAAACAAAGTTTGGAGCTGAGACGAAAGGATGGACCATCTAGAATCTGTCATACCCGGGGATCCATCCCATAATCAGCCTCCAAACTCTGACCCCTTTGCATAGACTAGCAAGATTTTGCTGAAAGTACCCTGATATAGCTTTCTCCTGTGAGGCTATGCTGGGGCCTAGCAAACACATAAGTAGATGCTCACAGTCAGCTATTAGATGGAGCACAGGGCCCCCAATGGAGGAGCTAGAGAAAGTATCCAAGGAGCTAAAGGGATCTGCAACCCTATACGTGGAACAGCAATATGAACTAACCAGTACCCCCCAGAGCTCGTGTCTCTAGCTGCATATGTACCAGAACATGGCCTAGTCAGCCATCACTGGAAAGAGAGTTCCATTGGTTTTGCAAACTTTTTATGCCTCAGTACAGGGGAACACCAGGGCCAAGAAGTAGGAATGGGTTGATAGGGGTGTGGGGGGGTTGGTATGTGGGACTTTTGGGAGAGCATTGGAAATGTAAATGAAGAAAATACCTAATTAAAATTTTTAAAAAAGAAATAAAAATACTTTCATTTTTATCCTTTCCCTTGGATAGTCTATGCATTCATTCAAGCAAGTTAATAAAATAATTCTCTATTAAGTTTATAGAGTTATAATAATAAAAATTCAAGTAACTAACTTTGATTAGCAAATTTTGTAAACTTGAGTGCTAGACTACTTCCATTCAAATACCAGGTTACTCAAAGTTTTAGCTGTGTGGTTTTAGATAAATTGTTCATATTTTAACTTCCCCATTTGTAAAACAAGAAAAATAATGGCTCTGTTCTTGCTTATAAAGTGTTAGGTAGGATCCAGTGATGCAGTTTATTTAAATCACTTAATACAATGCCCAGTACACAGTAGGAATGAAATAAATAGTAGCTATTTATATTACCATTTTCTTCAGGAGACAGAAGCAAATAATTGCTCATGTTATGTGAATGTTCATGACCCTCACTGTTTTTCTTGCCTGTGGCTGCTCATACAGATGCTCAATTTGGAAAGGGAGTCTTATTTTAACTATGGAATCCGACCTTCCCTGGTGTTATTCCAATGGCAGAAATGGCATTTAATACTCATAGAATAGCAATTTGTGGTAGTTCCTGTCTTCTTGATAAATTCTAAGTGCTGATTACAACTTTTATGACTTTTTAATTGCAATATTACATTACCTTAGATATTTTCTATTTTTATTCACCTTAAAGTCTTACTAGTTTTATATAATTATAACAAAAAAATAAAATAACTGTATAAATAGAATCAAGACTTAGTAAACATTCACTATAATAGCTTAGTTACTTAGTTAGGTCCTAAGGGATGGTTAGGATCTAAGGCTAAAAATTATTTTTCAAGGTTGAGATAATGGGAAAATTTTCATGCCACAATAAGGAATATTATCTCATCCCTATACTTGGTAGATACTGAACTAAGAATTTGGAGGAAAAGAATGGTAAGGGAACATCATTATTTGAGGAGATGATTACTTAAGGTAAATACATAGGCCCAAGGAAATGAAAAACAAAATAAAATAAAAGTAAAACAAAGCTTACCAATGTTGGGTTATTATAGGAATCTGAAACTCCTGAAGTGAAGAAGAGAGGAGCTTCAACTAAAGAGTGTTCTCAGTGATTCTATGGTTGTAGCAAAGAAAAAGAATAAGGCAAAAATCTTGTATGGGGGAAGAATCTTGGAATATGGTAAGACTTTTCAAACAACTAGAAATTTTTAAAGTGTAAGTTCTTCTTTTCTTTTTCTTTTGCATCTTTTTATTTTGTATCATTACATTTTAGAAATCAAATTTGTGAACTACTCACAATACTTTGCAATATATTGCACATAGAACTCCTGGTGTCGAATATAATGAGGAACAAAGCTGAATGAAGTGCAGAGCTTGGTCAGTAGCCACAACATACAGTTCAAGAATTTTTGTCAGGCTTTGTGGATGAGAAACACTCTCGTACAGCTTGCCTTGTCTACTTGATTTCCCGGAAGTACAAAATTAATTTGATGTTGAAACAGAGCACATGCTTTCTTTTGTGTAGCTGATAAATCATTACTATGATTTCAAATACCTTTAAACCACTTTCTTTGCTTGTGGTTATGTACTTCAAGTTGTTGCAAGCTTTTGCCAGTAATAGAAAAAGTGATTAACAAAGACAAAAAGGAAAAACATACCAATTACTAAGTATACATATCTATCAGAAGTATATGTAATGGAAAACTTCAATGAAAGTGCAACTTTTTAAGAGCTTCAAATGTCACAAGTATTTAAATATTCAAAGAAAGTCTTGAATTTGGCAATTCAGACATTGTAAAATGTGAGAAGTAAGTAAAATGTGTTGTAAAATCAAACTAAATATTGGAGTAACTTGATATTTTGCTGGAATTGCCAAAAGTGGGTGCTACAATGAACATTTTCTCTTTATAAGTTATTTATCTCACATATCTTGATATAGAACTAATTCTTCCAGGAAAACCAAAAAGAACTAATTCTTCCATCTACTGACTGTATTATCAAGACAAATAACATAGTTACAGTGCTGCATCTACTGACCCTAAGTGCACGGTCACCACAGGAATCCTATGTGTTTCCTTTTAACATGGAACCTGCTGCTTGCCTAGAAACAGAGAGAAGAATGCAAGACAAATTGAGAGAAAGCCACTATATTTTATTTGCTGTTGGCTTTCAGTGTAGTTTCTTGACATATTTACCCTATAGTATATTCATAATAGCTCTCAAGGAGCTGTTCCAATCTATTTTCTTCTTGAGACTTTTGCTAATACTGATAAAACTGACAACCATCAACTTTACGGTAATGATACTTAACATTTATTGAGAAGTTGCTTTGTGCCAGACACTCTTAATCATGATTTTATCTATTATAAATAAACTCTTAGGCTGAGTGAAACAGAGTTATTAATACAAATAAACTAAATCTATCAAAATTCATACATACAAGATAAAAAGTATAGGCAAATGTACAACCCAGCTCTGATGCAAAAATATGCACCTATGATGTATTCAATGGATTTTGTGAGAAATATCTATAAAGTTACAGTATGTTTCTACATATTCTTCATTTCTGCATATTGATCTTTAATATTTGTGTTATATTTATAAAAATGCCTTAATATTCTCTCACCATTCTCAATATTAATTTTCACCTTTATTATTTTTCATTAAGTGATATTTAAATGACAAAAATAGATTTGGAAGAAAAAAGAATATATATATATATATATATATATATATATATATATATATATGGATCAAATTTCACTAGAAAACAGCATTAGAAAAGCTATTTAATAACATGGCTACTTGTTATCTGAATAAGACATAATTTTAACTATTTATAACACCTCTTCTTGTATTTAGTTTTTAAAGTAATGAATCTGACTCCTTTAGATTTTAAAGGTGATTGTATGGTTTGTATATGCTCAACCTAGGGAGTGGCACTATTAGAAGGTGTGGCCCTGTTAGAGTAAGTGTGACCTTGTTGGAGTAGTTTTGTCACTGTGGGTGTGGGCTATAAGATCCTCATCCTAGCTTCCTGGAAGCCAGTATTCTGCCAGCAGCTTTCAGAAGATGATGTAGAACTCTCAGTTCTTCCTGTAACATGTCTGCCTAGAAGCTCCCATGCTCCCTCCCACTTTGATGATAATAGACTGAACCTCTGAACCTGTAAGCCAGCTCCAATTAAATGTTGTCCTTATAAGAGTTGCCTTGGTCATGGTGTCTCTTCACAGCAATAAAATCCTAACTAAGACAGAAGTTGATACCAGGGACTAGAGTATTGCTGTGATGGACCTGGCCATGCTTTTGTTTGAAAGAATGTTGATTTGGGGGACTTTGGATTTGGAGTGCAGTAGAATGTTTTAAGTGGGACTTAAAGCATCATCCTAGTAGGAATACTGAAGGCTTTGTTGCTGAGAGTGATTTAAACTGTGCAGACCTGGCCCAAGAGTGGAGACCTTCAGTATGGGGTCCAGAGACTGTTTTGGTAGTATTTTTGTGAGGATTATGGCTGCTATTTGCCTTTGTCTGAAGAGTTTTCCTGAGGCTAAAGGTGAAGAAACTCAGATTAATTTCATTGACAAAGCAAGTCTCAGAAACTCCCACTATACACTTTGTTCTCTGGTTAAGTCTCATGAAGAACATTTTGAATAAGCATAGCAAGCTTAGAAAGGAAAAAATATAAGATAGATGATTTGAGTATTAAAGTGGTACCAGAAAGTAAAATGGAGTTGAATCCTGTGTTGAAAGATATTAAATTGAATTAAGGGAGTTGTGAACTTGGGGCAAGATCCCACCCAGTTTAGGTCCAGGCATGGTAGTATAAGCTTTTAGTCCCAGGATGCAAAGGCAAGCCAATCTCTGAGTTCAAGGCCAGCTAGGGACAGAGCAAGTTTCTAGACGAAGAATAGCTTAAATCAAGGTAAGGTGGGACAGACCTTTAATCCCATGAGAAAGAGCCATGCAGATCTCTGAGTTCAGGTCAATCTACAGAGGAAGTTCTAGGAGAGCCAAGCTAGGCAGAGAAGAAATTGGAACCAGAAATCTGATGATAATGTAATAGAAAAACGTAGGCCCTTGTTTGAGATGCCAGAGCCAATGGATATCTGCTGAGGAAAGCTGCTAACTGAGTAGAACCAGCCCAGGAGAAAGAAGTTTGTTGCAGTCAACAAAGATGAAAAGTAGTTGGAGATCTGAACTGCTTTGACATCAGACATGGAAGTAGAGAGTTTGGAGTTTGCCCAGCTGGTTTCCTGTCTTGCTTTGGGGAATACAGTTAAGTGATTGGATGAATTCAGAAGAGACTTTGAACTTTTGAATTTTAACATTGTTGAGATGGCTATAGACTACGTGAGGGCTTTGGAAGTTGGACTAAATGTATTTTTATGCTATGTTTTTTTTAATTAGGTATTTTCCTCGTTTACATTTCCAATGCTATCCCAAAAGTCCCCCATACCCACCCCCACAATCCCCTACCGACCCACTCCCCCTTTTTGGCCCTGGCGTTCCCCTGTACTGGGGCATATAAAGTTTGCAAGTTCAATGGGCCTCTCTTTGCAGTGATGGCCAACTAGGCCATCTTTTGATACATATGCAGCTAAAGACAAGAGCTCCAGGGTACTGGTTAGTTCATACTGTTGTTCCACCTATAGGGTTGCAGTTCCCTTTAGCTCCTTGGGTACATTCTCTAGCTCCTCCATTGGGGGCCTTGTGACCCATCCAATAGCTGACTGTGATCATCCACTTCTGTGTTTGCTAGGACCCGGCATAGTCTCACAAGAGACAGCTATATCAGGGTCCTTTTGATAAAATCTTGCTAGTGTATGCAATGGTGTCAGCATTTGGAAGCTGATTATGGGATGGATCCCTAGATATGGCAATCACTAGATGTTCCATCCTTTTGTCACAGCTCCAAATTTTGTCTCTTTAACTCTTTCTATGGGTGTTTTGTTCCCATTTCTAAGAAGGGTCAAAGTGTCCACACTTTGGTCTTCGTTCTTCTTGAGTTTCATGCGTTTAGCAAATTGTATCTTATATCTTGGGTATCCTAAGTTTCTGGGCTAATATCCACTTATCAGTGAGTACATATGGTGTGAGTTCCTTTGTGATTGGGTTACCTCACTTAGGATGATGCCCTCCAGGTCCATCCATTTGCCTAGGAATTTCATAAATTCATTCTTTTTAATAGCTGAGTAGTAATCCATTGTGTAAATGTACCACATTTTCTGTATCCATTCCTCTGTTGAGGGGCATCTGGGTTCTTTCCAGCTTCTGGCTATTATAAATAAGGCTGCTATGAACATAGTGGAGCATGTGTCCTTCTTACCGGTTGGGACATCTTCTGGATATATGCCCAGGAGAGGTATTTCGGGAATGTCCAGTAGTACCATGTCCAATTTTTTGAGGAACCACCAGACTGATTTCCAGAGTGGTTGTACAAGCTTGCAATCCCACCAACAATGGAGGAGTGTTCCTCTTTCTCCACATCCTCGCCAGCATCTGCTGTCACCTGAATTTTTGATCTTAGCCATTCTGACTGGTGTGAGGTGGAATCTCAGGGTTGGTTTGATTTGCATTTCCCTGATGATTAAGGATGTTGAACATTTTTTCAGGTGCTTCTCTGCCATTCCATATTCCTCAGGTGAGAATTCTTTGTTCAGCTCTGAGCCCCATTTTTTAATGGGGTTATTTGATTTTATGGAGTCCACCTTCTTGAGTTCTTTATATATATTGGATATTAGTCCCCTATCTGATTTGGGATAGGTAAAGATCCTTTCCCAATCTGTTGGTGGTCATTTTGTCTTATTGACGGTGTCTTTTGCTTTGCAGAAGCTTTGCAATTTTATGAGGTCCCATTTATCGATTCTCGATCTTACAGCACAAGCCATTGCTGTTCTATTCAGGAATTTTTCCCCTGTACCCATATCTTTGAGGCTTTTCCCTACTTTCTCCTCTATAAGTTTCAATGTCTCTGGTTTTATGTGGAGTCCTTAATCCACTTAGATTTGTCCTTAGTACAAGGAGATAGGAATGGAACCCTTCACATTCTTCTACATAATAATCACCAGTTGTGCCAGCACCAATTGTTGAAAACGCTGTCTTTTTTCCACTGGATGGTTTTAGCTCCCTTGTCAAAGATCAAGTGACCATAGGTGTGTGGGTTCATCTCTGGGTCTTCAATTCTGTTCCATTGGTCTACTTGTCTGTCACTATACCAGTACCATGCAGTTTTTATCACAATTCCTCTGTAGTACAGCTTTAGGTCAGGCATGGTGATTCCACCAGAGGTTCTTTTATCCTTGAGAAGAGTTTTTGCTATCCTAAGTTTTTTGTTATTCCAGATGAATCTGCCCATTGCCCTAATTCGTTGAAGAATTGAGTTGGAATTTTGATGGGGATTGCATTGAATCTATAGATTGCTTTTGGCAAGATAGCCATTTTTCTATATTGATCCTGCCAATCCATGAGCATGGGAGATCTTTCTATCTTCTGAGATCTTCTTTAATTTCTTTCTTCATAAACTTGAAGTTCTTATCATACAGATCTTTCACTTCCTTAGTTAGAGTCACGCCAAGGTATTTTATATTATTTGTGACTATTGAGAAGGGTGTTGTTTCCCTAATTTCTTTCTCAAGCTGTTTATCCTTTGTATACAGAAAGGCCATTGACTTGTTTGAGTTAATTTTATATCCAGCTACTTCATTGAAGCTGTTTATCAGGCTTAGGATTTCTCTGGTGGAATTTTAGGGTCACTTATATAAACTATCATATCATCTGCACAAAGTGATATTTTTACTTCTTCTTTCCAATTTGTATCCCCTTGATCTCCTTTTGTTGTCTCATTGCTCTGGCTAGGACTTCAAGTACAATGTTGAATAGGTAGTGAGAGAGTGGACAGCCTTGTCTAATCCCTTATGCTATGTTTAAGTATGGCCCCCATAGACTCATATGTTTGAACAAGATTATGGGGGGTCAAGGAGTGGAATGTGATGCTGTGTATATGCTTGGCCCAGGGGATGGCAGGCACTATTAAAAAAGGTTTGGCCCTGTTGGAGTAGATACAGCCTTCTTGGAGTAGGTGTGTCATTGTGGGCGTGAGATATAAGGCCATTATATGATCCTGGCTGCCTAGAAGCCAGTATTCTGCTAGTAGCCTCCAGATGAAGATGTAGAACTCTCTCTCTGCTCTGCTTGCACCTTGCCTGCCTGGGTGCTGCCATGCTCCTCCTTGATGATAATGGACTGAACTTCTGAAACTATAAGCCAGCTCCAATTAAATGTGGTCCTTTATAAGCATTGCCTTTGTCATGGTGTCTCTTCACAGCAGTAAAACCTTAACTAAGACAGTGATAGACTATAACTACACATGAACATTAATTTTTAATTTTAAAATCAATTTAGGAATACTATTTATATTCACTGAAAGGCACTCATTATTTTTCATCTTTTAAGTTTTATAATTTTATTTTACTTTTATTAGTTTGTGTGAGTGTACATGCACATAAGCATGCATCATGTGTGTATATATGTGAAGATTAAAAAAGAAAAAAGAAACACTGGGAATTTGGTTCTCTCATTCAGCTTAAGTCTCAGAGATTGAACACTTAATCAGGCTCGGTCAGCAAACACGCTTACTTGCTGAGTCCTCTCCCTGACCCTTGGCCCACTTTGGGTTTTTTTTTTTTTTAATATTTATAAATATGTTTTGCCTCAAAATGTAAAAACTTTTGTTTTGTAAGCTTAGCATCAACCTTCAAACAAAAAAATCATTAAAAAGCAAAACAGATAACAGAAGCATTAATTTCTTCTTGCCTTCATTTTTAAGAGGTATCAAGTTGTTAAGTAAAGTTACATTGATGACTTCAATAAATATGAAACTAATCTTTCTAAATTTTCTATGACTTTCTATGTAAAATAATGGAGAAAACCACTGTTTTCTTTATTACTAGTTTAGAAACATCATGAATCTGTTTTATTCAGATAAAGAATATATCCTTTACAATTGTAAAATCTAAAAATAAATGATCATAGATTTTGTTTCTGAATTGTCAGGAAATTTATAGTACCTCAAAGAACAATATCTTGTATTTTTCCACTCTCTATTATCCAAAAGTATTATAATGATAGTTCCAATTAATAATAATAATAATTAATAATAATTATAATTATAATAAACAACTATATATTTGCTACTCAGTAAATAAGTTACATCTCTGTGAAAACGCATTTCAGTGTTGTTTTGCATGTTTGTTTTAAATTCACCCAAATCTTCCCTCCCTGCTAGAGAGATTTTATAGTGATAGATGTTATAGGGTCTGCTGTGCAAAAAGAAAGACATGAATGGACTTATCCAGTACTGGACACTGTATGTCAAATTAGTGACCTACCAGAGAAGATGTGCCCTCTGGCAAGACAGTGGCATGACTATTGTAGGGTAACTAAGTGATTCCTGATCCAATTTTAGGTTTGCCCCATGAGAAGGAATTTCATGTCTGCTATTCTAATACTGACCAAAAGGCCACGATTGGGCAGGTCATAGGCCATAGTATATAATTTGCTATTGCTGGGGGATAGACTCACTTTTCTTCAGGAATGTACTTAATGATAAGTTACCCATGCCTGAATGAATGACTAGTTACATCCATAAATGTATGGGCAGTAATAATTGGAATAGTGCACTGGCTCACAAATATGCATCCACCCTCACAAATGTGAACACAAATATACAGATAAAGAGTACATATATACAAACGTGAGATAGTTTCTGTTATTAAAACCTTAACAAAGACTTGTCAGAGATCTCACTTCAATCTCTGAGAATTCAATGTCCAGTTAAATAGATATACAACTACCTTTCTGTAGGGTAAACATATTTAACTAGAAATTTTTAGAATCCTAGCAAAGTCTTAGGCTTGAAAAATAGAGTCACAGAATCTCTGATACACCAAATTACACTAGAACCAGTCTTCTGTGAGGGGTGAAGAGAGGCTATGCTGTTTAGCAATACAATATCATATAAGGAATACCTATGAGCTAAGAACTCATCAAATTAAACATGGCATTAATAACATAAATTAATAATCATTTGTTTACTTTTTACTGTATACCAAGTAAGCAAAAAAGAACATAAAATGATCAGGTAAAATCTGTAGTTGAGATTCTTAGGAACACTGCTTAACACATGGATTCAAGTAGTAAAACCTATATAGGGTGAATGGAACTTGGCAGTAACTTGTAAAGATATAAGTAAGTCTGTGGTCTCAAGTAATGTTTAGCTTTCACTTGAGACACAATATGTATTGATATGGTGCTGAGAGATAGCATAAAGCACACACCACTGCTATCTTGCTTTCTAAGAATCTGTTTGCAGAGATTTTGTAGCTTCTTCACTTTAACAATTGATCATTTTCCATCCGAGAATTGAGATATTGCTAAAATTTTGTATGGTTTAAGTGCATCCTGTCAAATGTTCCCCCATTCTGAGGTTGGTCTCCAGGGTGGCAGTACTAAGAAATCATGGGAACATTAAGAAGTGGGGGCCTCATAGAAAGTCTTTAGGTCATAGCAGTCACTGCTGTCAGAAAAGAATATTTTGGGCTAGTGAGGTGGCTCAGTATAGATATATCCTATTGGACCAAATGATCTAAGTTCAATTTCTGTAACCTATATTGTGGAAGAAAAAAGCCTGACACTCTCAAATTCTCCTCTGACCTCCACATGTACATCATGGAATATGTACATACACATGTACACACACACACACACACACACACACACACAAACACACACACACACAAACACACACACATACACACACACACACACACACACACACACACACACACACATTACTCTAGTTTTCTTTATATTGCTGTGATCAACACCAAAGGTAAGTTGGGGTGGAAACAGTTAATCTTCTGTCCATGCCATAACCATACCTGATCACTAAGGGTAATTAAGATTCAGGGTAGGAACTCAAGCAGGAACAGAGACAAGAACCTTGGGAGAAAGCTATTTACTGGCTTGATCTTCATGACTTGCTCAACTTGTTTTCTTGTACATTCCAGGATCACATGCTGAAGGCTTATTCTACCATCCATGGGCTGGAGCCTGATATATCAATCATTAGTCAAGAAAATGTCCCACAGACATGTCCACAGGCTATTTCTGAGTGGGTTCTCTCTTTTCAAATAACTCTAGTTTATGCTAAGTTGACAAAAGTAACCAGCACAATTGATTGCTCATCAACTTTACACACAATTACATCACTACCAAATAACCAAATTGTAACTATACAGGTAAGCAGGATGTTTACAGGAGTAATTAAGGTAAAAATCAGTTTAATAGTATAGGCTCTAATATAACTTGGACAGTTTGAAACACAGATATAAAGATATGGTTACCTAAAGCCAACAAGTGAATCCTGGAATGTGTTCCTCCATCACAGACCTCGGAAGAAAACATCCTTGCTGATGTCACCCTTTTGGAATTTTTGCCTCCGTTCTATGAGGTAGTACTTTTGTTTAAAACAGCAAGTCTTGTTAGAACACAGTCAAAAAACGGAGTGATATGAGAATTCTGAGTGCTCTTGAAAAAAAAAACTCTCAATCACCAGCTTCAATGTTTCCTCTCCCAAATCAATTTCCAAGTCCTTACCAAGCTTTCTACCATAGCTCTCTAAGGAGTTAGCCAGCCTCTAGCCTTTTTCATTTACTGTATTCTGCACATGAAAATAACAGTACTTCTGAAGCATAATTAATATATATACCTTACACTTTCAGTGTATTTGCTTACCAAATTCAATACATATAATATAACACTTGCAATCACTATATACTATGTGGTCCCAGTGAGTCCTGGGTTTTTTAAAATATAATTTCTCTCATTGAAAATAGATTATTTTTTATCTATTTTTTATTTTTTTACTTACATTTCAAATGTTATCCCCTTTCCTAGTTTCCTCTCCGAAAATCCCCTATCCCTGACCCCATCATCTGCCCCTGCTCCCCAACCCACCCAAGCCTGCTTCCAGGACCTGGCATTCCCCTATACTGGGGCATAGAACCTTCCCAAGACCAAGGGCCTCTCCTCCCATTGATGGATGACTAGGCCATCCTCTACTACATATGCAGCTAGAGACATGAGTCCCACAATGTGTTTTCATTGATTGGTGGTTTAGTCCGAAGGAGCTTTGTGGGTATTGGTTAGTTCATATTGTTGGTCCTCCTATAGGGCTGCAAATCTATTCAGCTCCTTGGGTGCTTTCTCTAGCTCCTTAATTGTGACCCTGTGCTCCATCCAATGGATGACTGTGAACATCCACTTCAGTATTTTCCAGGCACTGGCAGAACCTCTCAGGAGACAGCTTTATAGGCTCCTGTCAGCAAAATCTTGTGGTATCTGAAATAGTATCTGGGTTTGGTGGTTGTTTATGGGATAGCTCCCCAGGTGGGGCAGTCTCTGGATGTTCATTCCTTCAGTCTCTGCTCTGAACTTTGTCTCTGTAACTCCTTCCATGGTGATTTTGTTACCCCTTCTAAGAATGATTGAAGTATCCACACTTTGGTCTTCCTTCCTTCCTCCTCCTCCTCCTCCTCCTCCTCCTCCTCCTCCTCCTCCTCCTCCTCCTCCTCCTCCTCCTCCTCCTCCTCCTTCTTCTTCTTCTTCTTCCTTTTTGTTTGTGTATTTGTTTTGGGTTTTTTGTTTGTTTGTTTGTTTGTTTGTTTGTTTGTTTTTTCGAAACAGGGTTTCTCTGTGTAGCCCTGGCTATCCTGGAACTCACTTTGTAGACCAGAATGGCCTCGAACTCAGAAATCTGCCTGGCCTGCCTCTGCCTCCTGAGTGCTGGGATTAAAGGCATGTGCCACCACGCCCGGCTTGGTCTTCCTTCTTCTTGAGTTTCATGTGTTTTGCAAATTGTATCTTGGGTATTCTGAGTTTCTGGGATAATATCCACTTACCAGTGAGTGCATATCACGTGTGTTCTTTTGTGATTGGGTTACTTCACTCAGAATGATATCCTCCAGAGCCATCCATTTGCCTAAGAATTTCTTTTATAATATAATATATATCCTGAATATAGTTTTCCCTTCTTCTCCTCCTCCTAGTTCACCCCTTTTTTCCTTTCCAGATCCACTTCATTTCTGTCTTTCACTAGAAAAGAATAGGCTTCTAAGAGATAACAACCAAATATGACAAATAAAATATAATATGATGAATCAAAAACTATTATATTGAAGTTGGATACAACAGAAAACCCAAGGAAAGAAAAAGAGTTCCAAGACAAGGTACAAGAATCAGACATCCACTTTTTTCTCACAGGAGTCCCATAAAAACACTAAACTAATAGTTATACATATACTTGTGTGTGTGCTGTAAAACACACACACACACACACACACACACACACACACACACACACACATACACATGTATAACTATTAGCTTAGTTGATTCAGAGGGCTGGGTTCTCCTTCTCCCTCTGGCTCTTAAACTCTGTCTCCTTTATGATTTGCTGGGCTCTGAGGGGAGGGATTGGTGGACACCTTCAATATAGACTCTCTCTCCATATAATGTCTGGCTGTATTATTCATATTTGATGCCAGAGGAAGTCTCTCAGATAGTGACTGAATAAGGCACTGATCGATGAATAAGGCAGAATATCATTAGGAGTCATTTCATTGCTGTTTTTGATAGTGCTTGTTTTTACCTTAGGTCTCTGAGTTAGCTAGTCTCTGGTTCTTGCAAGAAAGCAGTGTCAGGTGTGGACTCTGTCTTGTAGAGAGGAAGCCACAGACTTCCTCTAAGTCAAATCAGATTTTGGCTAGCTACTCCCACAAATTCTATGCCACTGTTTCCCTGGCATATTTTACAGGCGGGACAAATTGTAAGTCAAAAGCTTTGCATCTGGGTTGGTATACAGATATCTTTTTTGTTAGCCTGTAGAGTGCCTTCCCACACCAGAGACACAAGAAAATAGAGGTGAAGACTGCATTGCCACACCAGCTTGACTTTTCCATATTAAATGAATTGTGTGAGTGTTATCCTCTGCAATGAGCCCCTTCTGTCATTTTTTGGAGAGCAACCCTCTTTATTGGCATCAGCCTAGGTTTTTTGGGAATTTCCTTTTTTTTTTTTATTCTTTTTTATTATTATTAGGTATTTTCCTCGTTTACATTTTCAATGCTATCCCAAAGGTCCCCCATACTCACCCCCCAAATCCCCTACCCTCCCACTCCCCCTTTTTGGCCCTGGCGTTCCCCTGTACTGGGGCAGATAAAGATTGTAAGTCCAATGGGCCTCTCTTTGCAGTGATGGCCAACTAGGCCATCTTTTGATACATATGCAGCTAAAGACAAGAGCTCCCGGGTACTGGTTAGTTCATATTGTTGTTCCACCTATAGGGTTGCAGTTCCCTTTAGCTCCTTGGGTAATTTCTCTAGCTCCTCCATTGGGGGCCATGTGACCCATCCAATAGCTGAATGTGAGCATCCACTTCTGTGTTTGCTAGGCCCCGGCATAGTCTCACAAGAGAGAGCTATATCTGGGTCCTTTCAGCAAAATCTTGCTAGTGTAATCAATGGTGTCAGCATTTGGAAGCTGATTATGGGATGGATCCCTGCATATGGCAATCATTAGATGGTCCATCCTTTTGTCACAGCTCCAAATTTTGTCTCTGTAACTCCTTCCATGGGTGTTTTGTTCCCATTTCTAAGAAAGGGTAAAGTGTCCACACTTTGGTCTTCGTTCTTCTTGAATTTCATGCGTTTGGCAAGTTGTATCTTATATGTTGGGTATCCTAAGTTTCTGGGCTAATATCCACTTATCAGTGAGTACATATTGTGCGAGTTCCTTTGTGATTGGGTTACCTCACTTAGGATGATGCCCTCCATGTCCATCCATTTGCCTAGGAATTTCATAAATTCATTTTTTTAATAGCTGAGTAGTACTCCATTGTGTAAATGTACCACATTTTCTATATCCAATCCTCTGTTGAGGGGCATCTGGGTTCTTTCCAGCTTCTGGCTATTATAAACAAGGCTGCTATGAACATAGTAGAGCACGTGTTCTTCTTACTGGTTGGTACATCTTCTGGATATATGCCCAGGAGAGGTATTGCGGGATCCTCCGGTATTACTATGTCTAATTTTCTGAGGAACCGCCAGACTGATTTTTCAGAGTGGTTGTACAAGCTTGCAATCCCACCAATAATGGAGGAATGTTCCCCTTTCTCCACATCCTCGCCAGCATTTGCTCTCACCTGAATTTTTGATCTTAGTCATTCTGACTGGTTTGAGGTAGAATCTCAGGGTTGTTTTGATTTGCATTTCCCTGATGATTAAGGATGCTAAACATTTTTTCAGGTGCTTCTCTGCCATTTGATATTCCTCAGGTGAGAATTCTTTGTTTAGCTCTGAGCCCCATTTTAATGGGGTTATTTAATTTTGTGGACTCCACTTTCTTGAGTTCTTTTTATATATTGGATATTAGTCCCCTATCAGATTTAGGATAGGTAAAGATCCTTTCCAAATCTGTTGGTGGCCTTTTTGTCTTATTGACAGTGTCTTTTGCCTTGCAGAAGCTTTGCAACTTTATGAGGTCCCATTTATCAATTCTCGATCTTACAGCACAAGCCATTGCTGTTCTATTCAGGAATTTTTCCCCTATACCCATATCTTTGAGGCTTTTCCCTACTTTCTCCTCTGTAAGTTTCAGTGTCTCTGGCTTTATGTGGAGTTCATTAATTCACTTAGATTTGTCCTTAGTACAAGGAGATAAGAATGGATCAATTCACCTATAGGTTTGCAGATCCCTTTAGCTCCTTGGGTACTTTCTCTAGCTCCTCCATTGGGAGCCCTGTGATCCATCCATTAGCTGACTGTGAGCATCCAGTTCTGTGTTTGCTAGGCCCCGGCATAGTCTCACAAGAGACAGCTACATCTGGGTCCTTTTGATAAAATCTTGCTAGTGTATGCAATGGTGTCAGCGTTTGGATGCTGATTATGGGGTGGATCCCTGGATATGGCAGTCTCTACATGGTCCATCCTTTCAGCTCAGCTCCAAACATTGTCTCTGTAACTCCTTCCAAGGGTGTTTTGTTCCCAAATCTAAGGAGGGGCATAGTGTCCACACTTCAGTCTTCATTTTTCTTGAGTTTCATGTGTTTAGGAAATTGTATCTTATATCTTGGGTATCCTAGGTTTTGGGCTAATATCCACTTATCAGTGAGTACATATTGTGTGAGTTCCTTTGTGAATGTGTTACCTCACTCAGGATGATGCCCTCCAGGTCCATCCATTTGGCTAGGAATTTCATAAATTCATTCTTTTTAATAGCTGAGTAGTACTCCATTGTATAGAACCAGTACCCCGGAGCTCTTGACTCTAGCTACATATGTATCAAAAGATGGCCTAGTCGGCCATCACTGGAAAGAGAGGCCCATTGGACACGCAAACTTTATATGCCCCAGTACAGGGGAACGCCAGGGCCAAAAAGGGGGAGTGGGTGGGTAGGGGATTGGGGGTGGGTGGGTATGGGGGACTTTTGGTATAGCATTGGAAATGTAAATGAGCTAAATACCTAATAAAAAATTAAAAAAAAAAGAATTAAAAAAAAAAACTTCTGAAGAAGTAAATTTAGAATTACATGATATGGGTGCCATGATCAAGCTTGTAAAATTATACTGATTGTATAGACATATTAATGCAACTATATTTTTAAAGTATAAAAAAAAACAAAAAAAACAAAAAAAAACTAATAAACAAAAACAAAAAACAACAAAAAAAAAAAGAATGGATCAATTCGCATTCTTCTACATGATAACCACCAGTTGTGCTAGCACCATTTTTTGAAAATTCTGCCTTTTTACACTGGATGGTTTCTACTCCCTTGACAAAGATCAAGTGACCATAGATGTGTGGGTTCATCTCTGGGTCTTCAATTCTATTCCATTGATCTACTTGTCTGTCATTATAGGAGAACCAGGTAGTTTTTATCACAATTGCTCTATAGTATAGCTTTAGGTCAGGCATGGTGATTCCAGCAGAAGTTCTTTTATCCATGAGAAGAGTTTTTGCTATCCTAGGTTTTTTGTTATTCCAGATGAATCTGCCGATTGCCCTCTCTAATTCATTGAAGAATTGAGTAGGAATTTTGATGGAGATTGCATTGAATCTGTAGATTGCTTTTGGCAAGATAGCCATTTTTACTATATTGATCCTGCCAATCCATGAGCATGGGAGATCTTTCCATTTTCTGAGGTCTCCTTTAATTTCTTTCTTCAGAGACTTGAAGTTCTTATCATACAGATCTTTCACATCCTTAGTTAGAGTTACTCCAATGTATTTTATGTTATTTGTGACTATTGAGAATTGTGTTGTTTCCCTAATTTCTTTCTCAGCCTGTTTATTCTTTGTATAGAGAAAGGCCATTGACTTGTTTGAGTTAATTTTATATCAAGCTACTTCACTAAAGCTGTTTAACAGGCTTAGGAGTTCTCTGCTGGAATGTTTAGGATCACTTATATATACACTATCATATCATTTGCAAAAAGTGATATTTTTACTTCTTCTTTTCCAATTTGTATCCCCTTGATCTCCTTTTGTTGTCGAATTGCTCTGGCTAGGACTTCAAGTACAAATTTGAATAGGTATGGAGAGAGTGGACAGCCATGTCTAGTCCCTGATTTTAGTGGGATTGCTTCCAGCTTCTCACCATTTACTTTGATGTTGGCTACTGCTTTGCTGTAGATTGCTTTTATCATGTTTAGGTATGGGCCTTGAATTCCTGATCTTTCCAAGACTTTTATCATGAATGGGTGTTGGATTTTGTCAAATGCTTTCTCCACATCTAATGAGATGATCATGTGGTTTTTTTCTTTGAGTTTGTTTATATACTGGATTACATTAATGGATTTCCATATATAGAACCATCCCTGCATCCCTGGGATGAAACCTACTTGGTCAGGATGGATGATTGTTTTGATGTGTTCTTGGATTCAGTGAGCGAGAACTTTGTTGAGGATTTTTGTATAGATATTCATAAGGGAAATTCGTCTGAAGTTCTCTATCTTTGTAGGGTCTTTTTGTGGTTTAGGTATCAGAGTAATTGTGGCTTTATAGAATGAGTTGGGTAGAGTACCTTCTGTTTCTATTTTGTGGAATAGTTTGTGAAAAACTGGGATTAGATCTGCTTTGAAGGTCTGATAGAACTCTGCACTAAACCCTTCTGGTCCTGGGCTTTTTTTGGTTGGGAGCCTATTAATGACTGCTTCTATTTCTTTATGAGATATAGGACTGTTTAGATTATTAACCTGATCTTGATTTAACTTTGGTACCTTGTATCTGTCTAGAAACGTATCCATTTCCTCGAGCATCTCCAATTTTGTTGAGTATAGCCTTTTGTAGAAGGATCTGATGGTGTTTTGGATTTCTTCAGGGTTTGTTGTTATGTCTCCCTTTTCATTTCTGATTTTGTTAATTAGGATGCTGTCCCTGTGCCCTCTAGTGAGTCTGGTTAAGGGTTTATCTATCTTGTTGATTTTCTCAAAGAACCAGCTCCTCATTTGGTTGATTCTTTGAATAGTTCTTCTTGTTTCCACTTGGTTTATTTTGCTCCTGAGTTTGATAATTTCCTACCATCTACTCCCCTTGGGTGAATTTTTTTCCTTTCGTTCTAGAGCTTTTAGGTGTGTTGTCAAGCTGCTAATGTGTGCTCTCTCTAGTTTCTTTTTGGAGGCACTTGGGGAGTTGAGTCCATTGAAATTAAGAGATATTAAGGAAAAGTAATTGTTGCTTCCTGTTATTTTTGTTGTTAATGTTGGCATTCTGTTCTTGTGGCTGTCTTCTTTTAGGTTTGTTGAGGGATTACCTTCTTGCTTTTTCTAGGACTTGGTTTAAGTCCTTGTATTGGATTTTTTCTGTTATTATCTTTTGAAGGGATGGATTCTTGGAAAGATAATGTGTGAATTTGGTTTTGTTGTAGAATACTTTGATCTCTCCATTTATGGTAATTGAGTGTTTGGCTGGGTATAGTAGCCTGGGCTGGCATTTGTGTTCTCTTAGTGTCTGTATAACACTTGTCCAGACTCTTCTAGCTTTCATAGTCTCTGGTGAAAAATCTGGTGTAATTCTGATAGGCTTGCCTTTTATGTTACTTGACCTTTTTCCCTTACGGCTTTAATATTCTATCTTTATTTAGTGCATTTGTTGTTCTGATTATTATGTGTCAGGAGGAATTTCTTTTCTGGTCCAGTCTATTTGGAGTTCTGTAGGCTCCTTGAATGTTCATGGGCATCTCTTTTTTAGGTATGGGAAGTTTTCTTCTATAATTTTATTGAAGATATTTACTGGCCCTTTAAGTTGAAAATCTTCCTTCCCATCTACTCCTATTATCTTTAGGTTTGGTCTTCTCATTGTGTCCTAGATTTCCTGAATGTTTTGAGTTAGGATCTTTTTGTATTTTCCATATTCTTTGATTGTTGTGCCGATGTTCTCTATGGAATCTTCTGTACCTGAGATTCTCTCTTCCATCTCTTGTATTATGTTGCTGATGCTTGCATCTATGGTTCCAGATTTCTTTCCTAGGGTTTCTATCTCCAGTTTTGCCTCACTTTGGGTTTTCTTTATTGTGTCTACTTCCATTTTTCGGTCTTGGATGGTTTTATTCAATTCTGTCACCTGTTTGATTGTGTTTTCCTGCAATTCTATAAGGAATTTTTGTGCTTTGTCTTTAAGGTCTTCTACCTGTTTAGCAGTGTTCTCCTGTATTTCTTTAAGTGAGTTATTAAAGTCCTTCTTGATGTCCTCTACCATCATCGTGAGATATGCTTTTAAATCCTGGTCTAGCATTTTGTGTGTGTTGGGGTGCCCTGGTCTGGGTGAAGTGTGAGTGCTGGGTTCTGATGATGGTGAGTGGTCTTGGTTTCTGTTAGTAAGATTCTTTTTTTTTTTAATTAGGTATTTTCCTCGTTTATATTTTCAATGCTATCCCAAAGGTCCCCCATACCCACCCCCCCAATCCCCTACCCACCCACTCCCCCTTTATGGCCCTGGTGTTCCCCTGTACTGGGGCATATAAAGTTTGCAAGTCCAATGGGCCTCTCTTTGCAGTGATGGCCGACTAGGCCATCTTTTGATACATATGCAGCTAAAGACAAGAGCTCCCGGGTACTGGTTAGTTCATATTGTTGTTCCACCTATAAGGTTGCAGTTCCCTTTAGCTCCTTGGGTAATTTCTCTAGCTCCTCCATTGGGGGCCGTGTGACCCATCCAATAGCTGACTGTGATCATCCACTTCTGTTTTTGCTAGGCCCCGGCATAGTCTCACAAGAGAGAGCTATATCTGGGTCCTTTCAACAAAATCTTGCTAGTGTAATCAATGGTGTCAGCATTTGGAAGCTGATTATGGGATGGATCCCTGCATATGGCAATCACTAGATGGTCCATCCTTTTGCCACAGCTCCAAATTTTGTCTCTGTAACTCCTTCTATGGGTGTTTTGTTCCCATTTCTAAGAAAGGGTAAAGTGTCCACACTTTGGTCTTTGTTCTTCTTGAATTGTTAGTAAGATTCTTATGTTTACCTTTTGCCATCTGGTAATCTCTGGAGTTTGTTGTTATAGTTGTCTCTGGTTAGAGATTGTTCCTATGGTGATTATATTAGCCTCTATCAGCAGACCTGGGAGACTAGATCTCTCCTGAGTTTCAGTGGTCAGAGCACTCTCTGCAGGCAAGCTCTCCTCTTACATGGAAGGTGCAAAGATATCTGGCATTTGGACCTCCCTCCTGGCCGAAGATGAATGCCCAAAACAGGACCTTTCACTGTGAGCGCCCCACTCGCCAGCAAGAGACGCTGCAACAGGATCCTTCTGCACATGTTTATTGGGAGAGCTTGATTGCAGAGGCGAAGAGACCCCAAGCCCAGAACTGGTGCTGCTTATATAGGCCTAGGAGTGATGTGTCCATACCTGATTGGTTATGCTACCAGACCTCATTAATATGCGTAAGGAGAGGCAGTGACTTGGCAAAAAAACTCTTATGCACATGCGCACATTGGTTGTTTACCCATAATCATGGCAGTGGCCAGTCGTAGCCAGCACCATCTTGTAATGGCATTTGCGGCTTCCCACATTTCACAGAAGTTTTGTTGCTTTGGTCTGTCACAGAAGCTGTTAGCTTCTGTAGTGCACACTCTCACCTGTGCAGACTACTTTCCGTGGAGTCCTGGATCCAAGATGGCTCCAGCAGATGCTGAGGCAAAGCCCTCCGGGCCAGGCGGACACCTATCCTCTGGCCGGGAAGGTGGCTGGATGTCTGGAGCCAGAAAAGGGGGCTTCTGCAGAAACTCTGTGGCTCCTGCCTGTCCCAGAAGCTCTTAACTTCTGTAGTGCACACTCTCACCTGTGCAGACTACTTTTGGCGGAGTCCAGGAACCAAGATGGCTCCCGCTGATGCTCTCAAATCATGTTTTATGGATCTTAATTGAATACAATGATAAAAGAACTTCAGAATTCTGACAAGTATACTAATGTATGATTATCAATTTACTTAAATCAAAGTGTACTGAGAACAGATATTATATGTGAAGGCATGCAGCTAAACAATTTTGTGGGTTGTATAGTATACATAGTACTTCTCATGCGTAGTTCAGAGCTGGAAAAAAAAAAAAAAAACCACAACACAATTTTAAGAAATTCACATATACTAATAATATTTTTTGATGTGGTAAATCTATCTTTATTTTCCTATGACATATCAGAAGATTAAAATAGACAGATCAAATCCAAAAGAACCAGGAGAAATATTTCTGATGTACCCAATATACATATAAAGCAAAGAGTTTAATAACAGTGAGAAAGCTTTATAGTTTATTTACATATTGATAGATCAATAACTGAACCTCTAGCTTATCTTGACTGCTCACAAACTTTTTCCATCCCTGGCAATAATGGTATATGGATTTCAGATTTATTATTCCACAGTGCCTTTTTATTCATCGGAAATCCTAATTTTGAAGCAATCTGCTTAATATTTTAAAAATATCAAATAATCTGCAATTATGGCTTAATTACTCACTACTAATTTATTTTTGAACCATATAATTTGAGCAAATTCACCTAAAAGCTGTTGTTCTTATTATGACTGCCCCCAAAACAAAACTCACAAACTCTGAGTTTGTAAAAGGTATTTATCACTATTTAATCTGTGTTTTTGTGTAGTTTCCTGTAATTCTGGCCCCAGTTATAGTCATATGCATTTATTTGAATATCCTTAGTTCTACAAATGAAAGAAAACATATTTTTGCTGTTTTTATTCTTCCTCATTCACTAACTGTAATAATAGTTACTTTTCTTCAGGAAACTACATAATTTTATAAAGGTGTGAATTGCTCAAAATTGATCATTTGTATTTCAAGAATCAGTACACTATTGCAACACTACTATTTGCTTTTATAAACCTTTCTAGACATTAGTCAAGATCCCCTTTTGTGCTTTCTTTGGTCATATTTTTTATAATTTCATACATGCAATCAGGAAGGAGTCAGCCTGGATATCTAATACAAACATGGGTTTCAGCTACAACTTAGTTGTGACAATGGCTAGGGCTGTCCAAGAGGGTAGGTTACCATACCAGTATACAACAACACTTCATGCCAAGCAGTCTGACACTTACCTAGGGAAGCACAAAGGACATCAGTTCCTTTTATATGAATACTTTTATTGAAGATGTATTACTATGTAGAACATGTCTTTTATTCCAAGATTCTAAAATCTTAAATGTATGACCAATTTTGTATAATCTATGGTGCCTATAGTCCATGAATTAGAAAGTAACATTTTTATATGCATGGGTTGAGAAATGAATACAATACCAGGGAAAATGATACAAATAATATCACAATCAATTTTCCTTGAGAGCTGATATAAATTGCATTTGGCTATGCTTTTCTGAAGCTCTGATTACATTGTCACACCCGAGATTTCTCAGCAGACATTTCCTGCACTTCAAAATGAAAAGACAACCTCAGTTGGAGGTCTAATGCACTTTCATATTTCCTTTTATCACTAATTAAAATGAGATGCCTTACATGAGAATAGGGTTGAACAATGGACAAGCTCGTTCATGCATTTATGGCTACACATTTTTCTGAATTCCTCTTGTAATATCATAAAGACCACAATGACTTTTAAGCATTTAAAGTGGGAGTATAAATATAAATTTTTCATTCTGTGGACCCATGTATAAATGTGAGATTATGACATTTCACTTATTATCAATAGCTTAAGATATAGTATAAAAATAATAAGCAATTTAAACATCTCAGAAAAGTTTTGTATTAATGTGTATATTTAGTGACTTTCAGGGAACAACTTTAAAGGGTCTCTAGTTGTAGGCAATTTCTTATATAATTATAAGTCAACCATTGATAAAGAAACTGTTACTAAGACTGTTTCATTCTCTTTATTTTCTATAATGTCTATGACAATACATCATAGGAACAAAAGGGCATATAAGGTCTAATCCTTATATACTTAATGGAATACATCACACTATGCTAGATTTCACAGAGCAGAAATGGGTAAGACATAGTCCATCACCTTCTCATTCATGTAAGCTAATAGGAAAATAAAATGAAACACAGTATAAATACTACAACACAAGGAAATGTTTGTCTACTAATATTGCTTATTACAATGTAGAAAGTGAATGTAGTTACTGTTTTTACTGTTGTTGGTGTTAGTTTCATACTGTTTTTTCTGAGAGTGGGTTTATTCTCAAGAACATTCCTGATTTTGCAGAATCTGCTGATCTAGTGATGTGGGGAAGCTGGCCAGGATAAGGGACACTGGCACAGAGCCTGCCTACATATAAATGACCCACATAATGAAAATTCTAGGATGATAGCTGAAATCACAATAGCTACCATGGGGAAAAATCTTGGAATAAACCTAACCAAGGAAATGATGGGCCCATACAATGAAAACATTAAGTCATTAGAAAGACATCCTATGCTCCTGAATTAGAATTAATATTGTGAATATGACCAACCTACCAAAAGCAATCTACACACTTGATGTAATCCTAACCAAAGCACCAATATCATTTTTCACAGGAAAAAAAAATGAACATTTATATGGAGACACAAACAACCAAGTTTAGACTAAGAATCCCAATCAAAAATACTGTGAGAAGTGTTCCCATACCTGATTTCAAAATATGCTACAGGGCTCTTGTAACAAAAACACCTTGGCATTGACACATAGGTCAATGGACTTGTGGTTTGAGGACCATAAGTCCACAGAACTATAATTTTCTGACTTTTGACAAAGATGCTAAAAATGTACATTATAAAACAGTCAGGGTAGATGACAAATGCTTCTCAGGAAACCTGGACTTCAAATGAAGAAAAATGACACTAGATGCATATCTCTTTGTCAAAGACCTGCAAACTGAGGCAGGGCATAGTGTTGGCAACTGATCACTCAGCAGGTTGTTCTCTGAGGGAACAAAGGTTCATTCTATGGGGCCAAGAAGACACTCCCTTAGGCCAGTGAAAAGGGGGAGAAATACATGCCTACTCACAGACATAGAAACACACACACACACACACACACACACACACACACACACACACACTCACATACACACAGTGTGTAATGGTCCAAGAATCAGTGAAGGAAGATTCCCAGACTCAAATACGCAAGTATGCAAATGCAAAGAGAGTTTTATTGTGAAGAGATTACCAGCATGAAACATATAACTAGCAATTTTGTCTCTTTCTGTGGGCTGCCTGTTCACTCAATTGGTAACTTTTCTTTGCTATATTGCTACTTATAAGTTTTGTGAGATTTCATTTGAGAGGCTCAAACACCCTCTTTTATTAAGGCTATGGAAATTTTCCAGAAGGATTAGGTAGCCTCTGATATGATTGGTAGAGGCAAAACAGTGACATTAGTACAGTTTGAATTGGCTACTCTGTTAGTTTCATTATATTTGGTGAGACCATGAAGAGTTTCAGTGACCAGCTCTTTTCTAGCTTGTTAATCCCCTCCAGCTAGGTGTACCAGGAATTGACAGCTCCAGAATTATCCTCCCTAAATCTGAGCCATCATTAACTAAAGGCCTGTCTTCAGTGACTCCTTTTGAGGAGCCCAATATGCTTCCAAGGGAATTAAAATATTTATATCCAAGGACTTTGGACCTCTCAGGAAACACACACATACACACAAACACACATATCATGAATGAAGCAAGTTGCAACAACTTCATATATATGCATGCATATACATACACACATTTCATAGATAGAACAAAACTCCAACAGCTTTATTTCTTCTCCCATTGCTTGTATATCTCAGCAAATATTTTTTGTATATATTAAATATTGATTATCAGATTTAGGATTGGTAAAGATCCTTTCCCAATCTGTTGGTGGCCTTTTTGTTTATTGACAGTGTCTTTTGCCTTACAAAAGCTTTGCAATTTTATGAGGTCCTATTTGTCAATTCTTGATCTTACAGTACAAGCTATTGCTGTTCGGTTCAGGAAGTTTTCCTGTGTGCACATATATTCGAGGCTTTCTCCAATTTTCTCCTCTATAAGTTTCAGTGTCTCTGGTTTTATGTGGAGTTCCTTGATCCACTTAGACTTGAGCTTAGTACAAGGAGATAAGAAGGGATCAATTCCCATTCTTCTACATGATAACCTTCAATTGTGCCAGCACCATTTGTTGAAAATGCTGTCTTTTTTTTCCACTGGACTGTTTTAGCTCCCTTGTCAAAGATCAAGTGACCATAGGTTGTGGGTTCATTTCTGGGTCTTCAATTCTATTCCACTGATGTACCTGCCTGTCTTTGGACCAGTACCAGGCAGTGTTTATCACAATTGCTCTGTAGTACAGCTTGAGGTCAGGCATGGTGATTTCACCAGAGGTTCTTTTACTGTTGAGAATAGGTTTTGCTATCCTGGGATTTTGTTATTCCAGATGAATTTGCTCATTGCTCTTTCTAACTCTGTGAAGAATTGAGTTGGAATTTTGATGCGCATTGCATTCAAACTGTAGATTGCTTTCAGCAGGATAATAATTTTGACTAGATTAATCCTGCCAATCCATGAGCATGGGAGATCTTTCAAACTTCTGAGATCTTCTATTTCTTTCTTCAGAGACTTGAAGTTATTATCATACAGATCTTTCACCTCCTTAGTTAGAAAGACACCAAGATATTTTACACTATTTGTAACTATAGTGACAGGTGTTGTTTCCTCAATTTCTTTCTCAGCCTGTTTATCCTTTGTGTAGAGAAAGGTCACTGATTTGTTTGAGTTAATTTTATATCCAGCTACTGCACTGAAGCTGTTATCAGGTTTAGGAGTTCTCTGGTGGAATTTTTAGGGTCACTTATATATACTATCATATCATCTGCAAATAGTAATATTTTGATTTCTTCCTTTCCAATTTGTATTCCTTTGATCTCCATTTGTTGTCTAGGACTTACTGCTCCAGCTAGGACTTCAAAGGGAGACTTGAAAGATAGGGAGAAAGTGGGCAGCTTATTCTGGTCCCTGATTTAGTGGGTTTGCTTCCAGCTTCTCTCCATTTAGTTTGATGTTGGCTACTGTTTTTTTGTATATTGCTTTTATTATGCTTAGGTATACTCCTTGAATTCCTGATCTTTCTATGATTTTTATCATGAATGGGTGTTGGATTTTTTTCAAATGCTTTCTCAGTATCTAAGGAGATGATCATGTGGTTTTTGTCTTTGAGTTTGTTTATATAGTGGACTACATTGATGGATTTCTGAATATTAAACTATCCCTGTATCTCTAGAATTAAGCCTACTTGATCACGTTGGATGACTTTTTTTGTTGTTGTTGGATTGAATTCGGTTTGCAAGAATTTGATTGAGTATTTTTGCATTGATACTCATAAGGGAAATTGGTCTGAAGTTCGCTTTCTTTGCTGGGTATTTGTGTGGTTTAGGTTAGAGTAATTGTGGCTTCATAGAATAAATTGGGTAGAACACCTTCTGTTTCTATTTTATGAAATAGTTTGAGGAGAATTGGAATTATGTCTTCTTTGAAGGTCTGATAGAACTCTGCACTAAACCCATCTGATCTAGGGCTTTTTTTGTTGGGAGACTATTAATGACTGCTTCTATTTTTTTAGGGTATATGGGAATGTTTAGAAAATTAATCTGATCCGTATTTAACTTTGGTACCTGTTGTCTGTCTAGTAAGTTGTCCATTTCATCCAGGTTTTCCAGTTTTGTTGAGTATAGCTTTTGTAGTAGGATCTGAAGATGCTTTGGATTTCCTCAAGTTCTGTTGTTATGTCTCCCTTTTCATTTCTGATTTTGTTAATTCAGATACTGTCCCTGTGCCCTCTAGTTAGGCTGGCTAAGGGTTTATCTATCTTGTTGATTTTCTCAAAAAAATAAAATAAAATAAAATAAAAACAGCTCCTGGTTTGGTTGATTCTTGTATAGTTCTTTTTCTTTCCACTTGGTTGATTTCAGCCCTGAGTTTGACTATTACCTGCTGTCTACTGCTCTTGGGTGAATTTGCTTCCTTAAGGTCTAGAGCTTCTAGGTATGCTGTCATGCTGCTGTGTGCTTTCTCTAGTTTTTGTTTGTTTGTTTTTGTTTGTTTGTTTGTTTTCTTCATTTGTTTTTGTTTGTTTTTGTTTTTTTGCAGCACTCAGAGCTATGAGTTTTCCTCTTAGGACTGCTTTCATTGTGTCCCATAAGTTTGTGTATTTTGTGGCTTCATTTTCATTAAACTCTAAAAAGTCTTTAATTTCTTTATTTAGTCCTTCATTGACCAAGGTATCATTGAGTAGAATGTCCTTCAGCTTCCAGGTGAATGTTGACTTTCTGTTATTTATGTTGTTATTGAAGATCAGCCTTAGTCCATGTGGATCTGATAGGATGCATGGGATAATTTCAATACTTTTTTTTTTTTATCAGTTGAGGCCTGTTTTGTGACTGATTATATGGTCAGTTTTGGAGAAAGTGCCATGAGGTGCTGAGAAGAAGAAATATCCTTCTATTTTAGGGCAAAATGTTTTATAGAAATCTGTTAAATCCATTTGTTTCATAACTTCTGTTACTTTCACTGTGTTTAGTTTCTGTTTCCAGAATCAGTCCATTGATGAGAGTGGGGTGTTAAAGTCTCCCACTATTACTGTGTGAGGTGCAATTTGTGCTTTGAGCTTTCCTAAAGTTGCTTTAATGAATGTGGATGCCCTTGCATTTGAAGCATAGGTATCCAGAATTGAGAATTCTCTTGGATGATTTTACTTTTGATGGATATGAAATGCCCCTCATCTTTTTTGGTAACTTTGGTTTGGAAGTTGATTTTATTCCACATTAGAATGGCTACTCCAACTTGTTTCTTTGGACCATTTGCTTGGAAAATTGTTTTCCAGCCATTTACTCAAAAGTATTGTCTGTCTTTGTCCCTGAGTTGGGTTTCCTGTATGCAGCAAAATTTTGGGTCTTGTTTATGTAGCCAGTCTGTTAGTCTATGTCTTTTTATTGGGGAATTGAGTCCATTGATATTAAGAGATATTAAGGAAAAGTAATTGTTGCTTCCTATTATTTTTGTTGTTAGAGTTGGGGTTCTGTTTCTGTGGCTGTTTTGTTTTAGGTTTGTTGAAAGATTACTTTCTTGATTTTCATAGGGCATCATTTCCCTGCTTGTGTTTGAGTTTTCCCTTTATTATCTTTTGAAGGACTGGATTCATAGAAAGATATTGTGTGAATTTGGTTTTGTCCTGGAATACTTTGGTTTCTCCATGTATGGTAATTGAGAGTTTTGTTGGGTATAGTACTCTGGGCTGGCATTTATGTTCTCTTAGGGTCTGTATAAGCTCTGTTCAGCATCTTTTGGCTTTCCTAGTCTCTGCTAAGAAGTCTTGTGTAATTCTGATAAGTCTGCCTTTATATGTTACTTGGTCTTTTTCAATTACTGCTTTTAATATTCTATCTTTATGTAGTGCAATTTTTATTCTGATTATTATGTGTTGGGAGGAGTTTCCCTTCTGGTCCAGTCTATTTGGAGTTCTGTAGGCTTCTTGTATGTTCATGGGCATCTCTTTAGGTTAGGGAAGTTTTCTTCTATAATTTTGTTCAAAATATTACTGGCCCTTAAATTCGAAAATTTTTCATTCTCATCTCTACCTATTATCCTTAGCTTTGGTCTTCTCATTGTGTCCTGGATTTCCTGGATGTTTTGAGTTAGTATCTTTTTGAATTTAGCATTTTTGTCTGTTGTGTCCATGTTTTCTATGCAATCTTCTGCACCTGAGATTCTCTCTTCCATCTCTTGTATTCTTTTCCTGATACTAGCATCTATGGTTCCTGATTTCTTTCCTAGGATTTCTAGCTCCAGAGTTGTCTCCCTTTGTGATTTCTTTATTGTTTCTACTTCCATTTTTAGATCCTGGATGGGTTTGTTCAATTCTTTCACCTGTTTGGTAGTGTTTTCTTGTAAGTCTTAAAGGGATTTTTGTGTTTCCTCTTTAAGGGCTTTTAGCTGTTTACCTGTGTTTCCCTGTATTTCCTTCTTAAAGTCCTCTATCATCATCATGAGAAGTGACTTTAGATACATATCTTGGTTTTACGGTGTGATGGTGTATTCAGGACTTGCTATGGTGGGAGAGTTTGCTTCTGATGATGCCATGTAACCTTGGTTTCTGTTGCTTCTGTTCTTATGCTTGCCTCCTGCCATCTGTTTTTCTCAAATTTTTGCTGCTTTCAATATATCTGATTGGAGCCTGTCCTTCCTATAATACCAGTTGATTTAGGACTCCTCACAGTTCAGCTTTTTCTGTGATCCTGTGATTCTGGGCTCCTGTGAACCTGAGATTCTGGGTGTGTCAGAGTTCTTGGCAGTCAAGCTTCCTCTGAGACCCTGAGATCCTGATGTGACCAAACTCCTGTTATCCTGGGATCCTGGAATCCTAAGATCCTGGGCGTGTTATAGCACCTGGAAGTGGTGTCTCCTCTGAGGACCATGGGGCTGTCTGATCTGTTTGAAACCAAAGTATACCAGCACTGATCAGAAGGAACCCAAGCCTCTGGTCAAGGAGGGTTCCAGTGTCCTTGTTCCTGCTGTCACAGGCCTATCACAATTGGTTTTAAACAGATGTTGTGTTCTACTCACCAATGATCCTAAGAACGCATGGAGTGTTCTCTGGGGACTATGGGACTTTCCCCTGAGTTTGTGCCCAAGGTAATCTGGAGCTTGTGCAGACCTGAAGGGACTTGTGTTCCAGGTCAGGCAGATTTTCTGCTTCCCTGCTATTGACTCAGGCCCAGCAAGATTGGACTGGAACAGATGTTGTGTTCCACTTACCAGTGATCCTAATATTTCATGGAGAATCTTCTGGGGACCATGGGACCCTCCACTGATTTGCACCCAAGGTGACCCGGAGCTGGCACTGACTGGACCAGCAAATTTCTTTTAAGCAGTACAAAATTCACAATATGATTATATTCTCTTTTTCTTTAAGTGAACAATAAATATATGTAAGAACAAAATTATGGTCCCCAACTCACTTACATGATCCCACACACATATTATGGGTGAAAAACAAATTACTCTCTAGAATCCACATACATGCATAACTAAGCCACTTGTTATAGATTTATCAAAGTATAAATAAGCAAGGTTATTTTCTCAGCCAGTTCTCAGCAGGCTGCCATTTGTGGTTTCAAAGAAAGGATCAATTATTTTATTAACTGTCTTAAAAAGTAACCATAACAATCTTAAATTTATATAAAAATTGTATCTTAAAAATATATAAAAAGCAATCAGTCATTTCCACTTTAAATATTCAGGGTAAACATCTACTCACTAACATATTTTTACTAAATCATACCAGGAAGCTGAGGGCAAAAATAGGTAAAGGAAATTAATCATCATCTTGGTCAGCAGCCCAGTTGTAGCAAGAAAGTCATGTAAGGTCGTACTAATCCAGCTGCCATTGTTCTTGTTTCCTTACCTTAAAAACATCCCTTGCTCAGTAATCAAAAGTGTGCCTTTCTAAACTGTTCTCCAAGATTTTCTATGTCAAGGCAACTAGCACAAACATCTTAACCTAATTTTAGTAACAATCTACATCTCCAAATTATTTTTAAGTGTGATGGTCATGGCTAACAATCTACATCTCTAAATTCTTCCTGAGGGTGGTGGTTGAATCACTAATCTGCTGCAGAAGCAACACTTGAAAAAGTCCAGTTAATAATATTGTAGGTGCCAGTGACATTGCCCAGTGAATGGCTGGAAACTCCCTTAGTGTTTTCATATAAATTACGAGGAATCTTGTGTGCGGGTAGCAAGCAGAACAAAACTCCACAACAGCATGAAGTCCTCAGAACACATAGTCCTCAGGGTTCTGCCTCTTTGAGATACTTCCTTCATTGTTGCATTAACCAGTAGGCCATGTTCCATGAGTTCTAAACTGGTTTTGCAGTTCCTCACCCCAACACCTCTTAACGTGTATAAAAATAAACTCCAAAAGGATCAAGAACCTAAACAAAACCTGCTACTGTTAAACTGTTAGAAGAAAAGTGGGATGTCTACTTCAATTTCAGTCATGGGCAAGAACTTTCAGAAGAGAACTATGATAGGTCAGGCACTAGGAAAATGATAGACAAATGAGATCTCACAAAACTTAAAAGTAGCTATATAGCAGTGCAAATTACCAATTGAGTGAAGAGGCAGCACACAGAAAGAGGCAAAAGGTTTGCTAGTTATATGTCCAACATAAGACTAATGTTTAAATCATGCAACTCAAAATAATAAACACTTGAACGGTAAAAGATGTGATTAAAAATGGGAAACTAGGATCTAGAACTAGGCAGAGAATTCAAACAAACAAACAAAAAGGCTATACATGGCTATTGAAACAATTTTGAAAATGTTCAACATTCTTAACCAAATTAAGAAAAATGCAGGTTAAAACCACTTTAAGTATTTGGGGATCAGGGCAAAAGGAGGGTTAGGGGACTTTCAGAGAGGAAACTAGGAAAGAGGACAGCATTTGAAATGCAAATGAAGAAAATATCTAGTAAAAATTAAAAAAAATAAACACTTTAAGTTTCTACTTCACTCCAGTCTGCAGAGTCATCATCAAGAAAAGAAATAATAACAAATACTGACATAGACACAGGGAGAAAATGACACTTAGAAGCTGTTAGTTGAAAAACAAATTAATGCAACCCTTTCCAAATCAGTCTGGAGTTTCTCATAGCACTAGTAATAGAATTGCCAGATGATATAGCTATACCACTTCTGGGCATACAGTCAAAGGTCTCTATAGCATTCTACAGTTATTCTTGAATATACATATTCATTGCTGCTCTATTCACAATAACCAGAAAATGGAAACAATATAGATATCAATCAATAGTTGTATGAAGGGAAATTGTGGTACACATACACAACAGAATTTTATTCAGCCATAAAAAGTAAGTAATGATATTTATAGAACAATAAATGAAATTGGAAAATACTAAGGGACCCAGACTCAAATAAAAATAAGTGTTACATATTCTCTCACATACATATTCTAGCTTTGAATTTTTATATTTTTTGTGCTTAATTTTGAGTGTTTGTAGAAGTCAGAGAGCTAAAAATGTCCATGATAGAGAGGAAAAGAGGACTTAAAGGAGAGAGGGGATAGTGTAGAACACATATGTTATAAAAGGGCATAAGGAAAACACTGGGGTTTAAAGGATTAAGAAGAGTAGGAATGAGGGTGTTAGGGGAGGGAAAAGTTGATAAATGTGTTAAGTGAAACTAAGGTTGTATAAAAATGCTTCACAGAAGCCAACCACTTCTTAACCTAATTTTAAAATATGCAAATTTAAAAGAAATGTGAATGGCAGTACGCTCTATATATGGTCAATACTTCCCTTTCAAGATGACATAGCTTATTAAATGAAATTTTCAATGCCATCAGGAATATCTCCTAATGAGTTATTAGTTCAAGATGCTTAAGAGGCTTCTACAAACTATAAGACTATCATCAGTGCTATTAGTTGCCCAACATAGCTAGCTCAAGGCACAACACATTTTCATTGTAGTAAGGACAAAATTCAATGAGGAACTGAACTATAAATTTTTTTCATGTTGGATGCAGAAAAGGGCTGTGCAATCTTTTGGGGGAAGAAAAAGCATTAATGGACTTACCTGGTACAGTGAACTGTGTATCGAAATACTGACTTGTCAGACAAGATGTGTTCAAGAGTACAATAGTGGTAGGTCTGTTCTATATGTAGCCAACTCTTTGTGTCTTTTTGGGTTTGAAGATTACTCCACAGGAAGAAATTCATGACTGGTACTATCACCCTGGTCAGAAGCATCATGGGTAAAAAAGACATAGATCCTACCTAGGAACAAAGCCTATTATTATTATTTGTTAAATGGTCACACTTTTAAATTGCTTTCTAGATACTTATGTCTAACCCATAGACCTGGACTTTTCTGAACCTTTGTCAGAGAGACTTCTTTTTACAGAGGGCAACAATTAAGGCATAGACTCATACTGGTCAAAGTGTTCAGAGTAGGTGATTGAATATTCAGCACTAAATGAGATATATGTACCAATGTTCACACCACTACCATCACAGAGGACATTATGAAATGGAGTGCAGGCAGAAACAATGTAAGAGTCAGAGGATGAGGTGGGAAACTGTAATTTTCTCTCCA
Source organism: Mus musculus (assembly GCF_000001635.26). Classification (NCBI taxonomy): domain Eukaryota; kingdom Metazoa; phylum Chordata; class Mammalia; order Rodentia; family Muridae; genus Mus; species Mus musculus. The sequence goes on from NC_000086.7 coordinate 66,383,994, forward strand.
CTGTACATGATATGGCTGATGCACACAACAATGCACAGTAGATGAAATTGCATACAAAACATGCACAAGATTCAACTAGACAAATTTAAAGCATTGATGGCTGAGGAACCCACAATGTCCAATCTGAGTTGAGGATCTATTAGCAGTTAATGGATGCTGGTGGAAACAATGTTAATTCTCTTTGAAGTTGTAGCCCTTGTGTAACTTTAATTTTTTCAACACCTGCTTTTATTGGTGGTTTTTAAACACTCTAACCTCCCATCTAGCCCACCATCCACCAGCTGTAGTGGAAAAGAAAGGATACAGGGGAAGTGGACTTGTTTAGAAATGCTTCTTTGAAGCAACTCCCATCTGTGTTGTCAGGAAAACAGCAGTTCAATTCACAAGTCAGCAGTGGCAGCTTGATCCACTTGCAAGTACTTCAAGAATATACCAGCAGTCCAGTTTGATAGCAGCAGCAGTGGCATGACCTAGCAGGAACAGCCAGGCTTCCACTGAATCAGCACCAGTCAGCAGGGGCTATTCAGGCCAGCTGGAATTCCAGGAGGAGTTCTCAGCTGTGCCTCTCTAGTCAAAGTGAATATCAGCAAAGACACAAGATACCAACAAGCATTGCACAGCTAGTTCTACCAGCAAGCAAGTAAGCCAAGCTAAGCCTCTTTTATAGTCTATTGAGTCCTATTATACTCCCTCCAAACATCACCTGTCCATCAGCAGGTGTCCTGCCTCAGCATGTGAGTCTGACTTAGGAAAACTCCACTTGAGTCTGTCTCAGCTGACATCACTCTGCCAATTGATGGAGTCTGAAGAAGCAGCAAGAACTACACCATACCACCAGACATTTTTTGGTGCGTTTCTCTCTATGGAGTCATGACAAATGGAGCTCAACAATGCAATGTAAGGTGGACCAATACATGCTTGTCCTTAGTTAAAACTCTTCATCACATGTCCTTTCATGTGCTTCCTTTAGCAGAACATTCTTTCACCTGTGTCTGCTTCAGCTAAACATTTGTTCGTGAGTCTGCCTTAGCCTTTTGCCTGTGTCCACTTCAGTGAAATGTTCCTTCGCATGTTTACTCCAGCAAAACCCCATCCGATGCAACTGACTTTCTGAAGAACCCTTAAGTTTTTAGCCCTGGTAAGCTGCCCATGCCCCAGTGGAAATCCCCACCACAATGCACAGATGGCCAACAGTAACTGATCTTAGTGGGATATAAAGTTTAAGAAAATGAAGACATGATGTAAGAAGCAGGATTTTTTTTTTTCTGAGTTGAACTGTATGAGGAAAATGTTAGACAGCTAGTATCAAAATACATTGCTTATGTGTATGAAATTTTCAGTTAATAAAATATTATTTAAAAAATCCTATTCTTCATAGTTGTATTTTATTACAAAGAAAATTCTTGCCTTAATGACTAAGTAAGTAAAAGGGAAGAGTGGTGGCATATTTTCCCAGGTGAATAAAGCAAGGGGTATATGGGAGGTTGTGAAGGGGGAAATGGAAAGGGGTATGGTATATTACAATCTCAAAATTTAAAGAAATAATAAAAAGTCCCAAGAGGCTGCCTTACATATAACAATGGTAACAGATTTTGCTCATGTGTGCTCCAGTAGTCTTGGAAAGGGAAGATGTTAGAGATTCTGATGAGCACAAAGACAAAATCTATAGGGCTACGATGCTAATTCTAGTTTCTCCTTACACCAAATTCTAAATGATGTTGCTGTGCAAATGAATTAAACATTATTTGCCTTGCAATATATGAAATACAGTAATATTTACATTCCATAGAATTAATTTATTAAAGACAGACATCCATCACAGGTGCATAATAATTTCATCTGTTATTATTCATGTTGAAAACAGAAGTCATCATAGTTTAACTCAATCTTTTTACTGTATGCATTCTATCCTTTAAAAACATTAAAGAATTATTTTATAAATATGCAGATAAGGATAGATATAGATATAGATACAGAGACTGGTTTATGTACAAAATGAAAAATAAATGCAAAAGGGTAAATAAAGCTAATTATATCTATATTTATTGATATAGAAAGTGAAATACAGCAGATTACAAACTACTAGACTATATGATTATGTGTTAATACATTAGTATTAAGAATTTAGGTAAAGGGTGTGAGGACATACTTTGGCTTGTTGTTGTTGTTCTTGTTGTTGTTGAACTCTACTTTGCCACCGAAGTTCAATTTTATTGAAAAATGCCACTCTAGGATCTCAGCCAAGAGTTGTTCTCACTTTATGTGCACACAAATCCCTATCAAGATTTTTTTATTTCTGTTGTGAAAATCATACTTTTCCTCTAAACACTTTGATGAGTGGAAGAAACAAACTTCCTCTTCACTGCCCTCAACATGCATATTCTACCCTTTGTCTAGTATAAACCTCATTTTCTAATGTTTGACTATACAGGAGCTCTAACAGTCTTTCCAGTGAAGGTATTCATCTCAATAACCAGATTATTTGCTACACTAGATTCCATTTTGTGACTGAATCTCTCGTTTTGTACCTTATGTTGCATAAACAGGATCTTGTTTCCTTTCAGGCCTGTGTGGAAAAACAGGCAAGGTGTCCATTCATACCTGTTTTCCTGCTATAGTGCTTTATTTTTCTAAATGAGTCTTTCTGTACAGCTCTTAATTTGCTATGATTGTGCAATCCTCACTGCCGTGATTCTATTAACTTCATGTGATCCTTTCTCCAATTTACCATAAAATGGAAATTTCACACTAAGCCAAATGCGTGGGTAATTGGAATTCCAAAGCTTCCGAAGCTGTAGCTATTGAAAGAAACTTCTTTCTATCCTCTTAGTTTATGGTTTTCATCAAATTCTTAAGAATGAATTATTCCACAAGGTATCACTCTGGAGACATTATTTTGCTGTAAGTAGAGAGGAGTTTCTTTAATGACTCAGTCTTTCTCTACATTTTCTTTTCTGCCCACAGACCTGTGGTGCTCATTACAATGGAACCATCTAGACTGATTTCCTACACCATTGAAATGCACAAATTGAGCCCCCAATTCAAGTGCAGTAGCTTTCAAATTTTTGGAGCATGACTCAATAGTTGGTGACCTAGTGTGATCTTGCATGCATGTGTACACACACAATCCCAAATAAAACAAATGAAAAATTAACTCTGCTTTTACTTAATATGGCACACTAAAACATTCAACTTATTTTGCTTAATTATTTTTATTTCACCTTGACATAATGAGTTATAAACTAGTATAGTATATTAGTCTGAAAATTTCATGGTAATAGAAAACAAAAGTAAGGTAACCTAAATAACTGGAGTATATTTGGAAGGTTATGTGTAATGTTAATAAAAATGACAGAAGAAAAAAACCAACTAAGTTTTTAGAAGTAATCTATAATCTGTAACTAAACTACTGTTGAACTAGAAACAAAGACTTGGTCATTTAGAACACTACCCCTTTCTCTGACCATCACTATATATTTTACTATTTATTTATCATTAGTCTATCTAGCTATCTATCATATAAATACTATGTATCCATATACCCTTACATTTTTATCTCATTCTATCTTATATCTCTGTTTACTTGGTTTCTGAGTGTTGATTTCCTTCTCTATGAATATAAAGAGATGGTCTCAAAATGAATTAGAGAACTATGAAGAAAAATGTATTCTACAATTATATTAGTTTGAGATATGTGCCCTCTCTCCAACTAATATCAAGTCACAACGACTCGTGTGGTAAGGACAAGTAAAGAATGCAGTAGACCATTGAGTAAAATTAGGAATTGGGAAAAGTAGTTATTTCAAAAGAAGTGGTGATGATAGAAGACATATTGTATTAAGCGAGTCACTAAAAGCCAGAAAGTCATGCCTATTTGTTTAAAATCTTTCTTACCCCATGGCTCAGAATACATATTGTTTCTTTCTTTTTTTTTTTCCTTTTCCAATTTTTATTAGGTATTTTCTTCATTTACATTTCAAATGCTATCCCAAACGTCCCTTGTACCCTCCCCCCCTGCTCCCCTCCCCCCCCCCACTCCCAATTCTTGGTCCTGACATTCCCCTGTACTGGGGCTTATAAACTTTGCAAGACCAAGGGGCCTCTCTTCCCAATGATAGCCAACTAAGCCATCTTCTGCTACATTTGCAGCTAGAGACATGAGCTCTGGGGGTACTGGTTAGTTCATTCAACATCCTTAATCATCAGGGAAATGCAAATCAAAACAACCCTGAGATTCCATCTCATACCAGTTAGAATGGCTAAGATCAAAAATTCATGTGACAGCAGATGCTGGTGAGAATGTGGAGAAAGAGTAACACTCCTCCATTGTTGGTGGGATTGCAAGCTTGTACCATCACTCTGGAAATCAGATTGGTGGTTCCTCATATAATTGGACATAGTACTACAGGAGGATCCAGCAATAGCTCTCCTGGGCATATATTCAGAAGATGTTCCAACTGGTAAGAAAGACACATGCTCTGCTATATTCATAGCAGCCTTATTTATAATAGCCAGAAGCTGGAAAGAACCCAGATGTCCCTCAACAGAGGAATGGATACAGAAAATGTGATACATTTACACAATGGAGTACTACTCAGCCATTAAAAACAATAAATTTATGAAATTCCTAGGCAAATGGATGGATCTGGAGGGTATCATCCTGAGTGAGGTAACCCAATCACAAAAGAACTCACATTATATGCACTCATATTGTTTCTTTAAATTATAAGCTTAAAAAATCTTCTATTTATCAAAACCTTCTGTAAAAGGAATAATTTAGAGAATGGAGGGATGGCTCAGCATTTAAGTGCACTGATTGCTCTTTCATACGTACTGAGTTCAATTCCCAGCAACCACATGGTGGCTTACAACCATCTGTAATGGGATCCAATACTCTCTTCTGGTTTGTCTGAAGACAACTACAGTGTAGTTATGTGCATAAAATTCTGTGTAACAAATAAATAAATAAATAAAATATTTTAAAAATAATAATTCATTTTCCCCAATGAAAACATAATCAACACCCACGCCTTCCTCAATGATAACAAACATGAATTGGTCATTCACAGCCATGGCATCACCTATAAAGTTAGGATATGTAGATAACATAATTTTTTCTTGCAAGAGTTCATATATACTTTCTAATTTGAATAAATTCTATAATTTAAATAGGTCTTCTATAAATATAATAAAACAGGTCTTCTACCTGTTTAGCATTGTTCTCCTGTATTTCTTTAAGTGAGTTATTAAAGTTCTTCTTGATGTCCTCTACCATCATCATGAGATATGCTTTTAAATCCGTGTCTATCTTTTCAGGTGTGTTGGGGTGCCCAGGACTGGGTGGGGTGGGAGTGCTGCGTTCTGATGATGGTGAGTGGTCTTGGTTTCTTTTAGTAAGATTCTTACGTTTGCCTTTCACCATCTGATAATCTCTGGAGTTAGTTGTTATAGTTGTCTCTGGTTAGAGATTGTTCCTCAGGTGATTATGTTAACCTCTATCAGCAGACCTGGGAGACTAGATCTCTCCTGAGTTTCAGTGGTCAGAGTACTCTCTGCATGCAAGCTCTCCTCTTGCACAGAAGGTGCCCAGATATCTGGTGTTCAAACCTGCCTCCTGGCAGAAGTTGTGTTCCACTCACCAGAGGTCCTAATATCCTGTGGAGAGTCCTCTGGGTACCTTGGGGGTGTCGGCAGACTCTGTGCCCAAGGTGTCCCGGTGCTGCTGTTGACCGGAAGGCACACTTTTTGTCTTACTGGTCTTTGTTTGTATATTATTATTTCTGATTTTTTTTTTGTAGGTTTGGCTGTGTGTGTGTGTGTGTGTGTGTGTGTGTGTGTGTGCTTTGCTTTGTTTTTTTTTTTCTTTTAAATTCTTGTTCTTTTGCATTTTGTTTCCTTGTTTGTTTTCTAAAGAAAGAGAACAAAGATGAGGAGATAAGTGGCTGGGTGGGGAGTGAAGAGAATCTGGAGGAGCTGAAGGAGGGCCGACTGTGATCAAATGATAATATATGAAAAATATTCTAATTTTAAGAAAGGAAAAAGATAAATTATTACATGTAGGTACAGGTACTTTATCCTGAATGAAAGTATTAACAAATCAAACTGTACATTTCAAACTCTGATTTAAATGAAAACAGGATCTCTTCAGTAAACTGCATGGCTGTGAGTTCTAGTCCTAGGGTCTTAGTCCTCCAGTGCTATTCCTGGTGTGAGAATTGGACTCTATGTTCTATTAAAGTTTAGCCAGTTTCTTATTCCTTCGAGTTCTACTTGTAAATGGAAAAATATGTCATGAAAGACAATACTATCTTCCATTTAAGCTATAAATTTAGGAACAGAAAAGAATTCATCTAATACAAACGGGGTAGGTAGCAAAGAAACTGGTTACTGATGAAGTTGTTATGAAGCATGCAGTGACTAATTTATTTCTACTGTTACTATGAATCAATTCAAATGAAACATACTATTGGCTAGCATATCTGATTTCAACAAAAATGGGAATGCCAGCCTACCCTAAGAGAGATTCTGACACTGGTGACATCATTGAGAAATATAGTTGCTGAAGGCACACAGTGAAGACTGGACAGACTACAAGACAATTTTATCAGTGTAGCAAAAATTTCAAAATGCTAGGTATAATAACAGAACCAAGGAGGGGAATTGAGTGTTCAAAATAAGGAGTTCTGTTTGTATAAAAAATAAAAAGCCAGGAGAATTGAGTGTAAAATCAGGACATTGAAATCAATGATTTTTAGCAATAAACAGAACTCAAAGGCATGAAGCCCTTTCCTGCTGGATACTGGCTGGAAACAGCTAGAATAACTGTCCTGAAAAGATGATGTGCCAACATAAAAAACAACCTTTACAAATTGTACTGGTGTCAACTTTCTGGTATGAAGTATGGCAGCATTTCCCCTTTGGGGAGTTTTTAGCTTATATCTTTTGAAATGAACAAGAATACAGTGGATTAAGGTGCAAAATTGTATGGGGAGGATCAAAATTCAGACATCAGGGGTCAGGAGGAAGTGGCTTACAATTTTTTAACACAGAGGGCATGTGGTTAGTGTCAGTTTTTCAAGGTACTGAATTAGAGAAGTGTGATTCAGTCATCAAGACAGTAAGACTCTAGCCCATATGGATTGTATTCTAGATGATTAGCTGTAGAAATGACAATTAATATAGGGATTTACCTCCTTACATATCAGCAAAAAATTCTTTTCAGTTAGAATTTCAACTACTTTTCTCAAGTTACTCACAGACTATTGGGTGCTCTTGGTTAACAGAAAATTCAACCTGCTGAACCTATTGATGTTATGCATATAATAATTGCTGACATAAATGAACAGGATAACTTGTATTATCTTTCCAGAAGAGTCTGCTGCAATTGAGTGACACAATTCAGTATAGTTTAGGGTGGCATTATAATTTTCTTGAAAAGAAGGGCCTTCTCTGCTTCATATTTACTTTTACACACTTAGGGTATTTTAGAGTATTTCTCTGCATTGAGTAAGTACTCAATTAATATTGTTATTTAATGAATTAATCCATGCAGACAGGATAATTGTGGTGTTTATTTGCATTGTAGTTCCTTTGGTAATGAGAAGAATATAGTCAAACAGGCATTTGATGGTTTAAGGATGTGAGTGCAGAGGTAAGAATTTTAGAGTCACATTGGTAAAAATATTTCTTGGTCATGTATTTTCAACGAATCATTACAGAAATACCAGTTATTCCAGTTATCATATCAATCTGATTTTCTAACACTAAACTGTTTTTAAAAAATGTATACAAAGGTCTTTGAGACCTTTCTGAAATGGGCCAGTCTATCAAGGTACCTGTCTTTTTACACTGACAGCTCCAAATGATTCGTTTAGTTCCTTTCAATCATTGCTGAAACATGATAAAGTTAATCTTTGCTTTTTCCTTCCCACTCTTAAAATGGATTGTGATGGTGCTTTTAATGTTGTTATAGAAAGAGTGTTAACACATGATCTTTCCCAGAGACAAAACAGAGTAGACACAAAACAAAGTGGACTTCTGACACTTATACAGTCTACTTACTGTGCCCGTTTAATTATTTGATCTAATTGGAAGAAGAAATGATTACAATTTAAAGCAAGCATTTATTTACATCTGTTTGCATGCTATATTTAAATTTTTGTAGACATGATTATTCTAATGTATATTAATAGAACAGATTATCCTTTTTATTACAAAATACTATAATAACAATATACAATAAAACTATATCTGCAGTCTCTACAATTTTCTACTCTAAGACATTTGCTCACAGACATGTTTACATTGAAAGAGGTGAAGATCATGAGGCCATCTCAACTCTAAACAGAAAGCTACAGGCAACTAAGTAATGTTAAAGCAGAAGAAACAGTCTTCCACAGGAAAAGAACACTCCAACTGATTATCCAGTAACAAGTAGTAAGCCTTGAAAACATATATATCATATACATACAAATAACAGTATGAGGAATAAGCAAGTTGTACCTATGTATTTAGGAACACGCAGACACACATAAAATCATGTATATGAGTATGTCTGTGTGTGTGTGTGTGTGTGTGTGTGTGTGTGCATAATTTAAAGAAAAAAGGCCATGCAATCAAAAAAGAACAAGGAGGGATACATGTGGCTGTGGGGTGGTGGGCTGTGCACAGACAGCCTAATCCCTGGTTGAGCAAAAGTCTGGAAACCCCAAGCCCCTGTAGGCAGTGATTTCCACCTGCATAGGACAGAAGGAGTTCAGTCATTCCTCCTCAGTACCTGGCTTCTATCCTGTAGCTACAGCCTCCCACAGCCCCCCTGCAGAGAGGTATAGGGCATCAATCTTGTAGTAGCTGCACCAAGCCCTCCCACATGCAAATGAAGTTTCCCCAAGCTCTTAGTCCAAGCCAATGAGAACTACCTGCTGTCAAACCCTGAATCACCCACAAAAGTGTGTATAAATCCTATCCAGGGAATAAAAGATGTGTGATAACTACTCTGTTGTTGTACAAGCCTTCTCTCCAAAGAGCTGTAACACTTGGGAAGAGGTCTGCTCTCCTGATAGCAGCCTGAAGCTCCTCCTGAAGCTCCACAACACTCCTCACTGGCTAGTTGGTCTCTCAGTGGCCCAGCCAAACAGACTCAGTGCAGAACTGCACAGAGTAGACCAGTAATCTGAAGGCATCACAGAGATGAAGGTGGAGCCAACTGCCTCAGCGGAAGCAGCAAAAGGGGCCTCCTCTCCTTGCCCGCACTTGCTTCCCTTCACAGGAACTGTTCCCCAGGCTGGGTCAGAGATCTCCATGCAAAGCCTCTGGTACACAGGCACACATGTGGCAGAGTTAGAAGCAAGAAAGGGAAGAGGGAAATCATGCATTTACATTATAATTTCAAAAAATAAAAATAGAATTTTAAATGAGGAGTAATAGAAAATCAGCCTCACAATGTACTAGAGCTGTTCACATGGAAAAGGAACATTGGCTGGTATTTGTATTTCTTTGTGATATACCAAAAACAAAACTCAAATATCCAGAAAAGGGGGCATGTAGGTAGTTTGGAAAGTAATGGGTATTTATTATTGGTCCTCCTTAGTTCAACAAACATACAAACAGTTATCTTATCCCTCATATAACTTTTGTTTTCTAAAACTACTTCATCCTGTCCTATGTCTCACCCCTGATAGCTAGATCTGTCAGCATGACCTGCACCTAAATTAAGCAAGTTGATATTGCTTCTGCCTGTATGTTTCAATTCCTTACTTACTTGTCAACTGCATGTACAGTAACTTTCATGTCACTACAAAATTGGTTTTGCAGAATTGAAATGGTGTTTTCTTGGTACAGGAAGAGCACAGCCCTTTAGGATTTTGACCCTACTGAGGATTCTGGTTAAGTTTAATATGCTACTAGGTCACTTTGTTGAGAGTTTCTGGTTTCTAATTCCAAAGAAAAATGAAGTCTGCCATTTCCATCATGAGTGAAAGCCTCCTTCTTCTTCTCCTGGCTCTGCCTCCTGTCTGTCCTCCATGTCACTTTGCTCCAAGCATTTCCTTGAGGCACCACTGAGTCACGGTTTATAATAATTTCCTTTTAGAAACAATACCTGAATCATTCACTATATCATCACCCTTTATTTTAATAAATATTAGGTAAATATGACTATATTTATGATAACCAGCCTTTAAAACAAGGAAATGAGACTTGTGGTGCTGTAAGGCTTTTGTATTTCATACTAGATGGTAAAGGGGAACCATTAGAAGAATCAGACTGAATTATGAGGGGCGATGTTTCTGGCAACCTTAACTCTTTCGGTGACTGCAAGACAACAGAGCCTATCAGTAGATAGGATATTAAATGTAAAAGGAAAGGATGAAGCAGATGGTTGCAAGTAGTCCACACAAAAAAATCTGAATGGCACACTATATAGATTACATGGAATAGTATTTCTACAATGGTTAATAAATTGATTGAGCACCATTGAGATATTAATATTTTATTCTCTGAAGGACTATGTTAAAATTGTGAAAGGAAACAGTTATCAAACAGGAAAAGCTTTGTGAAGCACAGCTGTTGCAAAAGATAAATGTGCTGAAGGGTAAATGAGCTTGTTGTTTCTTATTTTGTATAGAACCAATATAAAAAATAGCATCTTATGCAAATAAATTTGATATACACATCCATCTCTGAATGATTGGAAGTATTGTTTAGATTTCCTTGCTGATTTTGTGCTTCAAAGTATGCATATTTAAGTAAACATAAACATATCTCTTCTATACCAGCAAGAAAATCTAAGTGAAGGAATAGGGAATTCTTCCCCTTCTTGGTAGATTTGCTGAACTATCTGCCCCTATCCTTGATTTTTTTTTTTTTGCCTCCCTATGGCACTACGGTCAACTGGTATTACTGACATTCTTGGCCTCCAAACTATGTAAAGATACCTATATGCACGTTTCTCCTGCCACTCTAGCATCCATCAGCGTAGCCTTCCCTCAGTATTCAGACAATCTTGAGTATCTTTATAAATTGAAACAATAGGCAAAATTCCTTTTACCACACTTTGCATGGCTTTCTGCTATTATTCCATATCTCTATGTGGAAACTGAAAAACACTCTCTTCAATGATACCTTGGTCAACGAAGAAATAAAGAAAGAAATTGAAGGGTTTTAGAGTTTAATGAAAATGAAGCCACAACATAACCGAACTTATGAGACACAATGAAAGCAGTCCTAAGAGGAATACTCAAACCACTGAGTGCCCCCCAAAAGAAACTAGAGAAAGAATACACTAGCAGTCTAACAGCACACCTAGAAGCTCTAGAACGAAAGGAAGCAAATTCACTCAAGAGGACTAGACTGCAGGAAATAATCAAACTTACGGCTGAAATCAACCACTTCGAAACAAAAAGAACTATTCAAAGAATCAACCAAACCAGTAGCTGGTTCTTTAAGAAAATCAATAGGATAGATAAACCCTTAGCCAGACAAACTAGAGGGCACAAGGACAGTATCCTAATTAACAAAATCAGAAATGAAAAAGAAGACATAACAACAGATCTGAAGAAATCCAAAACATCATCAGATCCTACTACAACAGCAATACTAAACAAAACTGGAAAACCTGGATAAAATGGACAACTTCCTAGACAGATACCAGTTAGCAAAGTTAAATCAGGATCAGATTAACGATTTTAGCAATCCCAGCTCCCCTAAAGAAATAGAAGAAGAGAGCTCCTGAGGCTAGCAGCTTCTGGGATAGGCAAGAGCCACAGAGCTTCTGAGGCTGTGCCATTTTCAGCTCCAGACAACAAGCCACCTTCCTGGACAGAGGACAGGTGTCCACCCAGCCTGGGAGGCCTTTGCTTCAGGATCCACGGGAGCCATCTTAGTTTCAGGACTCCGCAGAAAGTAGTCTACACAGGTGAAAGTGTGGACTACTGAAACAACAGCTTTTGTGACAGGCCAAAGCAACACAGCTTCTGGGAAAGAACCTGTTTTGGGCCTTCATCTTCGGCCAGGAGGAGGTCCAAACGCCAGATAACTGTGCACCTTCCCTGAAAGAGGAGCGCTTGCCTGCAGAGACTGCTCTGACCACTGAAACTCAGAGGAGAGAGCTAGTCTCCCAGGTCTGCTGATAGAGGGTAACAAAATCACCACAGGAACAATCTCTAACCAGAGACAACTATAACAACTAACGCCAGAGATTAACACATGGCAAAGGTAAATGTAAGAATCTTAATAACAGAAACCAGGACCACTCACCATCATCAGAACCCAGCACTCCCACTTCGCCCAGTCCAGGGCACCCCAACACACCTGAAAAGCTAGACCTGGATTTAAAAGCATATTTCATGATGATGGGAGAGGACATCAAGAAGGATTTAATAACTCACTTAAAGAAATACAGGAGAACACTGCTAAAGAGGTAGAAGACATTGAAGAGGAAGCACAAAAATCCCTTAAAGAATTGCAGGAAAATACAACCAAACAGGTGATGGAATAAAACCATACAAGACCTAAGAAGGGAAGTAGACACAATGAAGAAAACCCAAAGTGAAGCAACGCTGGAGATAGAAACACTAGGAAAGAAATCTGGAACCATAGATGCGAGCATCAGCAATAGAATACAAGAGATGGAAGAAAGATCTCAGGTGCAGAAGATTCCATAGAGAACATCGGCACAACAATCAAAGAAAATGGAAAATGCAAAAAGATCCTAATCAAAACATCCAGGAAATCCAGGACACAATGAGAAGACCAAACCTACGAATAATAGGAGTGGATGAGAATGAAGATTTTCAACTCAAAGGACTAGCAAATATCTTCAACAAAATTATAGAAGAAAACTTCCCAAATCTAAAGAAAGAGATGCCCATGAACATACAGAAGCTTAAAAACTCCAAATAGACTGGACCAGAAAAGAAACTCCTCCCGACACATAATAATCAGAAAACAAATAAAGATAGAATACTAAAAGCAGTAAAGGAAAAAGGTCAAGTAACATATAAAGGCAAGCCTATCAGAATTACAGCAGATTTTTCACCAGAGACTATGAAAGCCAGAAGAGCCTGGACAGATGTTATACAGACACTAAGAGAACACAAATTCCAGCCCAGGCTACTATACCCAGCCAAAGTCTCAATTACAATAGATGGAGAAACCAAAGTATTCCATGACAAAACCAAATTCACACATTATCTTTCCACAAATCCAGCCCTTCAAAGGATAATATCAGAAAAATACCAATACAAGGATGGAAACCACTCACTAGGAAAAGCAAGAAGATAATCCTTCAACAAACCTAAAAGAAGACAGCCACAAGAACAGAATGCCAACTTTAACAACAAAAATAACGGGAAGCAACAATTACTTTTCTTTAATATCTCTGAATATCAATGGACTCAACTCCCCAATAAAAAGATATAGACTAACAGACTGGCTACACAAACAAGACCCAACATTTTGCTGCCTATAGGAAACTCATCTCAGGGAAAAAGACAGACACTATCTCAGAGTAAAAGGCTGGAAAACAATTTTCCAAGCAAATGGTGAGAAGAAACAAGCTGGAGTAGCCATTATAATATCTAACAAAATCTACTTCCAACCCAAAGTTATCAAAAAAGACAAGGAGTAGCACTTCATACTTATCAAAGGTAAAATCTTCCAAGAGGAACTCTCAATTCTGAATATCTACGCTCCAAATACAAGGGCAGCCACATTCATTAAAGAAACTTCAGTAAAGCTCAAAGCACACTTTCCACCTCACACAAAAATAGTGGAAGACTTCAACACACCACTTTCACCAATGGACAGATCGTGGAAACAGAAACTAAATAGGGACACAGTGAAACTAACAGAAGTTATGAAACAAATGGACCTGACAGATATCTACAGAACATTTTATCCTAAAACAAAAGGATATACCTTCTTCTCAGCACCTCACGGGACCTTCTCAAAAATTGACCATATAATTGGTCACAAAACAGGCCTCAACAGATACAAAAATATTGAAATTGTCCCATGTATCCTATCAGACCACCATGGCCTAAGACTGATCTTCAATAACAAAATAAATAATAGAAAGCCAACATTCACGTGGAAACTGAACAACACTCTTCTCAATGATACCTCGGTCAAGGAAGGAATAAAAAAAAATAAGGACTTTTTTGAGTTTACTGAAAATGAAGCCACAACATACCCAAACTTATGAGACACAATGAAGGCATTTCTAAGAGGAAAACTCATAGCTCTGAGTGCCTCCAAAAAGAAACTAGAGAGAGCACACATTAGCAGCCTGACAACACACCTAAAAGCTCTAGAACAAAAGGAAGCAAATTCACCCAAGAGGAGTTGAAGGCAAGAAATAATCAAACTCAGGGGTGAAATCAACCAAGTGGAAATAAGAAGAACTATTCAAAGAATCAACCAATCGAGGAGCTGGTTCTTTGAGAAAATCAACAAGATAAATAAACCCTTAGCCAGACTCATTAGAGGCCACAGGGACAGCATCCTAATTAACAAAATCAGAAATGAAAAGGTAAACATAACAACAGATCCTGAAGAAATTCATAACACCATCAGATCCTTCTACAAAAGGCTATACTCAACAAAACTGGAAAACATGGATGAAATAGACAATTTTCTAGACAGATACCAGATACCAAATTTAAATCAAGATCAGGTTAGTAATCTAAACAGTCCTATATCCCCTAAAGAAATAGAAGCAGTCATCAATAGTCTCCCAACCAAAAAAAGCCCAGGACCAGATGGGTTTAGTACAGAGTTCTATCAGACCTCCAAAGAAGATCTAATCCCAGTTCTTCACAAACTATTCCACAAAATAGAAACAGAAGGTACTCTACCCAACTCATTCTATGAAGCCACAATTACTCTGATACCTAAACCACAAAAGGACACAACAAAATAGAGAACTTCAGAATAATTTCCCTTATGAATATCGATGCAAAAATCCTCAATAAAGTTCTTGCTATCCAAATCCAAGAACATAAAATGGATGATCAAAACAATCATCCATCCTGACCAAGTAGATTTCATCCCAGGGATGCAGGGATGGTTCAATATACGGAAATCCATCAACGTAATCCAGTATATAAACAAACTCAAAGGCAAAAACCACATGATCATCTTGTTAGATGCAGAGAAAGCATTTGACAAAATCCAACACCCATTCATGATAAAAGTCTTGGAAAGATCAGGAATTCAAGGCCCATACCTAAACATGATAAAAGCAATCTACAGCAAACCAGTAGCCAACATCAAAGTAAATGGTGAGAAGCTGGAAGCAATCCCACTAATATCAGGGACTAGACAAGGCTGTCCACTCTCTCCCTACCTATTCAGCATTGTACTTAGACGACAAAAGGAGATCAAGGGGATACAAATTGGAAAGGAAGAAGTCAAAATATCACTTTTTGCAAATGATATGATAGTATATATATGTGATCCTAAAAATTCCACCAGAGAACTCCTAAGCCTGATAAACAGCTTGAATCAATTAGCTGGATATAAAATTAACTCAAACAAGTCAATGGCCTTTCTGTACACAAAGGATAAACAAGCTCAGAAAGAAATTAGGGAAACAACACCCTTCTCAATAGTCACAAATAATATAAAATACATTGGCGTGACTCTAAGGAAGTAAAAGATCTGTATGATAAGGACTTCAAGTCTCTGAAGAAAGAAATTAAAGAAGATCTCAGAAGATGGAAAGACCTCCCATGTTCATGGATTGGCAGGATCAGTATAGTAAAAATGGGTATCTTGCCAAAAGCAATCTACAGATTCAATGCAATCCCCATCAAAATTCCAACTCAATTCTTCAACTAATTAGAAAGGGCAATCGGCAGATTCATCTGGAATAACAAAAAACCTAGGATAGCAAAAACTCTTCTCAAGGATAAAAGAACCTCTGGTGGAATCACCATGCCTGACCTAAAGCTGTATTACAGAGCAATTGTGATAAAAACTGCATGGTACTGGTATAGTGACAGACAAGTAGAGCAATGGAATAGATTTGAAGACCCAGAGATGAACCCACACATCTGTGGTCACTTGATCTTTGACAAGGGAGCTAAAACCATATAGTGGAATAAAGACAGCATTTTCAACAAATGGTGCTGGCACAACTGATTGTTATCATGTAGAAGAATGAGAATTGATCCATTTCTATCTCCTTGTACTAAGGTCAAATCTAAGTGGATTAAGGAACTCCACATAAAACCAGAGACACTGAAACTTTTAGAGGAGAAATTAGGGAAAAGCCTCGAAGATATGGGTACAGGGGAAAAATTACTGAATAGAACAGCAATGGCTTGTGTTGTAAGATCGAGAATTGATAAATGGGACCTCATAAAGTTGCAAAGCTTCTGCAAGGCAAAAGACACCGTCAATAAGACAAAAAGACCACCAACAGATTGGGAGATGATCTTTACCTATCCCAAATAGGATAGGTGACTAATATCCAATATATATATAAAGAATTCAAAAGGTGGGCTCCAGAAAATCAAATAACCCCATTAAAAAATGGGGTTCAGAGCTGAACAAAGAATTCTCACCTGAGGAATATGGAATGGCAGAGAAGCACCTGAAAAAATTTTCAACATCCTTAATCATCAGGGAAATGCAAATCAAAACAAACCTGAGATTCCACCTCACACCAGTCAGAATGGCTAAGATCAAAAATTCAGGTGACAGCAGATGCTGGCTTGGATGTGGAGTAAGAGGAACACTCCTCCATTGTGGGTGGGATTGCAAGCTTTTACAACCACTCTGGAAATCAGTCTGGTGGTTCCTCAGAAAATTGGACACAGTACTACTGGCGGATCCCGCAATACCTCTCCTGGGCATATTTTCAGAAGATGTTCCAACCGGTAAGAGGGACATATGCTCCACTATGTTCATAGCAGCCTTATTTATAATAGCCAGAAGCTGGAAAGAACCCAGATGCCCCTCAACAGAGGAATGGATACTGAAATTGTGGTACATTTACACAATGGAGTACTACTCAGCTATTAAAAAGAATGAATTTATGAAATTCATAGGAAAATGGATGGACCTGGAGGGCATCATCCTGAGTGAGGTAATCCAATCACAAAGGAACTCGCACAATATATACTCACTGATAAGTGGATATTAGCCCAGAATCTTAGGATACACAAGATATAAGATAAAATTTGCTAAACGCATGAAATTCAAGAAGAACGAAGACCAAAGTGTGGACACTTTGCCCCTTCCTAGAAATGAGTACAAAACACCCATGGAAGGAGTTACAGAGATAAAATTTGGAGCTGTGACGAAAGGATGGACCATCTAGTGTTTGCCATATCCAGGGATCCATCCCATAATCAGCTTCCAAATGCTGATACCATTGCATACACTAGCAAGATTTTGCTGAAAGGACCCAAATATAGCTGTCTCTTGTCAGACTATGCCGGGGCCTAGCAAACACAGAAGCAGATGCTCACAGTCAGCTATTGGATGGGTCACAGGGCCCCAAATGGAGGAGCTAGAGAAAGTACCCAAGGAGCTAAAGGGAACTGCAACCCTATAGGTGGAACAACAATATGAACTAACCAGTATCCTGGAGCTCTTGTCTCTAGCTGCATATGTATCAAAAGATGGCCTAGTCAGCCATCACTGGAAAGAGAGGCCCTTTGGACTTGCAAACTTTATATGCCCCAGTACAGGGGAACCCCAGGGCCAAAAAGGGGGAGTGGGTGGGTAGGGGGTTGGGGGGGTTGATATGTGGGACTTTTGGGATAGCATTGGAAATGTAAACGAGGAAAATACCTAATTTAAAAAAGGGAAAAAATAAATTCCCTGTCAGATGTACAACTGAAAAAAAAAAAGAAAAGAAATAGAAGAAATCATTAATAGTCTCCCAACCAAAAAAAACCCAGGACCAGATGGGTTTAGTGCAGAATTCTATCATACTTTCAAAGAAGACCTAATTCCAACTCTACTCAAACTTTTCCACAAAATAGAAACAGGAGGTACTCTACCCAATTCATTCTATGAAGCCACAATTACTCTGATGCATAAACCACACAAAGATCCAACAAAGAAAGAGAACTTCAGACCAATTTCCCTTTTGAATATCAATGGAAAAATACTCAATAAGATCCTTGCAAACTGAATTCAAGAATACATCAAAAAGATCATTCATCGTGATCATGTAGGCTCCATCCCAGGGATGTAGGAATGGTTTAATATACGGAAATCCATCTATGAAATCCACTATATAACAAACTCAAAGACAAAAATCACATGATCATCCTGTTAGATGCTGAGAAAGCATTTGACAAAACCCAACACCTCTTCATGAGAAAAGCCATGGAAAGATCAGGAACTCAAGACCCATACCTAAACATAGTAAAAGTAATCAACAGCAAAGCTGTAACCAAAGAAACTAAATGGAGAGAAGCTGGAAGCAATCCCACTAAAATCAGGAACTAGAAAAGGCTGCCCACTTTCTCCCTACCTATTCAATATAGCACTTGGAAGTCCTATCCATAGCAATTAGACAACAAAAGGATATCAAGGGAACACAAATTAGAAAGGAAGTAGGCAAAATACCACTATTTGCAGATGATATGGTAGTATATATAAGTGACCCTAAAAATCCCACCAGAGAACTCCTAAACCTGATAAACAGCTTCAGTGCAGTAGCTAGATATCAAATTAACTCAAACAAGTCAATGGCCTTTTAATACACAAAAGATAAACAGGATGAGAAAGAAATTAGGGAAACAACACCCTTCTCAATAGTCACAAATATAATATAAAATACCTTGGTGTGACTCTGACTAAGGAAGTGAAAGATCTGTATGACAAGAATGTCAAGACTCTGAAGAAAGAAATTGAAGATCTCAGAAGATGGAAAGACCTCCCATGCTCATGGATTGGCAGGATCAACATTGTAAAAATGGCTATCTTGCCAAAAGCAATCTACAGTTTGAATGCAATCCGCATCAAAATTCCAACTCAATTCTTCAACGAATTAGAAAGAGCAATCTGCAAATTCTTCTGGATAACAAAAAACCTAGGATAGCAAAAACTCTTCTAACAATAAAAGAAGCTCTGGGGGAATCAACATGCCTGACCTCAAGCAGAACTACTGAGCAATTGTGATAAAAATTGCATGGTACTGGTACATCAACAGACAGGTAGATCAATGGAATAGAATTGAGGATCCAGGAATGGACCCACACACCTATGGTCACTTGATCTTTGACAAGGGAGCTAAAACCATCCAGTAGAAAAAAGAAAGCTTTTTCAACAAATGGTGCTGGCACAACTGGCAGTTGTCATGTAGAAGAATGAGAATTGATCCATTCTTATTTCCTTATGAAAAGCTCAAGTGGATCAAAGAACTCCACATAAAACCAGAGACATTGAAATTTATAGGGGAGAAAGTGGGGAAAAGCCTCGAAGATATGGGTACAGGGGAAAAATTCCTAAACTGAACAGCAATGGCCTCTGCTGTAAGATCAAGAATCAACAAATGGCACCTCATAAAATTGCAAAGCTTCTCTAGGGCAAAAGATACTGTCAATTATACATAAAGGCCACCAACATATTGGCAAAGAATTTTTACCAATATTAAATCTGATAGGGGACTAATATCCAATATATACAAAGAGCTCAGGAAGCTGAACTCCAGAAATTCAAATAACCGCATTAAAAATGGGGTACAGAGCTAAACAAAGAATTCTCAAAGGAATGCCAAACGGCTGAGAAGCACTTGAAAAAAATGTTCAACATCCTTAATCTTCAGGGAAATGCAAATCAAAACAAACCTGAGATTTGACGTCATATCAGTTATAATGCCTAGGATCATAAATTCAGGTGACAGCAGATGCTGGCAAGGATGTGGAGAAAGAGGAACACTCCCCCATTGTTGATGGGATTGCAAGCTTTTACAACCACTCTGGAAATCAGTCTGGTGGTTCCTCAGAAAACTGAGATAGTACTACTGGAAGATCCAGCAATACCTCTCCTGGGCATATACTCATAAGATGTTCCAACTGGTAATAAGAATACATGCTCCATTATGTTCATAGCTGCTCTATTTATAATAGACAGAAGCTGGAAAGAACCCAGATGTCCCTCAACAGAGGAATGTATACAGAAAATGTGGTACATTTACCCAATGAAGTACTACTCAGGTATTAAAAAGAATGAATTTATGAAATTCTTGGGCAAATGGATGTATCTGGAGGATATCATCCTGAGTGAGGTAACCCTATCACAAAATATGTCACTTGATATGCACTCACTGATAAGTGGATATTAGCCCAGAAACCTAGAATACCCAAGATACAACTTCCAAAAACACAAGAAAATCGAGAAGGAAGACCAACACATGGATACTTCATTCCTCCCTACAATGGGAATAAAATATCCATGGATGGAGTTGCAGAGCCAAAGTTTGGAGCTAAGATGAAAGAATGGACCATCCAGAGAATGCTCCACCCAGGGGTCCACCCCATAATCAGCTACCAAACTCAGACACTCTTGCATATGCCAGCAAGTTTTTGCTGAAGGGACCCTGATATAGCTGCCTCATGTGAGACTTTGCCAGTGCCTGGCAAATACAGAAGTGGATGCTCACAGTCATCTATAGGATGGAACACAGGGCTGCCAATATAGGAGCTAGAGAAAGTACCCAAGAGCTGAAGGGGTCTGAAACCCTATAGCTGGAACAACAATATGAACTAATCAGTACCACCAGAGCTCGTATCTCTTGCTGCATATGTAGCAGAAGATGGCCTAGTCAGCCATCATTATTAAGAGAGGCCCTGTGGTCTAGCAAACTTTATATGCCCTAGTAAAGGGAAATGACAGTGCCAAGAAGTGGGAGTGAGTGGGTAGGAGAGCAGGGCGGGGGGAGGGTATAGTGGACTTTTGCGATAAAATTTGAAATGTAAATGAAGAAAATATCTAATTAAAAATGTGTGAAAAATTAAAAAAATTATTTGATTTTTGGTTGTCTGCTTCAAATTCTTCTAAAATGTTAACTTAATAGCAGATTAATTTTTGTTACTATATTCAGAACCTAGAACAGAACAGGTTCTGACCCTTACAATGAACTCAGAAATTTTATAAAGAGTAAATTTAATAATATATTGGAAGTGCATTTTGAAAAAGAATTCCGGGCTGGTGAGATGGCTCAGTGGGTAAGAGCACCCGACTGCTCTTCCGAAGGTCCAGAGTTCAAATCCCAGCAACCACATGGTGGCTCACAACCATCCGTAACAAGATCTGACTCCCTCTTCTGGAGTGTCTGAAGACAGCTACAGTGTACTTACATATAATAATAAATAAATCTTAAAAAAAAAAGAAAGAAAAAGAATTCCTATGAAAATTTACAGTTTCTGAATCATCATCACACACTTCATTTATAGCAATAAATAAGTAAGCACAATTTAATTACAACAGTATTGTGAGGGAGATGGAGGGAGGAACTTTAAGATGGGAGGGGGACTTGTTAGAGGGGAGCTGATATTGGGATGCAAAGTGAATCAATTAATTAATTAAAAATTAATAGCCTCAATCCACTTACTCTTCTTTGTTTCAGCTTCCTAAGTAAAAATGAAATATGATCAGTTAAATTCCTGTCCCTGCCACCGAGCCTTTCCCTGATGGCTTGGTCACCAACTAAAATAGAGCCTTCCATACATTGCTTTTGTGAAGTTATTTATTTTATTACAACAGGAAAGTTAGTAATAAAGTAGCCAACCTTATATTTTGTCCATCTATTTGCTATTTCTGTCTTGAGTCTTTGTTAGACATGGTTAAAGTAAAACCCATTGGCTTGAGGAATTCAAACTCAGCCAAAAGTAAACTAAAGAAAGTATTATAGCATTCCTTATTCTGTCTTCCTGATGTTTTTGTGCATTTTCAAGTGTTTGTGAACCTGAGTCCTGTAGTCTCTATGAAGAAAAATAAATGTTATTTTTTAAAGGAGTGTCTTTGATATTTTTAATTATAAAAATAGATTTCAATAACAGAAATTTTATACAAATCAGTTTAGTGAGAATAAACTTTCATCATGCAAGGTGATTGGGGCCTAAGAATTGGTTGTACAACATGGAGCCCGTCGTTAATAATAACGATATCGCTTATAGTTATCACTTATAGTAATAAGCAGGCTTACGTTTTTTAAGAGATCAAATAAGTTAATTTTCTTATCACACCAAACAAGGACACACAAAAAACTTACGGATGTGATAGGGACACAAAAAAAACTTACGGATGTGATAGATATGTCTACCGAGGTGACTGTGGTTATGTTTTCATATGGATATGAATATACAAAAAGTCATCAAATTCTATATATTAAATATTATAGAAATATACAGACTGTGCTAGAAATACCTCAAAATTCTCAGAATCATTTTTATACTATTTTAACTTCAAGTGTTACATATTGAATTTTCTATCCTACTCTAAAAGTCTTACTTCTTCTTACTAAAACTTTGTTCATTTTATTTTATTTATTTATTTATTTATTTTTAAATTATGGGAAGTTTTATTTTTTTAAATATTTTTATTACATATTTTCCTCAATTACAATTCCAATGCTATCCCAAAAGTACCCCATACCCTCCCCCCCGCTTCCCTACACACCCATTCCCATTTTTTTGGCCCTGGTGTCCCCCTGTACTGGGGCATATAAACTTTGAATGTCCAATGGGCCTCTCTTTCCAGCGATGGCTGACTAAGCCATCTTGTGATACATATACAGCTAGAGTCAAGAGATCCGGGGTACTGGTTAGTTCATAATGTTGTTCCACCTATAGGGTTGCAGATCCCTTTAGCTCCTTGGGTACTTTCTCTAGCTCCTCCATTGGGAGCCCTGTGATCTATTCAATAGCTGACTGTGAGCATCCACTTCTATGTTTGCTAGGCCCCGGCATAGTCTCACAAGAGACAGCTACATCTGGGTCCTTTTGATAAAATCTTGCTAGTGTATGCAATGGTGTCAGCGTTTGGAAGCTGATTATGGGATGTATCCCTGGATATGGTAGTCTCTACATGTTCCATCCTTTTGTCACAGCTCCAAATTTTGTCTCTGTAGCTCTTTCCATGGGTGTTTTGTTCCCAAATCTAAGGAGGGGCATAGTGTCCACACTTCAGTCTACATTTTTCTTGAGTTTCATGTGTTTAGCGAATTGTATTTTATATCTTGGGTATCCTAGGTTTTGGGCTAATACCCACTTATCAGTGAGTACATATTGTGTGAGTTCCTTTGTGAATGTGTTATCTCACTCAGGATGATGCCCTCCAGGTCCATCCATTTGGCTATGAATTTCATAAATTCATTCTTTTTAATAGCTGAGTAGTACTCCATTGTGTAAATGTACCACATTTTCTGTACCCATTCCTCGGTTGAGGGGCATCTGGGTTCTTTCCAGCTTCTGGCTATTATAAATAAGGCTGCTATGAACATAGTGGAGCATGTGTCCTTCTTACCAGTTGGGACATCTTCTGGATATATGCCCAGAAGAGGTATTGCGGGATCCTCCGGTAGTACTATGTCCAATTTTCTGAGGAACCGCCAGACTGATTTCCAGAGTGGTTGTACAAGTTTGTAATCCCACCAACAATGGAGGAGTGTTCCTCTTTCTCCACATCCTCGCCAGCATCTGCTGTCACCTGAATTTTTGATCTTAGCCATTCTGACTGGTGTGAGGTGGAATCTCAGGGTTGTTTTGATTTGCATTTCCCTGATGATTAAGGATGTTGAACATTTTTTCAGGTGCTTCTCTGCCATTCCGTATTCCTCAGATGAGAATTCATTGTTCTGTTCTGAGCCCCATTAATTAATGGGGTTATTTGATTTTCTGAAGTCCACCTTCTTGAGTTCTTTATATATGTTGGATATTAGTCCCCTATCTGATTTAGGATAGGTAAAGATCCTTTCCCAATCTGTTGGTGGTCTTTTTGTCTTATTGACGGTGTCTTTTGCCTTGCAGGAGCTTTGGAGTTTCTTGAGGTCCCATTTGTCAATTCTCAATCTTACAGCACACGTCATTGCTGTTCTATTCAGGAATTTTTCCCTGTGCCCATATCTTCAAGGCTTTTCCCCACTTTCTCCTCTATAAGTTTCAGTGTCTCTGGTTTTATATGAAGTTCCTTGATCCACTTAGATTTGACCTTAGTACAAGGAGATAGGTATGGCTCAATTCGCATTCTTCTACATGATAGCAACCAGTTGTGCCAGTACCATTTGTTGAAAATGCTGTCTTTCTTCCACTGGAAGGTTTTAGCACCCTTGTCGAAGATCAAGTGACCATAGGTGTGCGGGTTCATTTCTGTGTCTTCAATTCTATTCCATTGCTCTACTTGTCTGTCACTATACCAGTACCATGCAGTTTTTATCACAATTGCTCTGTAGTAAAGGAATGGTGAATCCACCAGAGGTTCTTTTATCCTTGAGAAGAGTTTTTGCTATCCTAGGTTTTTTGTTATTCCAGATGAATTTCCAGATTGCTCTTTCGAATTCATTGAAGAATTGAGTTGGAATTTTTTATGGTGATTGCATTGAATCTGTAGATTGCTTTTGGCAAGATAGCCATTTTTACAATGTTGATCCTGCCAATCCATGAGCATGGGAGATCTTTCCATCTTCTGAGATCTTCTTTAATTTCTTTCTTCAGAGACTTGAAGTTTTTATCATACAGATCTTTCACTTCCTTAATTAGAGTCATGCCAAGATATTTTATATTATTTGTGACTATTGAGAAGGGTGTTGTTTCCCTAATTTCTTTCTCAGCCTGTTTATTCTTTGTGTAGAGAAAGGCCATTGACTTGTTTGAGTTAATTTTATATCCAGCTACTTCAATGAAGCTGTTTATCAGGTTTAGGAGTTCTCTGGTGGAATTTTTAGGGTCACTTATATATACTATCATATCATCTGCAAAAAGTGATATTTTGACTTCCTCTTTTCCAATTTGTATCCCCTTGATCTCCTTTTGTTGTTGAATTGCTCTGGCTAATACTTCAAGTACTATGTTGAAGAGGTAGGGAGAAAGTGGGCAGCCTTGTCTAGTCCCTGATTTTAGTGGGATTGCTTCCAGCTTCTCTCCATTTACTTTGATGTTGGCTACTGGTTTGCTGTAGATGGCTTTTATCATGTTTAGGTATGGGCCTTGAATTCCTGATATTTCTAAGACTTTTATCATGAATGATTTTTGGATCTTGTCAAATGCTTTTTTCTGCATCTAAGGAGATGATCATGTGGTTTTTGTCTTTGAGTTTGTTTATATAATGGATTACATTGATGGATTTTCGTTTATTAAACCATCCCTGCATCCCTGGAATAAAACCTACTTGGTCAAGATGGATGATTGCTTTAATGTGTTCTTGGATTCAGTTAGCGAGGATTTTATTGAGTATTTTTGCATCGATATTCATAAGAGAAATTGGTCTGAAGTTCTCTGTCTTTGTTGGATCTTTCTGTGGCTTAGGTATCAGAGTAATTGTGGCTTCATAAAATGAGTTGGGTAGAGTACCTTCTACTTTTATTTTGTGAAATAGTTTGTGCAGAACTGGAATTAAATGTTCTTTGAAAGTCTGATAGAACTCTGCACTAAACCCATCTGGTCATGGGCTTTTTTTGGCTGGGAGACTATTAATGACTGCTTCTATTTCTTTAGGGGATATGGGACTGTTTAGAAGGTCAACTTGATCCTGATTTAACTTTGGTACCGGGTATCTGTCCAGAAATTTGTCCATTTTGTCCAGGTTTTCCAGTTTTTTTGAGTATAGCCCTTTGTAGAAGGATCTGATGGTGTTTTGGATATCTTCAGGATCTGTTGTTATGTCTCCCTTTTCATTTCTGATTTTGTTAATTAGGATTTTGTCCCTTTGCCCTCTAGTGAGTCTAGCTAAGGGTTTATCTATTTTGTAGATTTTCTCAAAGAATCAACTCCTCATTTGGTTAATTTTTTGAATAGTTCTTCTTGTTTCCACTTGGTTGATTTCACCCCTGAGTTTGATTATTTCCTGCCATCTACTCCTCTTGGGTGAATTTTCTTCCTTTTTTTCTAGAGCTTTTAGATGTGTTGTCAAGCTGCTAGTGTGTGCTGTCTCCAGTCTCTTCTTGGTGGCACTCAGAGCTATGAGT
The DNA here is from genome assembly GCF_000001635.26 of Mus musculus. Taxonomy (NCBI): domain Eukaryota; kingdom Metazoa; phylum Chordata; class Mammalia; order Rodentia; family Muridae; genus Mus; species Mus musculus. The sequence goes on from NC_000086.7 coordinate 66,410,140, forward strand.
TTTCCTCTTAGAAATGCTTTCATTGTGTCCCATAGGTTTTGGGATGTTGTGGCTTCATTTTCATTAAACTCTAAAAAGTCTTTAATTTCTTTCTTTATTCCATCCTTGACCAAGGTATCATTGAGAAGAGTGTTATTCAGTTTCCACGTGAAAGTGGGCTTTCCATTATTTATGTTGTTATTGAAGATCAGCCTTAGTCCATAGTGGTCTGATAGGATGCATGGGACAATTTCAGTATTTTTGTATCTGTTGAGGCCTGTTTTGTGACCAATTATATGGTCAATTTTTGAGAAGGTCCGGTGAGGTGCTGAGAAGAAGGTATATCCTTTTGTTTTAGGATAAAATCTTCTGTAGATATCTGTTAAGTCCATTTGTTTCATAACTTCTGTTAGTTTCACTGTGTCCCTGTTTAGTTTCTGTTTACACGATCTGTCTATTGATGAAAGTGGTGTGTTGAAGTCTCCCACTATTATTGTGTGAGGTGCAATGTGTGCTTTGAGCTTTACTAAGGTGTCTTTAATGAATGTGACTGCCCTTGCATTTGGGCATAGATATTCAGAATTGAGAGTTCCTCTTGGAGGATTTTACCTTTGATGAGTATGAAGTGTCCCTCCTTGTCTTTTTTGATAACTTTGGGCTGGAAGTTGATTTTATTCGATATCAGAATGGCTACTCCAGCTTCTTTCTTCAGACCATTTGCTTGGAAAATTGTTTTCCAGCCTTTCACTTTGAGGTAGGGTCTGTCTTTTTCCCTGAGATGGGTTTCCTGTAAGTAGCAGAATATTGGGTCCTGTTTGTGTAGCATTCTGTTAGTCTATTTCTTTTTATTGGGGAATTGAGTCCATTGATATTAAGAGATAGTAAGGAAAAGTAATTGTTGCTTCCTTTTATTTTTGTTGTTAGAGTTGGCATTCTGTTCTTGTGGCGGTCTTCTTTTTGGTTCATTTTGGGATTACTTTCTTGCTTTTTCTAGTGCGTGATTTTGTCCTTCTATTGTTTTGTTTTGTTTTTTTCTGTTATTATCCTTTGAAGGGCTGGATTCTTGTAGAGATAATGTGTGAATTTGGTTTTGTCATGGAATACTTTGGTTTCTCCATCTATGGTAATTGAGAGTTTGGCCAGGTACAGTAGCCTGGGCTGGCATTTGTGTTCTCTTAGAGTCTGTATAAAATCTGTCCAGGCTCTTCTGGCTTTCATAGTCTCTGGTGAAAACTCTGGTGTAATTCTGATAGGCCTGCCTTTATATTTTACTTGACCTTTCTCCCTTACTGCTTTTAATATTCTATCTTTATTTAGTGCATTTGTTGTTATGATTATTATATGTCGGGATGAATTTCTTTTCTGGTCCAGTCTATTTGGAGGTCTGTAGGCTTCTTGTATGATCATGGGCATCCCTTTCTTTATGTTTGGGAAGTTTTCTTCTATTATTTTGTTGAAGATATTTGCTGGCCCTTTAAGTTGAAAATCTTCATTCTCATCAACTCCTATTATCCGTAGGTTTGGTCTTCTCATTGTGTCCTGGATTTCCTGGATGTTTTGAGTTAGGATCCTTTTGCATTTTGTATTTTCTTTGATTGTTGTGTCGATGTTCTCTATGGAATCTTCTGCACCTGAGATTCTCTCTTCCATTTCTTGTATTCTGTTGCTGATGCTCACATCTATGTTTCCAGATCTCTTTCTTAGGGTTTCTATCTCCAGCGTTGCCTCACTTTGGGTTTTCTTTATTGTGTCTACTTCCCTTTTTAGGTCTAGTATGGTTTTGTTCATTTCCATCACCTGTTTGGATGTGTTTTCCTGTTTTTCTTTAAGGACTTCTAACTGTTTGGTTGTGTTTTCCTGTTTTTCTTTAAGGACCTGTAACTCTTTAGCAGTGCTCTCCTGTATTTCTTTAAGTGAGTTATGAAAGTCCTTTTTGATGTCCTCTACTATCATCATGAGAAATGTTTTTAAATCTGGTTCTAGATTTTCGGTTGTTTTGGGGTGCCCGGGACTAGGTGGGGTGGGAGTGCTGCGTTCTGATGATGGTGAGTGGTCTTGATTGCTGTTAGTAGGATTCTTACGTTTGCCTTTCGCCATCTGGTAATCTCTGAAGCTAGCTGTTATAGTTGTCTCTGGTTAGAGCTTGTTCCTCAGGTGACTCTGTTAGCCTCTATAAGCAGACCTGGGAGACTAGCTCTCTCCTTAGTTTCAGTGGTCAGAGTATTCTCTGCAGGCAAGCTCTCTTTTTGCAGGGAAGGTGCCCAGATATCTGGTGTTCAAACCTGCTTCCTGGCAGAAGTTGTGTTACACTCACCAGAGGTCTAAGATCTCGTGGGGAATCCTGTGTGGGTCCTTGCGGGTGTCGGGAGACTCAGCTGGCAAGGCACCCCAGTGCTTGAGTGGAGCAGAAGGGACTTGTGCCCCAGGTCAGGCCTGGGTCGTCTGCTTCCCTAGTTAATTCAGTCTCAGGTTCGGCACGATTGGATTGGGGCAGATGCTGAGTTCCACTCACCAGAGGTCTTGGATCCTGTGGGGAATCCTGTGAGGGCCCTTGTGGTTGTTGGGAGACTCCACTGGCAAGGCACCCCAGTGCTCGCGTCTGTTCATTTTATTAGCCTTTCGAAAGAACTAACTTTTTAGACATCTTTTCAAATCCAATTATTTTCTCTGTATAAATATATCAGTTCTCACTTTTGCCAATGTTGGATTCTTTTCCCCCCAATCTCAGGAGATTTATTCTTTCTTTCTTCCTTCCTTCCTTTCTTTCTTTCTTTCTTTCTTTCTTTCTTTCTTTCCAATCCAGCCATTGCCCCACCCCTGTTCCCCCCCTTAGACAGTTCCTGTCCCACCCAAGCTCCCCCTCAGACAGTTCCTCATTCTATTCCTCTTCTTTCCCCCTGTCTCCAAGAGTATGTTCCCCCGACTCCCCTCCCACGCAGGACCTCCCCACTCCCTGGGACCTCAATATCCTAAGACTTAGATGCATCTTCTTCCACTGAGGCCATACCAGGTAGTCCTCTACTAAATTATCCTCTTTTTTTCTTGCCATTTTAGAGAGTTTTTTGTACTCCCTTGAAGAGAAATTTGTCTCTTCAAATTTCGAATATCCTCTTATTGTACTTTATAGTCAGTGAATTTTCTTTACAATTCACTGAGAAGTTGAGACAACTAAAAAAAAGCTTGCACAAACATACAAAACTACATCTGTCTGCATACCTAATTTGAGTTTATGTAGACTACTCTCTTACATTAATAAACTCTACATGCTCCCATGTAAGGCCAAAACTTACTATCTTATTTTTTAATCATCAACAACTTCCATCTACTGCAGTTTCCCTATCAAAATGCAAACGTAGTATATAACTTGTGGAGAAGACATGTTGCCTTGTTTTTTCCTATAGTTTCAATTTCTGTGCTGGAATTTGTACATACGGAGTAGTTTGCTGGTTGAGTCTTTTTTTTTTTTAATTTTGCTTTGTTGTTGATGTTGTTCAAGTTCTCTTCCTTTTTTTCAGTGGAGATATTTATAATATTCAGGAGATGACTAAGTCTTAGCACAGGTGAGATAGATGGCCATGCTCCTCTGTGTGCCAAATAAGGAAGCACTGGGTCATTAAAGATGGAGTTGCTGGAGGAGTTTCCTGGGCAGAGATAGTAAGCCTTAGCAGAAGAATCCAGGGTCCCCTGCTTGCTTCAGGAAATCAAGTGGCCTAGGCTTCTAGTGTGAGAAATATCCCATGTGGAATTAGAAGGCCTAATCAGGGAATGCAGGACACAGGCCATGTGGAGCTCCTGGTGCATGAGGTTCTTTCAGTGATCTTGCCCAATTTCATGATGTCAACTACAAAATATAAAGTAGTGCCTTCCATTTTTTTCTCCCAAAGTCTTATGTAAACACCTATTTACTTGATACTTGTACTTAGATAATAATCCATGGTGGCTTAGGTTATATTGCAGGAATAAAAGAATGAGAATGTCCTAAGCGACAGTGCTTATTTCTCATTTATCATGCACACTCTCTGAGTCATTGAGGGTTGAGGTCATTGTGGTCACTCTTGTCTTATGGCTCATTTAGATCTCATTTTGGCACCTAGTTGCATGATCACAGAGGCTGGAAGATGAGAACATACCAAATGGTAAACAGTGATTCTTGAAGCTTTTGCTGAAGAGCTACATAAGGCACATTTGTTCACATATTCTTGGCATTCTAAAGCAGCTGCTTTTATTCTGCCTTATTGTTGTTATGCCTGCACACATTATTTATTATATTATTTACACATTAATTTTCTGTCTCAAAAGTTCCATGAGTACATAGATGAGGTTGTTTACTGCTTTACTGATATATCACCAATATCTATAATAGTGTCTAGCACATAATAGATATACAATAAATATTCATTGAACTCTATTTAGTAGGTTTCTTTGTGTGGGTTTTGTGGGTATTTGGTGATAATAGTACTAGGCCATGCTTCTTCTAAATTCATCACTAACCACAATTCATATGTTCTTGGGTGTTCTTTCATTTTCAATATATTCTAAATAGCATGATGTAATTGCAGTAGTGTTTCATTTTGGCCTAAGCATAGTTTGAAAGTGTAGTTTGTATTTCAGCTTTTTGCTTGAAAATATTTATTTTTTTTATAGTTGTCAGAGATTAACAGTGAAGAATGCTGAAATGCAAACTTTCTACTACCCACAGACCTTAAACACACACACACACACACACACACTTTAGTTTAAAAAGTGACATTAGCATAGATGAGCATGAAATTCAGGATAAACTTTCAGAACCTTTATAACCATATGTATTCTTACCATGCTAAATGTTACATGTTTTCTCCCAGGTTTTATCTGTTGCCTCATGATATGATATACGTTTTTAAAAGACAATAAAGTCTTACTTATCTCTAGTAATCTGATATAACTTGCTTTTTGGAGACACAATCAAGTTGATTGTACCTTATCTGCATTTTGTTCTTCCATCTTTATACATCTAATTTCTCCAAAAATTTATAAAATCTTTAAAACTCACAAACTTCTGAGAAGCTACTAACCATTTGAATTCTCTGATTGCTATCAGTGCTTTGAGACTTGTCACTTTTCTCAGGAGCTAGAATCAAAATTACATTCTTTTACATCCTCTTATTCCCACAAATTCTGCTCTGACTTTTTTCCCAGATTGATCACTATAGAGATCTTAGTTTATACTGCGGTTAGAATTCACCAAAAACTGGTATGGACAGAAGACGAGTTGCTGTAAACCAGTACACAGCCAGTGATTAGATGTTCAAAATTCATTCTGGAACAAGATTTTCATTTTTGTTGGCCAAAGGTAGCTGACTTTGGTCATCTTCTGTGGTGTAAATGTATCTGTCAGTGGAAAACACTAAAAGCTAATTTGTTCTTTCAATACTACTTTTTAAAGAAATTTAATCTGCCCTTTTGGCAATTTGTGATAATAAAACTCAGGGGAACAAGTAAGTACTAAAATGAATGGGAAATCTCATTTTATCAAAATTGCTGGAGGTCATTGTAATAATAGTATTATCAAAACTGAACCTCAATTGTTTTATAATGGTACTTAATAATAAACTTTAGCACAATTATGGCTATATGGAATCTCCTAGTGGTTAGAAATGAAAACTGATATTCTTTATGTATCCATAATTAACATACACATATACTAATAGATCATACATATTAACATACACATATACTAATATATCATACATATGTGTGTGTTCTTTGAAATATTGTGTATACTCTGGACATTAAGTATGGCTTTTATTGACTCAAAGTAGTGGTGGTGGAATCTTTAAATAATGGAACCTACTAAGAGGTAAGTTTATTTTGGATTAATTAAGGTATTCCCTCAAAAGAGATTGAGGAACTCAGCTGTCCCTGAACTTTGTTTGAGATACAACATATAATGCATGGTCAACAGCCTGACAATTATGAGATTCTAACCAGAACTAATCTGATGCAGCTACATTAACCTTGAACTTACATTTTTATCTTCATTAGATGGTCTGTGTTAGTCATATGACTTGAATATTTAGAATGTCCTTTGAAGATTCAGTTGATAAGATCTTGGTCTCAGAGTGAAGTTATAGGAAAGTGCTTTGCAACTACAAAAGGTAAGCCAATAGAGTTGATTTCCTTAGGCATATATCCTTGAAATGGAATCTTGGTATTCATTCTCCTTTTTTTTTTTTTCTATTTCTCTGTCTTATTCATGATGTGAGATATTGGTGGGAAAAATATATTCTTCAAAAAAATTTTAACTGATTTATTAATAAGCAATTAATAGAGAAGTAAAATAAGTACTATTTTAATGATAATTACCACTCATTGGAATTTTAACTCTCAAGTGTTAATTTTACACTCTAATTTGGTATTCAGTTGACAAACAGTATTGGGATTTTGATTATTTTTTTTCCTTTTTTCTTTTTTATTAGGTATTTTCCTCATTTACATTCCCCATGCTATCCCAAAAGTCCCCCATAGCCCCCCACTCCCCTAACCACCCACTCCCACCTTTTGGCCCTGGCGTTCCCCTGTACTGGGGCATATAAAGTTTGCAAGTCCAAAGGGCCTCTCTTTCCAGTGATGGCCAACTAGGCCATTTTTTGATACATATGCAGCTAGAGTCAAGAGCTCAGTGGTACTGGTTAGTTCATAATGTTGTTCCAGCTATAGGGTTGCAGTTCCCTTTAGCTCCTTGGGCATTTTCTCTAGCTCCTCCATTGGGGACCCTATGTTCCATGCAATAGCTGACTGTGAGCATCCACTTCTGTGTTTGCTAGGCCCAAGTATAGCCTCATAAGAGACAGCTATATCAGGGTCCTATCAGCAAAATCTTGCTAGTGTATGCAATGGTGTCAGCGTTTGGACGCTGATTATGGGATGGATCTCCAAATATGGCAGTCACTAGATGGTCCATCCTTTCATCTCAGCTCCAAACTTTGTCTCTGTAACTCCTTCCATGGGTGTTTTGTTCCCAATTCTAAGAAGGGGCAAAGTGTCCACACTTAGGTCTTCCTTCTTGAGTTTCATGTGTTTTGCAAATGTAACTTATATCTTGGGTATTCTGGGTTTCTGGGCTAATATCTACTTATCAGTGAGGACATATCATTTGAGTTCTTTTGTGATTGGGTTACCTCACTCAGGATAATGCCCTCCAGGTCCAACCATTTGCCTAGGAATTTCATAAATTCATTCTTTTTAATAGTTGAGGAGTACTCCATTGTGTAAATGTACCACATTTTTTGTATCCATTCCTCTGTTGAGGGGCATCTGGGTTCTTTCCAGCTTCTGGTTATTATAAATAAGGCTGCTATGAACATAGTGGAGCATGTGTCCTTCTTACAGGTTGGGACATCTTCTGGATATATGCCCAGGAGAGGTATTGTGGGATCCTCCGGTAGTACCATGTCCAATTTTCTGAGAAACCGCCAGACTGATTTCCAGAGTGGTTGTACAAGCTTGCAATCCCATTGATCCATTTTTATGAGCAAGCAATTCAGATATTATAATTAACTTGATCAGTCGCAAAACTACTATGATTTCATCCAGTTTTCAACCTAGTTTTATTAGTGCAAAAACTACAATCTTTTCGCTATCTTGATTTTATTTATTAATTGCAATATTCTTTCATATCTGTGTCATCTGTAATTTGTTTCTTGAGTATATCCCATGAATTTTGATGATTATTGAGGAAATAGAGGTTCAGAGAACATATTTAGTGTGACAAAATTTTATCAGTAGACTTAGGCTTGTACTTCTGAGGCAGGGTTGCAGCTACCCTGTACTGCCACTTAAAAGAAGGACAGGGGGCATTGGGGAGAAGGATTCGTAAATATGAGACAGGGAAGAGAGAAGGGAGGGGTGCTGTGATCAGATGTAAAGTTAATTATAGATAGATAGATAGATAGATAGATAGATAGATAGATAGATAGATAGATTTTTAAAGGAAAAGAAAAAAGGACTTCAAGTGGCTCCTTGTTTAGGGTTAGGAACCTGTGTCCACTTCCTGATCTCAGCACTGGGCTCTCATCTGGCTTGAGCCTCTGCATGCCATGTGCATGCTGCCACAGGCTACGAGTTCCTCACTCCTTTGCTGTCTGGAAGGACCTTCCTATGAGTCATCCACCACCTCTGCTTTTAACACCTGCTGCCAAGGAGAAAGTCAGTTTTTGCCAGTGGAGTGTCACTGAGAATATCCACCACCCTCCAAGGCCAGGCTTCATGCCCAAGAATAGTTAGCTCACACAAAACTCCACTGTTTTATTCCCTAGTTTTTTTTGATGGGCTTTGTTTTTGTTTTTGTTTGTTTTTTCTGTATGGTTTTTCTTTTCTTTGAGGGACAGATGGGCGGGGATAGAGAGAACATGAAGTATGGTACTCAAGAAGGTGAGAAGGATATCTTGGAGGAGCTGGGGGAGTGTAAACATGATCAAAATATATTGAATGATATATTTATTATTAGTAAAAAAACAGTGCCTTATATAAAATAAACTGAATTCAAAGGAGGTTTGATACTGCATTGTCAGTGAGGCAAACTAAATACCAAAAAATTGAGGATTTAGAGTTTTGAATAAATTCAGCTCTAGAATAATCTTCAGATAAAATAATTTCTTTACACTAAGCAGTAATATGTTCAAAATGAAGTCCATGTAAATGTCACACATTACAACAAATATTCACTTGGTAACTAACTACCAATATGCATACTCTAATATGAAATATTTCTTCTTCAGATGGTTTAAGATTTCTCTAAACCAACTACCAAATTTCCACTTGTTTCTCTACCTAACAGAGTCTGCTTTTGCTATTTAAGCTATTTTGAATCAGAAGAACAGCCTTTTAAACACTGTATACTAAATATATGTGTGGGATAACTATTTAAATTATGTATGTAGATGGGTAATGTAAATTTATAAATACTTTATAATTTTTAAAGTATTTTCAGATTTACAAGACATCTACAATTGTAATTCTTCTGTTACTTTTCATTGTCTAGGTTTGAAAAAGTCTATGTTGCTTTTTGTTCCAATTTCAATTAGTCAGAGATAGATTTTTTTCCCAGATATCATGTAAAACAAAATATATGATAGATAAAAATTAACTTTTCATGTACCCAAACTCAATATCTACAATCTATCTAATGAGTGTTTCAGAGATACAAAGAAAGATTGAATAATAGATAGACTATTAATCTTTCCTGATAAGTTTCATGACTTAAGTATTTAAGCTTAAAAAAAGAGATCTTACTAATCAACATTTTCCAATTATTAGAACATTGTTTTCTATCTCGGGTGTTTAATTCATATACTTTAATGTAATTCACTTTCAGTATATTGTCACTTTCTGACTACTCACTACCCAACACACACACACACACACACACACACACACACACACATACACACACACAAACACACACACACACACACGCACATCTCTGCATCACTGAGAGAGAAAATGATAGGGTTACTAGGGCTTGCTGACTATCAGCCTAAGCCAACAATGCAAGCTTAAGGTTCAGCAGGATATTTCACATCAAAGGAATAAGAAGTAATAAAGGAGGACATCTGAATCCCTCTTGTAACCTGTACACACTTGCATATATGATACACACAGAAGCAATATATGTATGTATGTATGTATATATATATATAAAACTTGCACATATGTACAAACATCACAAAAGCATATACACAGAAAAGGAAAAAATCATATTACAAATATCACACTTAATAATGAAAGCCTGAAAGGTCTTCCCAAGAGTCAGGAACAAGATGGAATACATACTCATGACAAATCCTTATGGTCAAATTACCAAGAGAAAAAAGCATATACAAATAAAAATTAATTTTATTTACACTTCATATGTTATCCCCTTTCCTGGTTTCCACCCATCCCAGAAACAACCAATCACATCCTCCCTCCCCCTGCTTATATGAGTGTGCTCCTCCACCCACCCAGCCACTCCCACCTCCCTGTCCTCGATTCCCCTACATTGGGGCATCTATTCAGCCTTCATAGGACCAAGGACCTCTCCATCTATTGAGGTATGACAAGGCCATCCTCTGCTACATATGCAGCTGGAGCCATATGCACTCCTTTGTTGATGGCTGAGTCCCTGGGAGTTCTGGGGGATCTGGTTGGTTGATGTTATTGTTCTTCCTAAGGGGTTGCAAACCCTTTCAACTCCTTCAGTCCTTTCTCTAACTTCTCCATTGGGGGTCCCATGCTCAGTCCAATGGTTGGCTGCAAGCATCCAGCTCTGTATTTGTCAGGCTCTGGCAGAGCCTCTCAGGAGACACCTATATCATGCTCCTTTCAGGAAGAACTTCTTGGAACCATAATAGTGTCTGGGTTTGGTGACTGTATACAGGATATATCCCCAGTTGGGGCAGTCTCTGGATGGCCTCTCTTTTAGTCTCTGCTCCACATTTTATCCTCCATATTTATGTCCATGAGTATTTTGTTCTCCTTCTAAGAAGGACCGAAGTATCCACACTTTGGTCTTCCTTCTTCTTGAGCTTCATGTGGTCTGTGAATTGTATCCTAGTTACTTGGAGCTTTTGGGCTAATATAGATGTATCCATGAGATCATACCATGTGTGTTCTTTTGCAATTGGGTTACCTCACTCAGGATATTTTCTAGTTCTATCCATTTGTCTAAGAATTTCATAAATTCATTATTTTAATGGCTGAGTAGTACTCCATTGTGTAAATGTACCACATTTTCTCTATCCATTCCTCTGTTGAAAGACATCTGGGTTTTTTTTTGTTTTGTTTTGTTTTGTTTTGTTTTTCAGCTCCTGGCTATTATAAATAAGGCTGCTATGAGCATAGTGGAACATGTGTTCTTTTTACATGTTGGAGCATCTTCTGGGTATAAAACCAGGAGTGGTATAACTAAGTCCTCAGGTAGTACTATGTCCAATTTTCTGAGGAACTGCCAAATTGATTTCCAGAATGGTTGTACCAGATTGCAATCCCACCAGCAATGAAGAAGTGTTCCTCTTTCTCCACATCCCTGCCAGCAGCTGCTCTCACCTGAGTTTTTGATCTTAGTCATTCTGAACAGGTGTGAGGTGGAATTTCAGGGTTGTTTTGATTTGCATTTCCCAGATGACTAAGGATGTTGAACATTTCTTCAGGTGCTTCTCAGCCATTCAGAATTCCTCAGTTGAGAATTCTTTGTTTACCTCTGTACCCCATTTTTTTTCCATTTTTATTAGGTATTTAGCTCATTTACATTTCCAATGCTATACCAAAAGTCCCCCATACCCACCCACCCCCACTCCCCTAACCACCCACTCCCCCTTTTTGGCCCTGGTGTTCCCCTGTACTGGGGCATATAAAGTTTGCGTGTCCAATGGGCCTCTCTTTCCAGTGATGGCCGACTAGGCCATCTTTTGATACATATGCAGCTAGAGTCAAGAGCTCCGGGATACTGCTTAGTTCATAATGTTGTTCCACCTATAGGGTTGCAGATCCCTTTAGCTCCTTGGTGTACCCCATTTTTAATAGGGTATTTGGTTCTCTGAAGTCTAACTTCTTGAGTTCTTTGTATATACTGGATATTAGTCCTTTATAAGATGTAGGATTGGTAAAAATCTTTTCCCAACCTGTTGGTTGCTTTTTCGTCCTATTGACAGTGTCCTTTGACTTACAGAAGCATTGCAATTTTATGAGGTCCCATTTGTTGATTCTTGATCTTAAAGCATAAGCCATAGGTGTTCTTTTCAGGAATTTCTCCCCTGAGCCCAAGTGTTCGAGGTTTTTTTTCACTTTCTCCCATATAAATTTCAGTGTATCTGGTTTTATGTGGAGGTCCTTGATCTACTTCGACTTAAGATTTGTACAAGGAGATAAGAATGGGTAGATTTGCATTTTTCTACATCATGACCACCAGTTGAACCTGCACCATTTATAAAACACTTCTGTCCTTTTTCCACAGGATGGTTTTAATAACTTTGTCAAGGAGAAAGTGACCATATACATGTGAATTCATTTCTGGGTCTTCAATTCTATTACATTGATCTACCTTCCTATCTCTGTATCAATGCCATGCAGTTTTTATTACTATTACTCTGTAATACAGCTTGAGGTCAGGGATGGTGATTCCCCCAGTTCTTTTAATGTTGAGAATAGTTTTAGCTATCCCATTTTGTTTTTGTTTTTGTTTTTGATTGCAAATGAATTTGCAAATTGCTCTTTCTAACTCTATGAAGAATTGATTTGGAATTTTGATGGGGATTGCATTGAATTTGTAGATTGCTTTTGACAAGATGGCCATTATTACTATATTAATCCTGCCAATCCATGAGCATGAGAGATCTTTCCATCTTCTGAGATCTCTTTTATTTCCTTCTTCAGATACATGAAGTTCTTGTCATAAAGATCTTTCACTTGCTTGGTTAGTGTACTGGCTAATTTTGTGTCAATTTGACACAGGCTGGAGTTATCTCAGAGAAAGGAGCTTCACTTGGGGAAATGCCTCCATGAGATCCAGCTGCAAGGTATTTTCTCAATTAGTGATCAAGGGGGGAGGTCCCCTTGTGGGTGGTGCCATCTCTGGGCTGGTAGTCTTGGGGTCCATAAGAGAGCAAGGTGAGCAAACCAGGGGAGGCAAGCCAGTAAAGAACATCCCTCCATGGCCTCTGCATCAGCTCCTGTTTTCTGACCTGCTTGAGTTCCAGTCCTGTCTTCCTTGGTGATGAACAGCATTGTGAAAGTGTAAACTGAATAAACCCTTTCCTCTACAACTACTTCTTGGTCATGATGTTTGTGCAGGAGTAGAAACCCTGACTAATAAAGTTAGATTCACACCAAGATATTTTATATTGTTTGTGACTATTGTGAAGGGTGTCATTTCCCTAATTTCTTACTCAGCTTGCTTATCATTTTTGTAGAGGAAGGTTACTGATTTATTTGAGTTAATTTTATATTCAGCCAATTTGCTAAAGTTGTTTATTAGGTTTAGGAATTCTCTGATGGAATTTTTGGGGTCACTTAAATAAATTATTATATCATCTGCAAACAGTCATAGTTTGACTTCTTCCTTTCCAATTTGTATCCCGTTGACCTACTTTGTTTTCTAATTGCCCTAGCAAGAAATTCAAGTACTATGTTGAATAGATAGGGAGAGAGTGGGTATCCTTGTCTAGACCTTCATTTTAAAGGGATTGCTTGTATTTTCTCTTCATTCAGTTTGATGTTGGCTACTGGTTTGCTATATATTGCTTTTACTATGTTTAGGTTGAGCCTTGAATTCCTGATCTTTTGAAGACTTTTAACATGAAGGGATGCTAAATTTTGTCAAATGCTTTTTCAGCATCTAATGAAATGATCATGCTGTTTTTATCTTTGAGTTTATTTTTGTAGTAAATTATGTTGATGGATTTCCATATATTTAACTATCCCTGCATCGCTGGTATGAGGCCTACTTGATCATGGTGAATGATTGTTTTGTGTGTTCTTGGATTCGGGTCACAAGAATTTTATTGAGTATTTTTTCATCAATGTTCATAAGGGAGGTTGGTCTGAAGTTGCCTTTCTTTGTTTGGTCTTTGTGTTGTTTAGATATAAGCGTAATTGTGGTTTCATAGGGTGAATTGGGTAATATACCTTCTGTTTCTATTTTATGGAATATTTTGAAGATTATTGGTATTTGGTCTTGTTTAAAGGTATGATAGAGTTCTCCACTAAATACATTTGGTCCTGGGCTTTTTTTGGTTGGGAGACTTTTAATGTCTGCTTCTATTTCTTTAGGGGTTATGGGACTTTATAGATGGTTTATCGGGTCCTGATTTATGGTTGGCAACTTGTATGTGTCTAGAATATTTTCTATTTATTCCAGATTTTCCAATTTATTTGAGTATAAACTTTTGTAGTAGGATCTGGTGATTTTTGAAATTTCCACAGTTTCCATTGTGATGTCTCACTTTTCATTTCTGATTTTATTAATTTGGATACTGTCTCTGTGCCCTCTGTTTAGTATGGCTAAAGGTTTATCTATCTTGTTGATTTTCTCAAAGAACCAACTCATGGTTTTGTTGATTCTTTGTATTGTTCTTTTTGTTTCTATCTGGTAGATTTCAGCACTGAGTTTGATTATTTTCTGCTGTCTCTTGGGTATATTTGTTTCTTTTTGTTCTAGAGCTTTCAGGTGTGCTATCAAGCTGCTAATGTAAGCTCTCTTCAGTTTCTTTTTAGAGGCACTCAGAGCTATATGTTTTCCTCTTAGCACTGCTTTCTTTGTGTCCCATAAGTTTGGATATGTTGTGTCTCATTTTCATTAAATCCGAAAAAGTCTTTCATTTTCTTCCCTATTTCTTCCTTGACAAAGTTATCATTCAGTAGATTGTTGTTCACTTTCCATGTGTAGGTGTGTTTCCTATTGTTTTTGTTGGAATTTAAAACCAGCCTTAGTTCATGGTGATATGATAAGGAACATGGGATTATTTCAATCTTCTTGTATCTGTTGAGGCCTGTTTTGTGGCCAATTATATGGTCAATTTTGCAGACAGTACCATGACATGGTGAGAAAAAAGAATATTCTTTTGCTTTAGGATGAAATGGTCTATAAATATCTGTTAACTCCATTTGGTTCTTAACTTCTGTTAGTATCACTGTGTCTCTGTTTAGTTTCAGTCTCCATGATTTGTTTGTTGCTGAGAGTGGGTGTTAAAGTCTGCCACTATTATTGTGTGGGGTGCAATGTGTGCTTTGAGCTTTAGTAAAGTTCCTTTTATGAATGTGGGTGCCCTTGCATTTGGAACACAGAATTTTGAGTTCATCTTGGTAGATTTTTTCCTTTGACCAGTATAAAGTGTCCTTCCTTATCCTTTTTGATAACTTTTGTCTGAAAGTCGATTTATTTTGATATTGGAATGGCTACTCCAGCTTGTTTCTTGGGATCATTTGCTTGAAAAGTTCTTTTCCAACCTTTTATTCTGAGGTAGTGTCTGTCTTTGTCACTGAGGGACATTTTCTATATGTAGCCAAATGTTCGATCCTGTTTAGGTATTCAGTCTATTAGTCTATGTCTTTTTATTGGGGAATTGAGTCCATTGATATTAAGAGATATTAAGTAAAAGTGATTGTTAATCCCTGTAACTTTTGCTGTTAGAGGTGGAATTATGTTTGTGTGCCTATCTTCTTTAGGGTTTGCTGAAAGATTACTTTCTTGCTTCTTCCAGGGTGTAGTTTCCCTCCTTCTGTTTGTGTTTTCCCTTTATTATCCTTTGTAGGGCTGGTTTTGTAGAAGGATATTATGTAATTTTGGTTTTGTTGTGGAATACCTTGTTTTCTCCATCTATTGTAATTGAGAGCTTTTCTGGGTATAATAGTCTGGGCTGGTATTCATGTTCTATTAGGGTCTGTATAACATCTGCTCATGATGAGACTAAATTCCATAGTCTCTGGTGAGAAGTCTCGTGTAAATCTGATAAGTCTTCCTTTATATGTTACATGACCTTTTTTTATTATTTATTTAATGCATTTGGTATTTTGATTATTAAAATACAGCAGGAATTTCTTTTCTGGTCCAGACTATTTGGAGTTCTGTAGGCTTCTTGTATGTTCATGGGCATCACTCTCTTTAGGTGAGGGAACTTTTCTTCTATAATTTTGTTGAAGATATTGACTGGCCCTTTAAGTTGGAAATCTTTGCTCTTCTATACCTATTATCCTTAGGTTTGGTTACAACCTATCTTTCTACTTTAAAAAAGAAAAGAAAAGAAGAAATTTGTCTCATAGGTGAACCTTGAAGACAATAAAAGTTCCATGTAATTAATAGTGGTAGCAAATTAAAGAACTGCAAGATGTAAACAAAATTTTGAAGAAGTCCAGATTGAAAATATACAATAATAGGGTAAAGACAAAATCAAGTACATTCAAATACTCTGAGGTCTTGACAGCAAACCTACAGCAAGCCTGAAGCACAGCTCTAAATCATATCCTGATTAAAACAAATCCTCACCCTGGTCTTATTTATCTCAAACTTTACTAAAAACACATTAAGAATAAAAGAAAAATACTGGATGAAAAGACAAAGCATGTTGGACATAGTCATTCATGTCTGTCATTCCTAAGGCTTGGGAAGCTCAGAAAGAGGGACTTCCTTAAGTTTAAAGGCAGCCTAATCTACATGGTGAGTTGTCTAAAAAACAAAACAATAGCAAAAACAAGGAACTATACAGATGACACATACAGGTGTTATATTGCTGAAAGTATAGAGGATATAAATTAATTAGTAGAAATATTTAAGGGTCCTTAGTGGAAGTAATCAGAATATAAGTTATAAATCATTATATTTTAAACCAAGTTTATCTAAATTACCTTACAAACGAATGAACTAAATCCAGTTAAGGCCTTGTCAGAGTACATTTTGAAAAGGGCCCAACTTTGTTGCATGCACATGAAACCAATTTAAATGTAAAAACCTCAAAAACATCTTTTGTCAACAACAAAAAATAGTGAGAAAATGCATCATGCTAATCTGTAATAAAAGACACATCTTTCTAGGGAGTTGTGGCCTTGGAATGAGATTAAACATGTGTACAGAAGCAGCCAGAGTAACAAAGCACAGGAAAAGCTCTAGTTGTCTCTTCTGCTGGAGAATATTCACTTATTATTAGGGATGCCTGAATAAATTTCCATAGGGTACTTTCTTTGACACTTGAAATAAACAAGGGATTTTTTTTATCTCCACTGTGAGAACTTGACACACTTTCAAGAGAGATAACTTATGAATGTGTGAAGGCTCCTTTAAGATAGATCAGTACGCTCCTATCCATGTGGAAGTCTACATTTTTCTTCCAGCAATAGTCAACATGATCATTTAAATACTTATAAGCTGGTTGCTCCAACAGGTTATTAGCCAAATAAAAAGATCATATATTAGTCAGTCAGTTATTGTTTTGATAAGATACTTGATAAGACAACATAAGAGTACAAGGATTTATTTTGACTCGGTTCATGATCAGCTTACTGTGTTCCTATATAGGCCTGTGATAAAAGTGCTATTATGGTACAACAAAGCAGCTCCAAACAAAAAAGGACTAAGTAGAAATATTTCTCATAGAAAATGTTCTTCTCCCTTCCGGTCAGCTCCAGCACCAGGTCACCTTGGGCGCAGAGTCAGCGGACACCCCATAGGTCCCCTAGAAGACTCTACACACGATCTTAGGACCACTGGTGAGTGGAACACAACTTCTGTTCCAATCCAATCACAGGACCTGTGACAGCATTAGGGAAGCAGAAAAGCCAGACTGACCAGGGTCACAAATCCCTTCTGGTCGGCACCAACACCAGGTCCCCTGGGCGCGGAGTCAGCAGACACCCCAAAGGTCCCTAGAGGACAGCTTCTGAGGCAGACCCCGTTTCGGGCTCCAGACATCCAGCCACCTTCCCTGCCAGAGGAGAGGTGTCTACCCCACATAGAAGGGCTTTGCCTGAGCAAATGGGGGCACCATCTTGGTTCCTGGATCCCTCTGAGACTAGTCTGCTCAGGGGAGAGTGTGGACTACAGAAGCTAACAGCTTCTGAGACAGGCCTTGTTTCAGGCCTTCATCTTCTGCCAGAAGGCAGGTCCAAACGCCAGATATCTGTGCACCTTCCCTGAAAGAGGAGACCTTGCCTGCTGAGAGTGCTCTAACCACTGAAATTCAGAGGAGAGAGCTAGACTCCCAGGTCTGCTGATAGAGGCTAACAGAATCACAAGAGGAACAAGCTCTAACCAGAGACAACTATAACAACTAACTCCAGAGATTACCAGATGGAAAAAGGCAAATATAAGAATCTTACTAACAAAAACCAAGACCACTAACCATCATCAGAACACAGCACTCCCACCTTGCCAAGTCCTGGGCGCCCCAACACACCTGAAAACTTAGACCCAGATTTAAAAGCATATCTAGTGATGATGGTAGAGGATATCAAGAAGAACTTTAATAACTCACTTAAAGAAATGCAGGAGAACACTGCTAAAAAGTTACAAGTCCTTAAAGAAAAACAAGAAAACACAACCAAACAGGTAGACATCCTTAAATAAAAACAGGAAATCATATCCAAACAGGTGATAGAAATAAACAAAACCATACTAGACCTAAAAAGGGAAGTAGAGACAATAAAGAAAACACAAAGTGAGACAACACTGGAGATAAAAACCCTAGGAAAGAAATCTGGAATCATAGATGCGAGCATCAGCAACAGAATACAAGAGATGGAAGACAGAATCTCAGGTGCAGAAGATTCCATAGAGAATATCAGCAAAACAATCAAAGAAAACGCAAAATGCAAAAAGATCCCAACTCAAAACATCCAGGAAATCCAGGAAACAATGAGAAGACCAAACCTATGGATAATAGGAGTAGATGAGAATGAAGATGTTCAACTTAAAGGGCCAGCAAATATCTTCAACAAAATTATAGAAGAAGACTTCCCAAAATTAAAAAGAGAGATGCACATGAACATACAAGAAGCGTACAGAACTCCAAATTGACTGGACCAGAAAAGAAATTCCACCTGACACATAATAATCAGAATAACAAATGCACTAAATAAAGATAGACTATTAAAAGCATTAAGGGAAAAGGGACAAGTAACATACAAAGGCAGGCCTATCAGAATTACACCAGGCTTTTCACCAGAGACTATGAAAGCCAGAAGATCCTGGACATATGTTATACAGACACTAAGAGAACACAAATGCCAGCCCAGGCTACTATACCCAGCCAAACTTTCAATTACCAAAGATGGAGAAACCAAAGTATTCCACTACAAAACCAAATTCACACATTATCTTTCCACAAATCCAGCCCTTCAAAAGATGATAACAGAAAAAAAAAATACAAGAACAGAAACCACATCCTAGTAAAAGGAAGAAAGTAATCCTTCAACAAACCTAAAGGAAGACAGCCAGAAGAACAGAATGCCAACTCTAACAACAACAACAAAAAAAAAAAAAAAAAGGAAGCAACAGTTACTTTTCCTTAATATCTCCTAATTTCAATGGACTCATTTCTGCAATAAAAAGACATAGACTAACAGACTGGCTACACAAACAGGACCCAATATTTTGCTGCTTACAGGAAACCAATCTCAGGGAAAAAGACAGACACTACCTCAGAATGAAAGGCTGAAAAACAATTTTCCAAGCCAATAGTCTGAAGAAACAAGCTGGAGTAGCCATTCTAATATCGAATAAAATCGACTTCCAATCCAAAGTTGTCAAAAAAGACAAGGAGGGGCATGTCATGCTCATCAAAGGTAAAATCTTCCAAGAGGAACTCTCAATTCTGAATATCTATGCTCAAAATGCAAGGGCAGCCACATTCATTAAAGAAACTAGAGTAAACTCAAAGTCCACATTATAGCTCACACAATAATAGTGGGAGACTTTAACAAACCACCTTCATCAATGGATAGATCATGGAAACAGAAACTAAACAGGGATACAGTAAAACTAACAGAAGTTATGAAACAAATGGATTAAACAGATATCTACAGAACATTTAATCCTAAAAAAAAGGATATACCTTCTTCTCAGCACCTCATGGTACCATCTCCCAAATTGACCATATAATTGGTCACAAAACAGGCCTCAACATATACAAAAATATTGAAATTGTCTCATGCACCCTATCAGATCACCATGGACTAAGGATGATCTTCAATAACAATATAAATAATAGAAAGCCAACATTCATGTGGAAACTGAACAACACAATTCTCAATGATACCTTGGTCAAGGAAGGAATAAAGAAAAAAATTAAGGACTTTTTAGAGTTTAATGAAAATGAAACCACAACATACCCAAACTTATGGGACACAATGAAAGCATTTCTAAGAGGAAAACTCATAGCTCTGAGTGCCTCCAAACAGAAACTAGAGAGAACACACACTAGCAGTTTGACAACACACCTAAAAGCTCTAGAACAAAAGGAAGCAAATTCACCCAAGAGTAGTAGATGGCAGGAAATTATTAAACTCAGAGGCAAAATCAACAAAGTGGAAACAAGAAAAAC
Source organism: Mus musculus (assembly GCF_000001635.26). Classification (NCBI taxonomy): domain Eukaryota; kingdom Metazoa; phylum Chordata; class Mammalia; order Rodentia; family Muridae; genus Mus; species Mus musculus. Next base: position 66,430,167 of record NC_000086.7, read on the forward strand.
TATTCAAAGAATCAACCAAACAAGGAGCTGGTTCTTTGAGAAAATCAACAAATAGATAAACCTTTGGCCAGACTCACTAGAGGGCACAGGGTCAGCATCCTAATTAACAAAATCAGAAATGAAAAGGGTGACATAACAACAGATATTGAAGAAATCCAAAACACCATCATAACCTGCTACAAAAGGCTATACTCAACAAAACTGGAAAACCTGGATGAAATGGACAAGTTTCTGGACAGATACCAGGTACCAAATTTGAATCAAGATCAGGTTAATGATCTAAACAGTCCTATATCCCCTAAAGAAATAGAAGCAGTCATTAATAGTCTCCCAAACAAAAAAAAAAGCCCAGGACCAGATAGGTTTACTGCAGAGTTCTATCAGACCTTCAGAGAAGATCTAATTCCAGTTCTGCACAAACTATTCCACAAAATAGAAGCATAAGGTACTCTACCCAATTCATTCTATGAAGCCACGATTACTCTGATACCTAAAGGACATAAAGACCCAACAAAGACAGAGAACTTCAGACCAATTTCCCTTATGAATATCGATGCAAAAATACTCAATAAAATTCTCGCTAACCGAATCCAAAAACACATCAAAACAATCATCCATCCTAACCAGGTAGGTTTCATTCAAGGGATGCAGGAATGGTTTAATATACTGAAATCCATCACCATAATCCATTGTATAAAGAAACTCAAAGACAAAAACCACATGATCATCTCATTAGATGCTGAGAAAGCATTTGACAAAATCCAACACCCATTCATGATAAAAGTCTTGGAAAAATCAGGAATTCAAGGCCAATACCAAAACAAGATAAAAGCAATCTACAGCAAACAGGTAGTCAACATCAAAGTAAATGGTGAGAAGCTAGAAGCAATCCAACTAAAATCAGGGACTAGACAAGGCTGTCCACTTTCTCCCTACCTATTCAACATTGTACTTGAAGTCCTAGCCAAAGCAATTCGACAACAAAAGGAAATCAATGGGATACAAATTGAAAAGGAAATAGGCAAAATATCACTTTTTGCAGATGATATGATATGATATGATATGATATGATATGATATGATATGATATAAGTGACCCTAAAAATTGCACCAGAGAACTCCTAAACCTGATAAACAGCTTCAATGAAATAGTTGGATATAAAGTTAACTCAAACAAGTCAATGTCCCTTCCCTACACAAAGGATAAACAGTCTGAGAAAGAAATTAGGGAAACAACACCCTTCTCAATAGTCACAAATAATATAAAATACCTTGGAGTGACTCTAACTAAGGAAGTGAAAGATCTGTATGATAAGAACTTCAAGTCTCTGAAGAAAGAAATTAAAGAAGATCTCGAAAGATGGAAAGATCTCCCATGCTCATGGATTGGCAGGATCAATATAGTAAAAATGGCTATCTTGCCAAAAGCTATCTACAGATTCAATGCAATCCCCATCAACATACCAACTCAATTCTTCTATGAATTAGAAAGAGCAATCTGCAAATTCATCTGGAACAACAAAAAACCTAGGATATCAAAAACTCTTCTCAAGAATAAAAGAACTCCAGGGGAATCACCATACCTGACCTAAAGCTGTACTACAGAGCAATTGTGATAAAAACTGCATGGTACTGGTATAGTGACAGACAAGTAGACCAATGGAATAGAATTAAAGACCCAGAAATGAACCCACACACCTATGGCTTCTTGATCTTTGACAAGGGAGCTAAAACCGTCCAGTGGGAAAAAGACAGCATTTTCAACAAATGGTGTTGGCACAACTGGCAGTTATCATGTAGAAGAATGTGAATTGTTCCATTCCTATCTTCTTGTACTAAGATCAACTCTATGTGGATTAAGGAACTACACATAAAACCAGAGACAGTGAAACTAATAGAGGAGAAAGTGGGGAAAAGCCTGGAAGATATGGGCACAGGGGAAAAATTCCTGAGTAGAACTGCAATGGTTTGTGCTGTAAGATTGAGAATCAACAACTGGGACCTCATAAAATGGCAAAGCTTCTGCAAGGCAAAAGACACCTTCAATAAGACAAAAAGGCCACCAACAGATTGGGAAAGGATCTTTACCTATCCTAAATCAGATAGGGGACTATATCCAATATATATAAAGTACTCAAGAAGGTGGACTCCAGAAAAATCAAATAACTCCATTAAAAATTGGGGCTCAGAGCTAAACAAAGAATTCTCACCTGAGGAATACTGAATGACTGAGAAGCACCTGAAAAAATGTTCAGCATCCTTAATCATCAGGGAAATGCAAATCAAAACAACCCTGAGAGTCCACATCACACCAGTCAGAATGGCTAAGATCAAAAATTCAGGTGACAGCAGATGCTGGCCAGGATGTGGGGAAAGAGGAACACTCCTCCATTGTTGGTAGGATTGCAAGCTTGTCCAACCCCTCTGGAAATCAGTCTGGCAGTTCTTCAGAAAATTGAACATAGTACTACCAGAGGATCCCGCAATACATCTCCTAGGCATATATCCAGAAGATGCTCCAACCAGTAAGAAGGACACATGCTCCACTATGTTCATAGCAGCCTTATTTATAATAGCCAGATGCCCCTCAATAGAGGAATGGATACAGAAAATGTGGTACATTTACACAATGGAGTACTTCTCAGCTATTAAAAAGAATGAATTTTTGAAATCCCTAGGCAAATGGATGGATCTGGAGGGTATCATCCTGAGTGAGGTAACCCAATCACACAATGACTCATATGATATGTACTCCCTGGTAAGTGGATATTAGCCCAAAAACGTAGAATACCCAAGATACAAGATACAATCTGCAAAACACATGAAACTCAAGATGAACAAATCCAAAGTGTGGTCACTTTGCCCCTTCTTAGAATTGGGAAAAAAAACACCCATGGAAGGATTTAGAGAGACAAAATTTGGAGCTGAGATGAAAGGATGGACAATTTAGAGACTGAATACCTGGGGATCCATCCCATAATCAGCCCCCAAATGCTGACACCATTGCATACATAGCAAGATTTTGCTGAAAGAACCCTGATATAGCTGTCTCTTATGAGGCTATACTTGGGCCTAGCAAACACAGAAGTAGATGCTCACAGTCAGCTATTGCATGGAACACAGGGCCCCCAATGAAGGAGCTAGAGAAAGTACCCAAGGAGCTAAATGGATCTGCAACCCTCTAGGTGGAACAACAATATGAACTAACCAGTACCCTCTGGAGCTCGTGTCTCTAGCTGTGTATGTATCAGAAGATGGCCTAGTCAGCCATCACTGGAAATTGATCAGAGGCCCATTGGTCATGCAAACTTCATATGCCTACGTACAGGGGAACACCAGGGCCAAGAAGTGGGAGTGGGTGGGTAAGGGGTGGGGGTATGGTGGACTTTTGGGATGACATTTGAAACATAAATGAAGAAATTACCTAATTAAAATAAGAATGAAAAAAGAAAAAAAAAAGGAAATGTTCTTCTTCCTCAAATCACCTAATACTCCATTCAGGCTTGGGATCTGACCAAGGCCATTCACCTTCAAATCTCCACAAAGACCATGAGAGATTTATAGAACCAAAAAATCAAATGTATATAACAAGAGATCATTTGTTCCATGTTTCAACTCTAGTATACCTATAACACTGTTCTTGAATCTAAGTTTCTAGGATCTTTGTAGAAATAGGAGAAAAAAATTGTAAGAGACAGAGAAACAGAATCTGTGTTATGATACTGTCTTCTACTAATGTGTAAAAACCTACACACATGAAGTCTCATGACCATGGTAGCCTAAACAAGACTTGAACAAAAAAAAAAAAAATTGACATGCTAACATGGAAAGAATAATGCATAGAGCCTCAACTACTGACTAAGAAGTGCAGGCAATTGGGAAATGCTGAGAATGAAAGAAATGGTCTTCTCCTAGCAACAAATTCTACAATTGGTTATGCAATACCAACCAGTCAGATCTGACATCATGTGTCAGACCTGACATCATATTTAGTGATAACATTGTATATATAACATGTATATATAACAACTCCAACTCTAATTATAGATCACATTTGTTTGCTTCAGAAAGAATTTCTGACCTTATTTATGTGAAGATGATTCAAATAATTCAGAAGTAGGAACAATATTCAAATTTCACAGAAATGTAAAGACACTTTTGTTCCATGCTCTAGTTCCAAATCATGTTAAAGCCTAGTTGCAAATTTGATTTTTACCTCTAAGAGGCTGCCAATTTAATTTTAATTGTCCCTTTTGCTTCAGCTAAATGGAGTATACTCTTAATACATTAAGTGTTTTATAACTACTACCACATAGCACAGTTACTTGTGACTGAATGGATAAGTGAAAAATGATAAATGAGTGAAATAAGTTTTCCATTATCATGTAGTAGTCTGTGGTAATGTTGAGTCAAGAAATAGATTATCTTGTTTGGCAGTGTAAGGTTGTCTCTCCTCTCTTGAGAAATTTATTAGGTAAGGGGATAGAAAATTGGCTCAGAGTTCAAAAGTGTTGAATGTTCTTCCAAAAGACTTCACTCTGGTTTCCAGCATATAAGCACAAGTGCCTATAACTTCAGTTCCAGGAAGTGTGATGCCCTTTTCTGGCTGACACAGGCATTGCATGCATATACACAAACCCAATACACACACACACACACACACACACACACACACACGCATGCACATTCATGCACACTCATACACAAACACAAACTTAAATAATATAAACTATTAAAATAAAATAAAAATGTTAAGATATTTCTTAGGTGAAACACTAGCATAAATGCTATATTTTGAATTAAATTTTTATGAGCACTTAAATAATAAACCACTAATGATTATTGAAGGAAAATTTCCATTATATTTAAAATTTGACACTTATTTCCAAGAAATTTTTATAAATAACTTTTAAGTTTTATCTTTCAGAATTGTTGATAATAAAGCAATTGTTCTTGTTTTGAAAATGGCTTTTCAAAACTATTCAATGCATTCCCACTTTTAAACTGATAGCCCTCAGCAGATAGGCCAAAATACCTCCACCTCAATAAAGGCAAAAAGGCAATTCCTAGCAACATGGTGATGTTCATCAATGTGCTTTCCAAGTCACAAACCACTGTCTCTGTGAGATGTTTATTTGATTCAGAGAAATGACAGATTATTTAAAGAATATTATGTCAATGGAATTTTTGAATAATATTTCAGTATAGAATGGCTCATACATAGCCAGGAATTCTCAGTGCTGACTATTTAGGAAAAAGTGAATATGTAAGAGAACAAAAGGGTAAGAAAACTACCTGTAGTTTTTGTTTTGATTATCAATAAATCAATTCTCATTTATAAAAAGTCAATGTATGACAAGTATTCTCCCAATATAAAAACAAGCAAAAATATCAGTTATCTTCCACTACGCCTAGAAGACTGGCTGTTCCATAATACTACCTTGAAACTGTCACTATGAAGTCTATAATGATGACATACATTTAAATGCAATAATAATTAAATCCAAAATCAGCAATTTGCATGAAGTAAAAAGTATGAGACGACTTGATTTAAGCCAGTTTTTTTTTTGTTTTTTGTTTTGTTTTTTTATCTATTGAAAGGATGAGATACCTATACCATATCACTCTTGTGACAGTCAGAGGACAAATTGTTGGAACTGATACTCTCCTTCTATCATGTGGCTTCTGGGAATTGAACAGAGATCTGTAAGCTTGGCAGTGACAAAATATCCTGACAAAAAGGAGCTTAGTGAGGAAAGGCTTTGTTTGCCTTTTAATTCCAGGTTGCAGTCTATTATTATATGGAAGTACAGGAAGAAACTTAAGACATCACCTCGAGAGTCACAAGCAAAGACTAACAGATGCACCCTCACACAGTTTCACCTCTTTTGTACTGTCTAGAAGCCTCTATCTAGGGAATGGCACATTTCATAGTGCGGTCAGTCTTCCTATATCAATTAAAATTTTAGACAAACCCTACAGACATGTCCATAGGTCAACCTGATATGGATACTTCTTCAGTAAGACCATTTTCCCAGGTAATTCTAGATCATGCCAAAAGTAACCACCACAAGTCATGTAGGAAGTAAAAATGTTTCTGGTATATATATGAACTTGTAAATTACAACACTTAGGCCAATTTTGATACTTAGACAATAAAACATTGATTGGAGAAATGTTTTTGTAACAATGATATGAATGCTTAGATATGTTGGTTAGAAGTTGCATGGAATCACAAAAAGTAGTTTGGGGGAAATTGAGCCAATTAAGTACCAGTCAGTGCAATATAAAATGAATTCGATAACTTCAATAAATGGCATATTAGTTTATTTTTTTAAGTAAGAGCTGTTCTTGGTTGTTTAAATTGTATATCTATCTCAGTGGGTGAAGGCAGTAGGATTGAAATTTTGAGGTCAGCCTGAGTCACAAAGTAAGGTCAAGATAAACTTGAGCACCAGTGAGACCTTATCTCAGAATAAAACAAAAACAACTAAATAAAATAAATGAGAGAGAGAGAGAGAGAGAGAGAGAGAGAGAGAGAGAGAGAGAGAAAACATAAATTAATTATGGGAACAGTAGCAATGGCCAAAGGTCAACTTTGGAAATGACGTAGTCAGGGTACCACCTTGTCTTACAAAGAGTGGATGATAAATAAAAGGGTTTGGTAAAAGGAATTTCAAGCAAAAACATTTCCATAAATAAAGCAGAGGTGTGAACCATAGAAGGACTTGGTGAAAGAAGTGTCACTTACAGTATAGAGATATTGGAAACAAAGTAGCAGTAAATGATACCAAAATCATTGGGAACTAACATGACGATATCTAAAGCTATGATTTCTAAACACATGTTTCTGTAGCTGGCCTTTGCTACTTTGTGAGTTCTTTTCCCCCCCATCATTTATCACCCTGGTTTCACCTTCTATCTCTAGATAGGAGAGAAAGAAGGATAGAGGGAAGAGAGAGAAAGAGAGAACCCTGAATCTAATTGTTTCCTTTTGTTTCTTCTTTGAGCACATCTACTAACAAACCAAAGCAACTCCCACCCCTAAACAACCAACAACCACTGACCCCACCTATCAGGGCCCTAGCATTTATATACCCTCTGAAAAGTTCCCAGAATTCCAAACATCACGATATACTTGCAAAAACTATCTGCAGCTGGTATGTCCCTGCCAGACCATAAGGCAAATCAAAGCCAGCTGCTGTGGACACTCGGAAGCAGCTCCATATGCCATGACTGGGATTAAAAGGAAAACATATTCCCATAATGTTTCTGTGTTTTTAAAAGAAATTAAAATTTCATATTTCTTGCTACATATTTCTTTTTTTCTTTTCCAACTTGCAGACTAATTTTATCAATGCTATATAACATTTTACTTAATTTGTAAAAGTTGTTTAACTATTCAAGAAAATTTTGTTCTTCCTTAGTCTTTCCCATCTTGGTAAAAGGACCCTCTATATAAATGAAACCAGTAATTCAAATGAAAAACTCTGAATGACATGGAATAATCATATCTCTCACCACATTTTTTCCTAATATGTGTAAATTGTGCCTGTAACTTGTATCTCTAATCAATCAAGTTTTTACTGGACCCTGGTACAAATTAATCTAATTTCTCACATGGACTATAGCAACTTTTGACATATGTTTCTGTTTCTAGAGTGTCATAACTTTGTATACATCAGACTTTTAATAGAAGCATTTTCCCTTCCTTGAAGATATGTATATGATATTAGTATATGCAACATGATTAGTAACTTGAAATATGTCTGTGTATCAAGTCTTTTTTAACTTGTGCTTTTATTTTGATGAGAGAACAACATCTTAAATAGCTATGCATCCAAAGAGAATATAAAACACATGGCACAGAACTTGATCTAATCATAACCAATTTTCAAATAAACAATTCTAAATTTCATACGAATTTTAGCTTTGGAGTAGTTTGTTACTCAGTATTATTTTTCAGTGATAACATCATGTATAACCAACATTCATTAGTCATACAAGCCCAGTTTAGAGTGCTAGATGGCTCTCTGCTGTTTTCAATTCAGTAAGAACTGAAAACATGCTGAGGATCCAATTCTGTCCTACATGACTGATTCTCACCTCTTGTTTCTGTTACATCAGCTATGTGGGTTACACAAAGTAAGCTTCTAGCCAAACATATTCATATCTGCAATGCATTATGTCTTCTGCATTTTTTTCTAGAAATATATATGTGTGATCTTTTCTTTTACTTTATTTAGATGTTGCCTCTTAAAGCACACCTTCCTGACTCAGAGATGAAATTATTTCTCAAAGAGCATTTGAAAGATCCATATACATCATTTATGTATCCACTTACCTTGTTTTAGTGTTGTCACTTAGCACCCAACACTGCCTCAAAATATACGACATATTTGTCTGTTAATTAACTTAAGTCTCTATCAATGAAAAGTAAAGCTTGAGAAGTTGTTCCCTAATATGCCTACAGCCTCTGTAGTCTTCCCAGAAAAGATTCACTTAATTAACGACTATCAATTGGGTAGGAAAAACGATTTTAAAGGCTCTATTAGTGGGAAAAACTCTACCGAACCTTAATAATTTAGGGGCTGTTCTATGAAGTTTGTGTGAAGGAATCTAGATAAAGGCAGAACGATTGTAAAAGAGAAATTTTCACATGGAGTCCATGTAATGTAGTGATTTATTGAATACAGACCCAAATAACTCAAATTTTAATTGTAAAGACTCAAGTAAAGGAATCTGTAAAGATAATTATGACATCCACACATAAATTTACTTTACTAAATGTATCAAAGGACTAACTCTATGCCACATACTCTCCTAAGGCCTGGAAAGCACAAAGAGAAAGGTCCCCATATAAGATTTGTTAACTGGCTAATATTAAAGGACTTAGTTTCAAAGACTGTTCTAAGTGCTATAATAGCTATTTGCACAGGGGGGCAACACGCTTCTACATATAAAAAGAGATAGAAAACAGAGAAACAGAAGAAAGTTTGGAGCAAAGTATTAGAATAGCTCTAATTATAATGGATTTGAAGCTAAAAGTAAAGATTCTAAGCAGCATCTAACATTATCTGAAAACAAAAGATAAGATTTTAACTAACTATATGGAGTCATCAGATGTATCAATAAAGAAGTATTTAGACTGGATGATATCATGCCAAGAGAGTATACAAAGAATCCTGATTTTCAAACAGAGTCACTGGATAGATAAAGATAAAGCTATGAATTATTCGAAAGAAGATATCAGATAGGAAGGTAGAAAGGAAAGTTTATCTGGAAACAGAATAAAAAGCAATTTCAAAAAGGGGCAGACTGTTAAGATGTGGAGATATCTTACAAGAGTTCACTCAATTTGTTGAACTAAGATATTAGCAATGTACTGAAGCATGTGTCCTTGTGGGATAGTACCAGACGTTGGAAACAACCCAGATGCCCCTCAACTGAAAAATGGATAAAGAAATGTGGTTCATTTACACAATGAAATACTATTCAGCTATTATAAACAATGACATTATGAATTTTACAGGCAAATGGATGGAACTAGAAAATATCCTGAGTGAGGTAACCAAGAGCCAAAAGGGCATGCATGGTATGTACTCACTTATAAGTGGATATTAGTCATAAAATAAAGGATACCCATGCTACACCTCACAGACCCAAAGAGGTTAAATAAGAAGGAAAGCCCAAGTGAGGATGTTTAAATCCCACTTAGAAGGGGGAACAAAGTAGTAATGGGAGACAGAAAGAACTGGGTGGGAGAGAGAATGTGGAGGGGAAATGGGGTATCAGGATCTGGTGTGGGGAGAGAGAGAAGAGAGTGTCAGAAGGCCAGGAGAATGAATGGAAATCTGCAACTGGAGAGGGAGGGGAAGTAGAGGGACATCTGGAGGACATACCAGAGACCTGGGATGCACGAGGCTCCCAGGAGTTAATGTGGGTGACCTTAACTGAGATTCATAGTAGTGGGAATATGGAACCTGAAGAGACCCCCTCCTGTGGGCAGGCAGGGACCCTAGTAAACAGATAAGGGCACCAACCCACCCACAAAACTTTCAACCTAAAACTTTTCCTGTCTACAAGAAATGCAGAGAGAAAGTAGAGCAGACTGAGGAAATGGCAAACCAATAACTGGACCAACTTGAGACCCATCCCATGGGCAAGCACCAATATCTGATACTATTAATGATATTGTTATGCTTTCAGACAGGAATATGTTGTCCTGAGAGGCTCTACCTAGCAACTGACTCAGACAGAAGCAGACACCCACAATCAAACAGAATGGAGCTTGGGGACTCTTATGGAAGAATATGAGATCATGGCTGGAAGGAGTTAGGAACTCCACAAGAAAACCAACAGATTCAACTAACCTGGACTCATGGGACTCTCACAGTTTGACTCACCAACCAGAACATACATGGACTAGACTTAGGCCCCAAAGCACATATGTAGCAGATGTTCAGCTCAGTCTCCATGCAGGTCCCTCAACAACTGGATTGTGAGATGAACCTAAAGCTGTTGCCTGTCTATGGAATCCAGTTCCCTTAACTAGATTGCCTTGTCTGGCTTCAGAGGGAGAGGATGGACCTAGTCCTGTAGTGACTTGATGTACCAGGGTGGGGGAGATATCCAGAGGTAGCCTCTACCCTGTCAGAGGAGAAGGGAAGGAAAGGATGAAGGGAGGAACTGTGTTAGTGGGATACAAGGCAGGGCAAGGGTAGCAACAATCCAGATGTAAAATGAATGAATACATACGTTAATAGAAAAATGAACAAAAACCGAAAGACCAAATATAAAATAATGAAACACACATACACAATGAGACAGAAATACACACATACACACACACACACACACACAGAGAGAGAGAGAGAGAGAGAGAGAGAGAGAGAGAGAGAGAGATCAACATTAGATACCTAGCCTATCCTTCCATGCCTTTGCAAGTGTGTATGCAACTATGTATCAATTTTATCCTTCCTTTTGATGCCTATACCTTCTTTCCTTCCTCCTTGATCTAGTTGGAAAGATATACATTAAACAAATAATCAACCAAGAAGTTATTTGCTATTGACAGTTGCTGAGACAAGGAAAATCAGTTATCTTCCATAGAGTGACACTGGGTCTATCTACCTTACTCCAAGGCAGACCTCATTCTCAGGAGTAATTGTCAATACAAAATAGACTCTATGTCTTTGTTTGGTTTGATTCAGTTTTGACTTTGACTTTTTGAGAGAAAGCTGAGTAGATAGGGGAAGCAGTTTCTGGGAAGAGTGTGGAGAGGGGAAATAATATGATCAAAACATATTGTATGGCATTTTTTAAATAAATAAATAAATAAAACATGAAGACATCACTAAAATAGTAGGAAATACCAGCTTTTATTTTTTTCATTATTTCTTTCATCCTCTCGGTCTATGTCTCTGTCTCTGTCGGTCTCTGTCTGTCTGTCTGTTTCTCTCTCTCTGTCTCTCTCTGTCTCTGTCTCTCTCTGTCTCTCTCTCTCTCTGTGTGTGTGTGTGTGTGTGTGAAAGTGTGTTTCTGTTTTTGAGTATAAACAAAAAACACCCACATAAGGCTCCAGAGACTATTGAATAATCTGCAGCAATACACTTGGAAAAAATTAAAGGAGAATATCCACAGTAAAAATAAATAATTGTTTGTGAGACTGATATATCCGAAAACACAAGAGTTGTCCAAGGTCACAAGAATTGTCTAAGCAAGAGGAAAGATGAAAGTTGACGTTACCACTCACATTATAGGAACTATCTTGGTCTTCTTTGCCTATTCCTCAGAGAACATTAAAGTATCTTTTCACTAAGATACTCAATAACTGGAGAGATCACAGAAAAGGAGTTGTGGCTATATAACATTAGTTTACCCCCAAATTTCTCCTTGTAGTGTTTCCTTGGCAAAGTACTGGATCCTTTCATGTCTCCAGGTAAACCTCAAGCCCAGTGACAAAACTTCTCTGTGCATTCCCACACTTCAGACCTTGGGCTCTTGAGCTACATTGGCTTCTCCACATCTGAGAAATGAAAACCATGACTATAGTAAGCTAGCTCCACAATCTTGGTCCCAGAGTCAAGTCTCTAGTTTTGACTACCTCATGCTCTGGACACATTTTCAAACAGGAAAAGATGGACAGGTATATCTACCATATCTTTCTTAAGAGAAATGATAAGAAGACCTGTTTTATCTTAAATAAGAAGATACTTGTTAGGTATAAGTATATTAAATTATAAAATGTATTGATACAAGTAAGTGAGTAGTCAAATCCAGAATATTCTAATCTTGCATTGGTAAAATGAAAATTCCTTCTCTACATTCAATGAGTTGTGTGGAAGTTGTCCATAGCAATGGGGCTCCACTGTTAATTTTCAGACATTCTGTCCTAGCATCAGACTCAGTTATTTGAGACTCTTCTCAGGACCCCTTAGCCAACAAGTCAAATGAATGTAACCCAGTCTCCACCACTGGAAGCCTTGCCTAGTTACAAAAGATGACCAGTTTAGACTCCATATCCTCCATTACTAGGAATCCTAACTAGGTTCATCCGCATGAATTCCCCAAAATTTCCATACACTAGGTTTCTACACTGTGCTCCCCCGCCCCCCAGTGACCAACAATGCCAGCTGTCTCTCCTCATACTCTCTCCTATCCCTCCCCACACACCCTCAGTCCACCTACAGAATCTCCTTCACACCTGCATTCTAGTCTCTGTAGTGAGAAGGTAATCAGAAGGCTACAGAAAGAGAATCCTGGACACTAACCCAGCCATAAAACCTTGACCTACAATCTGTCCTGCCTGCAAGATGTGCTGGGAGCACTGTGACAAAGAACTTGTGGGAATGGCCAAACAATGTTTAGTTTAATTTGAGGCCCTTACTGCAATTGGGATCCCATGCTCTCCTCTACCTGGTTGGTCAGAAACAGGAGACTGGATAGCATAGAGACCTGGGATCAGTTAACTTGTCCAGTCATGATCAGAGAGGCTTCCTCTGACAGCAGATGGGAATGTGTGCAGAGACACACAAACAATCACCATGCAGAGAGAGAACCTGAATTGAAGGTCTCTATCAGTTGCCCCCTCCCGCCCGCCCCCCCCCCCACACACACACACAGGAGAGATTAGGAAAACCTGAGAAAGACAGGGAAGAAAGTTTTAAGAGTCAGAGGGAAAAGAGGACACCAGGAAAAAAATGGCTCATGTAATCAACTAAAAAGGACTTAACAATGGGCTCACAGATACTGAAGTGGCAAGTATGGTGCCTGCAAGGGTCTGTACCAGGTTCTCTGGGTATATGTTATGGCTGCTAGTTTGTTGTTTTTGTGGAATTATTAACTGTGGGAACAGGTATGTCTCTGATTCTTTTTTGCCTGCCATTTGGGACCTTTTTTCTCCTATTGGGTTGCCTTGTCCAGCCTCAATATAAGGGCTTCCATCTTATCTTATGTATCTTGTTTTGTTGTGTTTGGTTGTCATCCCTTGGAGGCCTGCTATTTTCCTGCCGCAGACCTTCTGGGTCCCTGTGTCTGCGTGGAACGGGGTCTCTCGACGCGGGTGGGCAAAGCGTGGATGAATGACAGACAGACACACACAGAAGAGTTCGTGTGGAATCTGAGTGTAATTTTACAACTCGAGCATCAGACTTTTTATGCAGAGGACAATAAGGAAGTTGGGTGACATATTTGCAAGGTACAATTGAGGTAACCGGAATCTTACATAAAACAGAGGAATGCAAACACAAAAGGTCTAATGGGAACCACCCAGGATAGAATACATTGATAACAGTTGGGATCAACAAGGGCTCCACCTAAAATTCACTAATCTTAGAAGCCAGGGTCAAGGGCTTCACGTCCTTGCCATAGTTCCTATTTTAGTCTCTTGTATAGTCCACCTTCCCCTTAGGCCATTGTAAATACGTGTGTATGGGTGTAACTCTGCTATAGTATCTATTCTGGTTTCTCCTTTGGTCTGAAACTTCCTTCTTCCTAAGTGATGGTAAATTCCTGTGTAAGGGAGTGACTAGCTTTTACAATCTTGCTGAATTCTAAACCCTTGATCTTGGTCAAGGACACCCTTGGACTGTTGGAACACTGGCGGAAGGCTTTAGCCATGTCAGAGCACTTATAGGAAAATACTGAAAGAGAGCACGTGGATCCATACTCTAGACTAGCGCGGTAATGGAACTCGGGAATGAAAAATTAATGTATGGGTAGAGAACACTAGACTCCAGGAGGAGAGCTTCCTTGAAACTCTTTTGCCTCATGAGTGACTTTTAAGCCTTTCGGCTTGTCCAGTTGACTCGACCAGATAGCGTAGCATTTTCCCAAGAGAAATGGAGGGGGAGTGGATCTGGAAGAGAGGGAGGGGGGATTAGGAGGATAGAGAGAAAACTGTGCTTGGAGTGTAATATATAATAATGAAGTCTATTTTCAATAAAAAAAGTTCAGAGAAAGACAGAAAAGATAAAAAACGACATATATGTATTAAGGAGATTAAAGGAGCAAAGATAAGAAATAATACAAGCTACTATAACTAATTCAGTGATATAAAATAATGCATATTACAGAATAAAAAACTAAAACGGAGAAGGGGTGGAGTAAAAGTGTTATGTGACCAAAACTAAATTAGCATCTTAAAATAATCTTCTGAAATTATGAAATAATTTATGAAATCCTCATATAATCATAAATCTAAAACCTGTAGTAGATACATAATGAGTAAAAAAAGCAATCAATTGAGCATAGCATTGGAAAAATTATTTAATCACAAAAAAGCCAAGAGGGGCAGAAAAGAATTAAAAGAATAAACAAAACCAAATCTGTAGTGGACAAAATGGCATTATCCAGTTATTACATATGACCAGTATCGTAGATATAAATAGATGAACTTTTTCAATGAAAAGACACAATGTGCCTGGAAAGTTAAAAACAAAAACAAAAACAAAGATACCATCTAGATGTAGCCTATGAGGCACTCATTTCAACTTTAGATTACAGGCAGACTGACAGCAAAAGGCTATAAATATAATATCAAACATCAGAATCAATATAAGTAAAATCTAAAACAACTGTAAAATGGCATGCATACCTGAGATCACATTAAAATATGAAAACAAATACTTATACATCTGAAGAGACAGCAGAGGAAGATAAAAGTATGTTCTCGATTCTCCATTGGTGACATTAAGAGTCAAGTATGAACAGGAATTTGTATAGATTCATTTGAGAATTCTCTGATCTGGCCTTTTGCCCATGGATAAAGTCTTATTGTTTCTTGTTATCAAATCAGTACTTAGATCTTTATTCTGTTCATTGTTCTCTTTGATGTACAAAACTTGGAAGGCTGGCACAATTTCATATACTGATTTTTGCCATTGTTGCCTATTCTTTAGAGTCATTTTCATGAGGCAATCATTCTCTAGACCAAGGTCATAAAGCATTCATTCCCCTTGCTCTTTTCAGGTAGCAATAATGATGTTTCAAATTGACTTTACTGATAATGATAATGCTTTTGTGCAAAGTTTCCTGTTCTATTTCTAGCAGTTATGCAGTTTCTGTTTTTACAACAAAGTGTCTGATACATTTTTAGTTGATTTCTGAAGATGAAAATTAATGAGATACTGTTTAGTTATCATTTATCTGCATGTGCATATCCAACTTTATGCAATATCCTTTAATACATTGTTCTTTCTCTGGTTGGCATCTTGGTACCTTTTTCAAAACCCATTTCATAAATGAATGGGTGTGATGGCTCTTATTTCACTGCTATGTATATGTATTGCTATGTCAATGCTATTTAATTTTTATTATTCTAACATTGTAATCTAACTTTAAATACCATAGTGTGAAGCTTTCAACTTTGTTCTCTTTGATCAACATTGTTTTGTCTATTTGAGGTCTTTCGTCATTCCATACAAATTTTGATATGACTGCCTATCCATTTTCTGTGGAAAATAACATGGGGCTTTTAAATTTATTACTATATAGTGTATCCTTTTTGAATTATTATAAACAAAATTATTTTTAATTTCTAATATTATTTAATTTTTAACACAAAATGCTACAGATTCTTCTATAATATATTATAGCATATAAATTTATTGAATTTATTAGTTTTGTTTTAGCTGAAGTCTCAGGCTTTTTAAATATAAGATTACTTAGTTTGGAACCAAGGATTATATTTTTATTTGGATACTTTTGAGGTCACCAAATATAATTTTGTAAGTTTTATATGGTCACCATTATGAATTAACCAAAAATGCAAATTAAAACAACAATGTGATAACTGACACCAATCAAAATAGCTATTATCAGAATGTAAAAGGCAAATGTTCATAAAGACAAGGAAAAATGAGAACCTCTATATATGGATAATAAGATTGTAAATGAAACTAGCAAGTGTGGAAATAGGTGGAAGCTTTCTATAAAAACAAAAGAGAAGTATTACCATATGACCATCTGTATCACTTCTGGATATGCATCGAAATGCTGAACTAGGAGTATTAAAGAATCCTGCCCTCATACTGATTACTTTTTGCCACAGACAAGGTAAAGAATTAGTCTAATTGATCATCAATGAATGGATGAAACACATATATGGAGAGTGGGGTATTACTCAATCTCAACAAATAAGGAAACTGAAATGCTATCATTTTTAAATTTTTTCTCTTTTATTGAAAATTGATTCTTATTTCATATTATTTATCCTGATTATAGTCTCCCTTCTACCCTTCAAAGTTCCTTCCTTCCCTCCCATCCAGAAATACTCCCTTTGTGTTTCTCATTAGAAAAGAACAGACTTCTAAGAGATAACCTCCAAGGAAACAATTGGGCATTTGCATGACATATGTGAGTTGTGAAAAATGGCAGAATGTCTAAATGAGGTGTGTGTGTATGTGAGAGAGAGAGAGAGAGAGAGAGAGAGAGAGGGAGAGAGAAAACTCCTTCTGAAGCATTATCTTGTGTTTTGTGCCCAAGGAACTGAGATATTATTTTTTAAAACCATTTTCACAGCATTACTTTTATTTCATGGACTTTAAACTACATACCTCCATTGACTAGCTGCATGATTATTATATGAATTCAGCTTGGGATACAGGGAATTAAAATAGAACTGAATGATACACTGCTATGCTAGCAGACAGGAGTCGATGTCCTCTGAGTGGCTTTACACAGCAGCTGGCTGAAATGGATGCAGATACATATACCCAACCATTAAACAGAGGTCAGGGACTTTTAAGGAAGAGTTGGGGAAAGGATTGAAGACCTTGAAGGGGATAGGAACTCCACAGGAAAATCAACAGAGTCAACTAACCTGGACACTTAGGGCTCTCAAAGACTGAGCCAACAACCAAAAAACCTGGACTGGACCTAGACCCCTAGCACATATGTAGCAGATGTGCAGGTTGGTCTTCATGTGTATCCCAAATAACTGGAGGAGGAGCTATCCAAAAAGCTATTGCCTTGTGTAGGAAATATTCTTCTAGTTGTGCTGCTTTGTCTGGCCTCAGTGGAAAAGGATGTGCCTACCCTTGCCAGGATGGAAAGATACACAGGAGATCCAACTCTTTCAGAATAGAAGAGGAGGGAGGATGAGGTGAGGAACTCAGTGAAGGGGGACTGGAAGGGCATCAGTGTTTGATATGGGGAGAAAGAAAGAAAGAAAGAAAGAAAGAAAGAAAGGAAGGAAGGAAGGAAGGAAGGAAGGAAGGAAGGAAGGAAGGGAAGGAAGGAAGGAAGGAAGGAAGGAAGGAAGGAAGGAAGGAAGGAAGAAGAGAGAGGGAGGGAGAGAGAGAATTTTGAAATACTAATATATGTGGGAACTATGGTAAGCTCTACATAAATGAATTTCAGAATTCAGATAAATTCATCAGATATACACTACTTACTTTCTTCATTCCTCCTTTTCTTTTTAGTTTTCCTCCTTTTTTAGTTTGTTTTCATTCTTTTTTATCCTGAATTTCAACAGATAAGCATATCAAAAACAGTAAAGGATGTTAGGTATGGTCAGGTTGTAACATCTGTCATCACAATAATCACCAAGGTCTATATGGATGGTCTCACTGGTAGATTGGTGTTCCCTTCCTCTGTCACTGCCCCATGCACATCTCTCTAAAAGCTGCACAGATGGGGGAAGAAGATAACCTTAACTGACGGAAGAGGGGCAGTTTTTGGTTAAGAGTAGCTGAGTAGCTGTGCTCAGCTCTCAAGTTCCAAAAACAGTTCAGAAAGTCGAGAGACAAATAGTACTTTGCTCTCTAGTCCAGCATAAGTAGTGCCACTTGAGAGATTAGAAGATAGAGTGAATTCTGTCTTCTGAACTCTTCTTGTAAAAGCAGAATCTGTTTTGGCATAGAAGTTCCTCCTATCCCTACCACTGACAAAAACAACATACAATATAATGGAGAGTTTAATAATTTCAGATTTTTGTTTTATTGATCTTTATCTCAGCAATATGTCATTTGGTTCTATTAGTTGGCATTTACCTATTGTCTTTTATCCATATTGCTTATAAGATAAGCAGAAGGCATTGCTTGTATCTGAAGAGACTGAATAAACAAAACAACAAATAGAAAGTAAGCAGGTAAGCAAACAAATATGACAGAAAGGAAATGAATGCAGTAGAGATTCTTTTTTTTCTTTTCCATTTTTATTAGGTATTTAACTCATTTACATTTCCAATGCTATACCAAAAGTCCCCCATACCCACCCACCCCCACTCCCCTACCCACCCACTCCCCCTTTTTGGCCCTGGTGTTCCCCTGTACTGAGGCATATAAAGTTTGCAAGACCAATGGGCCTCTGTTTCCTCTGATGGACAACTAGGCCATCTTCTATTACATATGCAGCTAAAGACACTAGCTCCAGGGGTACTGGTTAGTTCATAATGTTGTTCTACCTATAGGGTTGCAGATCCCTTTAGCTCCTTGGGTACTTTCTCTAGCTCCTCCATTGTGATCCATCCATTAGCTGACTGTGAGCATCCACTTCTGTGTTTGCTAGGCCCCGGCATAGACTCACAAGAGACAGCTACATCTGGGTCCTTTCGATAAAATCTTGCTAGTGTATGCAATGGTGTCAGCGTTTGGATGCTGATTATGGGGTGGATCCCTGGATATGGCAGTCTCTATGAGTATAGGAAGACAGGCAAATGAGAATCACTAGCGCCATGGACATCATATCCTGAGACTAGGGCTGAGTTACATCTTCTAAGAGAATGACTTTTTACTTATTTCCTTTTAAATAAAAATGGCCAATTCATTTGAAAGACCAATAAATGGGTGTTTTGTCTTGCTTTGGGGAATGACTGAGAGATCCATGTAGTAGCAGGAAGCACCAATCTGATATTTACCATGGTTAGAATTTTTTGTATTTTTGTAAAAAAAAAGATGCTTGATTTAAACAACTTGAAAAGAAAAGGATATATTGTAAATGAAGTAAGGCAAGGCATGATGGAGCTGATCAAATCAAATAATGATAGCCAGAAACAGAGAGGAGAAAAATGAATATATCTGCACCAAATAATGAGCTTTCTTCTTTTCTCCCATTCTATCCAGGTTTCCAGCTTATAAATGGTGCTACCTTCACCCAGGATATATCTTCTTTCCTTCTTCAGTTTCATTTCTGTTGCTCAGATGAACTACCATGAAAAAAAGAAATATAGAGGATAAAGATTATCTTAGCTCACAATTTCAGGTTCATTAATACGAGGAAGTTAAGATAACAAGGAGTTTTGCTAAACATGTCACATCCACAATCAAAGCAAAAAAGAAGAAGAAGAAGAAGAAGAAGAAGAAGAAGAAGAAGAAGAAGAAGAAGAAGAAGAAGAAGAAGAAGATACCCACACCTTCTTGATTGTACTCTGCTCACTTTTTACATTCTTAAACTGTTCAGGACTTTCGTTGTAGAGAATGGTGCCACCAGAGTGGCCTGGGTCTTCCCAGATTGATGAAGTTAAGACAGTCCCAAACAGATATGCACACAGGCCAAACGACAGACAATCCCTCAGAGAGGCTTTTCCCAGATGATTCTAAGCTGTGTCAAATTAACAATTAAAGTTTATCATCAAGCTTCCTTGATGAGTTATCTCCAAAGCTCCTTCACAGAAACACTGAAAGGTCTGCTTTACTAATCTTGCAACTTTTCAATTCACCAGAGTAGAAAATCAAGATTATCCACAGCAATCACCTTCTTTCCCCCTGCTCTAAGATTGAAAAAGTCAGCTAAGAGAATCTTAACAAAGAAAATAATCTTATTGATTATGTTTCTTTTGTGCTATGGCAATAATACTCTATTCTTTTCTCCCCCCAATATATGTTATCAGAACATTGGTCCAAAATTAGTTGGGAATACTTTTTTTCACATACACAATTGCTATGACCATGTCTCCCAGTACTCTACCAAAACATTGTGGTAAATTTGCATCTTTTGCTTGCTTCTGATCTTAAAATGATTTCAGCATTTCCATGTTTCCTACTATAAAAGCTGTTCCTTTTTTTTCTGGTCATTTTTTAAAATTTTAATGTGTTATTATAAATTTTTTTATTAACTGGTTATTTTATTTATTTACATTTCAAATGTTATCCCCTTTCCTAGTCTTCCCTCCACAAACCCTCCCATCTCATCCCCCTCCACTTTGCCTCTAAGAAGGTGCTCCTCCATCCACCCACCCACTCCTACCTCACCCTTCTAGCATCCCCCTATGCTGAGGCAACTAGCCTGTTGGCTTTTTAAAGAAAATTTTAAAATGTTGAGACTCATCTTCTGGTCTGAGCCCGTGCTCTGAGTAGATCTTGGGAAAGAACTCCACAACCAGTCCCACAACACCCAGAGGAAGCTCCACTCCCAGGCACTCTAACACTCCCAAGATTATAAGATTAGAGGTGATAAGGACATAACATCTGCCCCAACATCAGAAGTAACTAGGACCTGCAGGACCCAGGCACCCAGGAACTCTGCCTGACCAATGGCACAGGTTCCTTCTGGTCTAGGCCAGTACCCTGAGCAGGCCTTGGATGTGAGCTGTGCAGCCAGTCCCACAACACAGAGAAGAAAATCCACTCCCAAGCACTCTAACACACCCAAGACCACAGGATTACAGGATCACAGTATCCCAGGAGCTTGATCACACCAGGATCTCAGGATTCCACAGGCAGTTTAACTTCTAGGAACTCTGACAAACCCATGGTCTTCGGAACACAGAGAAAACTGGACTCTGAGGAGTTCATACACAACCAGGATGACATGAAGGACAGGATCCAGTCAGATATAGAGAGGGAAGGTAGCACTAGAGATAATCAGATGGCAGGAGGCAAGCATAAGAACATAAGCAACAGAAATCAAGGTTACCTGACATCATTGGAACCCAGTTCTCCCACCATAGCAAGTCCTGGACACACACCATCACACTGGAAAAGCAAGATTCGAATCTAAAATCACTTGATAGAGGACTTTCAAAAGGATATAAATAACTCCATTAAAGAAATACAGAACACAGGTAAACAGCTAGAAACTCTTAAAGAGGAAACACAAAATCCCTTAAAGAATTCCAGGAAAACACAAATAGGCGAAGGAAGTGAACAAAACCACCCAAGATCTTAAAATAGAAATAGAAACAATAAAGAAATTACAAAGGGAGACAACCACAGAGATAAAATCATAGGAAAGAGATCAGGAGTCACAGATGCAAGTATCACCAACAGAATACAAGAGAGAGAAGAATCTCAGGTGCAGAAGATACCATAGAAAACATTGACACGGGTCCAGGACCCGCCGAACTTAGGAAATTAGTCTGAACAGGTGAGAGGGTGCGCCAGAGAACCTGACAGCTTCTGGAACGGGCAGAAGCACAGAGGCGCTGAGGCAGCACCCTGTGTGGGCCGGGGACAGCCGGCCACCTTCCGGACCGGAGGACAGGTGCCCGCCCGGCTGGGGAGGCGACCTAAGCCACAGCAGCAGCGGTCGCCATCTTGGTCCGGGACCCGCCGAACTTAGGAAATTAGTCTGAACAGGTGAGAGGGTGCGCCAGAGAACCTGACAGCTTCTGGAACAGGCGGAAGCACAGAGGCGCTGAGGCAGCACCCTGTGTGGGCCGGGGACAGCCGGCCACCTTCCGGACCGGAGGACAGGTGCCCGCCCGGCTGGGGAGGCGACCTAAGCCACAGCAGCAGCGGTCGCCATCTTGGTCCCGGGACTCCAAGGAACTTAGGAAATTAGTCTGCTTAGGTGAGAGTCTGTACCACCTGGGAACTGCCAAAGCAACACAGTGTCTGAGAAAGGTCCTGTTTTGGGCCTTCTTCTTCGGCCAGGAGGAGGTCCAAATACAAGATATCTGCGCACCTTCCCTGTAAAAGAGCTTGCCAGCAGAGAGTGCTCTGAGCACTAAAACTCAGAGGAGAGAATCTGTCTCCCAGGTCTGCTGATAGACGGTAACAAAATCACCAGAAGAACAATCTCTAAACAGAGTCAACTATAACTACTAACTCCAGAGATTACCAGATGGCGAAAGGGTAAACGGAGGAATCTTACTAACAGGAACCAAGACCACTCACCATCACCAGAACCCAGCACACCCACTTCGCCCAGTCCAGGGAACCCCAACACACCTGAGAACCTAGACCTAGATTTAAAAGCATATCTCATGATGATGGTAGAGGACATCAAGAAGGACTTTAATAAATCACTTAAAGAAATACAGGAGAACACTGCTAAAGAGTTACAAGTCCTTAAAGAAAAACAGGAAAACACAATCAAACAGGTAGAAGTCCTTACAGAAAAAGAGGAAAAAACATACAAACAGGTGATGGAAATGAACAAAACCATACTAGACCTAAAAAGGGAAGTAGACACAATAAAGAAAACTCAAAGCGAGGCAACACTAGAGATAGAAACCCTAGGAAAGAAATCTGGAACCATAGATTTGAGCATCAGCAACAGAATACAAGAGATGGAAGAGAGAATCTCAGGTGCAGAAGATTCCATAGAGAACATCGGCACAACAATCAAAGAAAATGGAAAATGCAAAAAGATCCTAACTCAAAATATCCAGGAAATCCAGGACACAATAAGAAGACCAAACGTACGGATAATAGGAGTGGATGAGAATGAAGATTTTCAACTCAAAGGTCCAGCAAACATCTTCAACAAAATTATTGAAGAAAACTTCCCAAATCTAAAGAATGAGATGCATATGAACATACAAGAAGCCTACAGAACTCCAAATAGACTGGACCAGAAAAGAAATTCCTCCCGACACATAATAATCAGAACATCAAATGCACTAAATAAAGATAGAATACTAAAAGCAGTAAGGGAAAAAGGTCAAGTAACATATAAAGGCAAGCCTATCAGAATTACACCAGATTTTTCACCAGAGACTATGAAAGCCAGAAGAGCCTGGACAGATGTTATACAGACACTAAGAGAACACAAACTGCAGCCCAGGCTACTATACCCAGCCAAACTCTCAATTATCATAGAGGGAGAAACCAAAGTATTCCACGACAAAACCAAATTCACGCATTATCTCTCCACGAATCCAGCCCTTCAAAGGATAATAACAGAAAAAAACCAATACAAGAACGGGAACAACGCCCTAGAAAAAACAAGAAGGTAATCCCTCAACAAACCTAAAAGAAGACAGCCACAAGAACAGAATGCCACCTTTAACAACTAAAATAACAGGAAGCAACAATTACTTTTCCTTAATATCTCTTAACATCAATGGTCTCAACTCGCCAATAAAAAGACATAGACTAACAAACTGGCTACACAAACAAGACCCAACATTTTGCTGCTTACAGGAAACTCATCTCAGAGAAAAAGATAGACACTACCTCAGAATGAAAGGCTGGAAAACAATTTTCCAAGCAAATGGTATGAAGAAACAAGCAGGAGTAGCCATCCTAATATCTGATAAGATTGACTTCCAACCCAAAGTCATCAAAAAAGACAAGGAGGGACACTTCATTCTCATCAAAGGTAAAATCCTCCAAGAGGAACTCTCAATTCTGAATATCTATGCTCCAAATACAAGAGCAGCCACATTCACTAAAGAAACTTTAGTAAAGCTCAAAGCACACATTGCGCCTCACACAATAATAGTGGGAGACTTCAACACACCACTTTCACCAATGGACAGATCATGGAAACAGAAACTAAACAGGGACACACTGAAACTAACAGAAGTGATGAAACAAATGGATCTGACAGATATCTACAGAACATTTTACCCTAAAACAAAAGGATATACCTTCTTCTCAGCACCTCATGGTACCTTCTCCAAAATTGACCACATAATAGGTCACAAATCAGGCCTCAACAGATTCAAAAATATTGAAATTGTCCCATGTATCCTATCAGATCACCATGCACTAAGGCTGATCTTCAATAACAAAATAAATAACAGAAAGCCAACATTCACATGGAAACTGAACAACACTCTTCTCAATGATACCTTGGTCAAGGAAGGAATAAAGAAAGAAATTAAAGACTTTTTAGAGTTTAATGAAAATGAAACCACAACGTACCCAAACCTTTGGGACACAATGAAAGCATTTCTAAGAGGGAAACTCATAGCTATGAGTGCCTTCAAGAAAAAACGGGAGAGAGCACATACTAGCAGCTTGACAACACATCTAAAAGCTCTAGAAAAAAAGGAAGCAAATTCACCCAAGAGGAGTAGACGTCAGGAAATAATCAAACTCAGGGGTGAAATCAACCAAGTGGAAACAAGAAGAACTATTCAAAGAATTAACCAAACGAGGAGTTGGTTCTTTGAGAAAATCAACAAGATAGATAAACCCTTAGCTAGACTCACTAAAGGGCACAGGGACAAAATCCTAATTAACAAAATCAGAAATGAAAAGGGAGACATAACAACAGATCCTGAAGAAATCCAAAACACCATCAGATCCTTCTACAAAAGGCTATACTCAACAAAACTGGAAAACCTGGACGAAATGGACAAATTTCTGGACAGATACCAGGTACCAAAGTTGAATCAGGATCAAGTTGACCTTCTAAACAGTCCCATATCCCCTAAAGAAATAGAAGCAGTTATTAATAGTCTCCCAGCCAAAAAAAGCCCAGGACCAGACGGGTTTAGTGCAGAGTTCTATCAGACCTTCAAAGAAGATCTAACTCCAGTTCTGCACAAACTTTTTCACAAGATAGAAGTAGAAGGTATTCTACCCAACTCATTTTATGAAGCCACTATTACTCTGATACCTAAACCACAGAAAGATCCAACAAAGATAGAGAACTTCAGACCAATTTCTCTTATGAACATCGATGCAAAAATCCTTAATAAAATTCTCGCTAACCGAATCCAAGAACACATTAAAGCAATCATCCATCCTGACCAAGTAGGTTTTATTCCAGGGATGCAGGGATGGTTTAATATACGAAAATCCATCAATGTAATCCATTATATAAACAAACTCAAAGACAAAAACCACATGATCATCTCGTTAGATGCAGAAAAAGCATTTGACAAGATCCAACACCCATTCATGATAAAAGTTCTGGAAAGATCAGGAATTCAAGGCCAATACCTAAACATGACAAAAGCAATCTACAGCAAACCAGTAGCCAACATCAAAGTAAATGGAGAGAAGCTGGAAGCAATCCCACTAAAATCAGGGACTAGACAAGGCTGCCCACTTTCTCCCTACCTTTTCAACATAGTACTTGAAGTATTAGCCAGAGCAATTCGACAACAAAAGGAGATCAAGGGGATACAAATTGGAAAAGAGGAAGTCAAAATATCACTTTTTGCAGATGATATGATAGTATATATAAGTGACCCTAAAAATTCCAACAGAGAACTCCTAAACCTGATAAACAGCTTCGGTGAAGTAGCTGGATATAAAATTAACTCAAACAAGTCAATGGCCTTTCTCTACACAAAGAATAAACAGGCTGAGAAAGAAATTAGGGAAACAACACCCTTCTCAATAGCCACAAATAATATAAAATATCTCGGCGTGACTCTAACGAAGGAAGTGAAAGATCTGTATGATAAAAACTTCAAGTCCCTGAAGAAAGAAATTAAAGAAGATCTCAGAAGATGGAAAGATCTCCCATGCTCATGGATTGGCAGGACCAACATTGTAAAAATGGCTATCTTGCCAAAAGCAATCTACAGATTCAATGCAATCCCCATTAAAATTCCAACTCAATTCTTCAACGAATTAGAAGGAGCAATTTGCAAATTCATCTGGAATAACAAAAAAACCTAGGATAAAAAAACTCTTCTCAAGGATAAAAGAACCTCTGGTGGAATCACCATGCCTGACCTAAAGCTTTACTACAGAGCAATTGTGATAAAAACTGCATGGTACTGGTATAGAGACAGACAAGTGGACCAATGGAATAGAATTGAAGACCCAGAAATGAACCCACACACCTATGGTCGCTTGATCTTCGACAAGGGAGCCAAAACCATCCAGTGGAAGAAAGACAGCATTTTCAACAATTGGTGCTGGCACAACTGGTTGTTATCATGTAGAAGAATGCGAATCGATCCATACTTATCTCCTTGTACTAAGGTCAAATCTAAGTGGATCAAGGAACTTCACATAAAACCAGAGACACTGAAACTTATAGAGGAGAAAGTGGGGAAAAGCCTTGAAGATATGGGCACAGGGGAAAAATTCCTGAACAGAACAGCAATGGCTTGTGCTGTAAGATCGAGAATTGACAAATGGGACCTAATGAAACTCCAAAGTTTCTGCAAGGCAAAAGACACTGTCTATAAGACAAAAAGACCACCAACAGACTGGGAAAGGATCTTTACCTATCCTAAATCAGATAGGGGACTAATATCCAACATATATAAAGAACTCAAGAAGGTGGACCTCAGAAAATCAAATAACCCCCTTAAAAAATGGGGCTCAGATCTGAACAAAGAATTCTCACCTGAGGAATACCGAATGGCAGAGAAGCACCTGAAAAAATGTTCAACATCCTTAATCATCAGGGAAATGCAAATCAAAACAACCCTGAGATTCCACCTCACACCAGTGAGAATGGCTAAGATCAAAAATTCAGGTGACAGCAGATGCTGGCGAGGATGTGGAGAAAGAGGAACACTCCTCCATTGTTGGTGGGATTGCAGGCTTGTACAACCACTCTGGAAATCAGTCTGGCGGTTCCTCAGAAAATTGGACATAGTACTACCGGAGGATCCAGCAATACCTCTCCTGGGCATATATCCAGAAGAAGCCCCAACTGGTAAGAAGGACACATGCTCCACTATGTTCATAGCAGCCTTATTTATAATAGCCAGAAACTGGAAAGAACCCAGATGCCCCTCAACAGAGGAATGGATACAGAAAATGTGGTACATCTACACAATGGAGTACTACTCAGCTATTAAAAAGAATGAATTTATGAAATTCCTAGCCAAATGGATGGACCTGGAGAGCATCATCCTGAGTGAGGTAACACAATCACAAAGGAACTCACACAATATGTACTCACTGATAAGTGGATACTAGCCCAAAACCTAGGATACCCACGATATAAGATACAATTTCCTAAACACATGAAACTCAAGAAAAATGAAGACTGAAGTGTGGACACTATGCCCCTCCTTAGAAGTGGGAACAAAACACCCATGGAAGGAGTTACAGAAACAAAGTTTGGAGCTGAGATGAAAGGATGGACCATGTAGAGACTGCCATATCCAGGGATCCACCCCATAATCAGCATCCAAACGCTGACACCATTGCATATACTAGCAAGATTTTATCGAAAGGACCCAGATGTAGCTGTCTCTTGTGAGACTATGCCGGGGCCTAGCAAACACAGAAGTGGATGCTCACAGTCAGCTAATGGATGGATCACAGGGCTCCCAATGGAGGAGCTAGAGAAAGTACCCAAGGAGCTAAAGGGATCTTCAACCCTATAGGTGGAACAACATTATGAACTAACCAGTACCCCTGAGCTCTTGACTCTAGCTGCATATGTATCAAAAGATGGCCTAGTCGGCCATCACTGGAAAGAGAGGCCCATTGGACACGCAGACTTTGTGTGCCCCGGTACAGGGGAACGCCAGGGCCAAAGGGGGGGAGTGGGTGGGTAGGGGAGTGGGGGTGGGTGGGTAAGGGGGACTTTTGGTATAGCATTGGAAATGTAAATGAGCTAAATACCTAATAAAAAATGGAAAAAAAAAAAAAAAAGACACAAGATCCTCATGTGTTGCCTGTGTCCTGGGCCATTCACTGACCAATCCTACTTGCCCTTAGGGGTTGGAGGTGAATTGGTTTGGAAAAAAAAAAAAAAAAAAAAAAAAAAAAAAAGAAAACATTGACACAACAGTCAAAGAAGTTACAAAAAGCAAAAAGCTTCTAACCCAAAACATCCAGGAAATCCAAGACACGATGAGAAGACCAAACCTAAGGATAGTAGGTATAGAAGAGAGCGAAGATTCCCAACTTAAAGGGCCAGTCAATATCTTCAACAAAATTATAGAAGAAAACCTCCCTAACCTAAAGAAAGAGATGCCCATGAACATACAAGAAGCCTACAGAACTCCAAATAATCTGGACCAGAAAAGAAATTCCTCCCGACACATAATAATCAAAAACACCAAATGAACAAAAAGAAAGAAAGAAAGAAAGAAAGAAAGAAAGAAAGAAAGAAAGAAAGAAAGAAAGAAAGAAAGAAAAATATTAAAAGGGCAAAGGGTAAAAGGTCAAGTAACATATAAAGGCAGACCTATAAGAATTGCACCAGACTTCTCACCAGTGACTATGAAAGCTAGAAGATCCTGGGCAGATGTTATACAGACCATAAGAGAATTCAAATGCTTGACAATACCAAATTTACACAGTATCTTTCCATAAATCTAGCTTTACAAAGGATAATAAATGGAGAACACAAACACAAGGAGGGAAACTACACCCTAGAAAAAGCAAGAAAGTAATCTTTCAACAATCCCAAAATAAGATAGCCACACAAACACAATTCCACCTCTAACAACAAAAAATAACAGGATGGAACAATCACCTTTCCTTAATATCAATGGACTCAATTCTCCAATAAAAAGACATAGACTAAAATGTTAAGGCTTATTCTTCCCATACTTAACTTTTTGAGAATTTTTATTATGAAGATATGTTAAAGTTAATCTAACCACTTTTCTGAATCTACTGAAATATGGATGTGCCTTTTGTTCTCTATTAACATGTGTGACATTTATAGAATCATCATTATTGAATTATCTTCATATCCTAAAGTGGAATTCTAATTAATGATGGTGATTTGCCCTTTAAATGTGTTATCAAACTTGTTTTGCTAATATTTTGTCTAGAATACTTGCTGCTATCTTAAACAGACATATTGCCCTATAGTTTCTATTTTGTAATGTCCTTGTCTGGTATTTATATAATGATAATTCTAACTTCCTAAAAAGAGTTTGGATGTGCTCCCACTATTTCAATTTTAGAGGAGTTTGGAAGGAAAGTATGATATGTTTAGAATAAAAGACTGGGTATAGGACACTCAGGTGAATGGTTTGATGTCTAAGCAATACAAAAGAATGTAAGAGTTGGTTAAAATTGGCTTTAAATAAATTCTTTGAGACTGGGTGTACATCTTTTACTAATAGGAAGAGTCAACCCTGCTCAAATTTGTAACTGGATCTCTCCTAATACTTTGTTTCTTTAGCTTGCATATGGTAGATGTTTTTAAATGAGTTGGTTTCAACAAAAGTACAAAGCTTGGAACTGTGATACTGATTTCCTATCCTCTACTCTCTGTTTCTACATTTGTACTTTTGATACTTGCCCTATGTAGGTCAAATGGGAAACTGAAATTTTAAAACCTAAATTTGCTTTTGAACTGTCAGCTTACTCATATTTGTATGTCTCATATACCTTTAAAATAAAATAATCCATGTCAAATAGGGCCCGGAACATAGTAAATCCTGGATAAAATAATGACTCTTATCATTAACCGTAGGTGCACTGTAATGGCTCTTTCAGCTTCCCATTAAAAAAAGGTTCCAGATTAGTGTTAATGTTTCTAATGTTAATGCTGCTGCATTTTCCTTTATGTTCTTTAACATTACTCATTCATATGTTACATTTACTTCACTAATGAGCTTTTACATATAATGGAACCAGGACCAATCATTTAAGTATCTGCCACACAGTTTAAATTAGTAAAACTGGGATTTAAAAACCCACACAACCATGAAGCCTAAGGTTTTCTATGCTATCAATTTCTGCCTTTTCTCTGGTTTAAAAAAATGCACCATTATGAGCTTATTAGTTACATAAAATGGAATACATAAATTTAATATTGAAAATAATCTATTTCCTTTTGAATTGGAGTGAGCTTATACTTACTTGCTAGAATAGTTTTTAAGTCTTTCCAACACAATATGGCATCATTATTACAACTTGAAATGAGTTATGACTGATGGAATGTCTGTACCATGGAAGGTATCAATGCAAAAATAACATACCAAGGATTTTTCTCCCTCCCCTCTTCCTCTTTCTCCTCCTCCTCCTTCTCATTCTGCCATAAATTACCAGATATAATAACAGAATTTTGTCACTTGAGAAAAGTAAAGGTGAGAAGAAGCTAAGGCTGATCCAATATATAAAAGATCCAATGTAACATCCTAGCTATTATGAAGTCTTTCCTTTATTTAGATAGAAATAAAATAAATGGACAGAAGGTAGAATGTGGGGGAAAGATGAAAGGAGAACAAAAAGAAGGAGAGGGAGAAGGAGAGGAAGAAATAAGGAAGGTAAGCAGAAGCAACAGAAAGAGGAGGTACAAGAAGAGGAGGGCAGATAATAAAGTGTAGGGAAATACAAATAACCACAGACTATATTAGAAGGAATTTTCAAAAATCAAGTCATCAAGAACTTCTAACAGCAAGTGCACATAAAAGTTACCTAGAATAACCATTTAAATTGGTATTTTCCTGAAGTACATACTAAGTGAGACAATCTAAAGGAAGTCAGTGGTTTTAGTAAATAGCTCCAGGTATTATAATGTAATGGAGACTGCCATTTGAGAGATACTTGTTATCAGTCATCCTTGTATCACATGTATGAAACAATGTATGCCTTTATCTAATATGAGTTTAAGCTTACCTTCAAATTTTAAGCATTTTATCTCAAGACATTTATAAGACATATACTTTGCACACTGTGAGAACAGAATACACTTTCAGACTAATGGCATATTTTCTATTTGTTTTCTGTTTTTAATGCCTTACATTGGCACAGTGACTTATAGTTTAATGGGGCAAAACTGTATATGAAGAGATCTTTTGTTCTTTGAGTCTTTATATGCACTGTCTTCTTTGGGATTCAGGAAAGGATTATCAGAAAATGTTTGTGTGTGTGTGCTTGTGTGTGCAGAATGAGAGAGAGGGTTGCCTCAAGAATGGCCTCATTTCAGGGCCCTGTGAAGGGCTTAGAGTGCTCAGGGATGCCCTGCTTTGGCACTGAGTGCAAAGGCATGGGACGGCTCACTGAAAGAAGCTAGTTGCAATCACTGGCAGGGAGAGCAATAAAAACAGAGACTTTGTTCTCAAAAGCTTGCTGAAAGCATAACATTGGGCTATTGAGACAGCTCAGTCTCTCTCACACACTCCCACTCATCTTTGCCAAGGTGCAGGACGGCCCTGCTTAGTCCAGCACGCAGAGAATTGCTCCCTCTGAAAGGAACCAAGTAGCTCACAGACAGCAATAAAGTTCTTGAAAGAATGTGCCAAAGGAAAGGGTTTTTTTTTTGTTTTGTTTTGTTATTTTGTCTTTAATTTGTTTACAATTTAAGTCTGGGGTTTATCAGCAAGGATAACTTGGAGGCATTCAGGATTTTGTGAGGGATATTCTTATTCTCTCTCTCTCTCTCTCTCTCTCTCTCTCTCTCTCTCTCTCTCTCTCTCTCTCTCTCTCTCTCTCTCCCTCTCTCTCATCATGCAAAGCTCAAATAATGACATGATTTTCTCTGGATTTTTTCTTGATTCATTTTAAGGTATGAATGAAATGTATTATATTGGTAATATTTCACCCTTTAATCCTGAAAGAATGTTCCCCAACTAGTCTTCTTTGTTGTGATAAAGATTATAATTTAGTTCTGGACAACTAGTTTTCTAGATATGAGTGAATGAATGCAATGAATGATTAAATAGATGGATGTAAATGAGGCATCTACCTCATAGTGATAATGCTTGAAGAAAGAACACATCCAAAATCCTTGCTTAGGAGAAAAAATACTGATTCACTAATTCATCCACATAGCAATTTACCAAGCAACTATCATAAGCCAGACCCTATGACAATAGCTAAGAGTGTCTATTTCAGTGATTGTCACAGATGAACAAGCATGAGAATGACTTGTAGGGCGAACTGAAACAAAGGATTCTGGCTTCACCCCAGAGTCTCTGATTCATTAATTCGGGAGCAAAGCCCAAGAATATGCATTTCTAAAAAGTACTTGAGAGATGGTGATGATTAAAGAAGTTGACTTTTTAAGTAACACTCACTGTTCATAAAATGAAAAAATAAGACAATGGTTAGATACACAGCAGTGAGCAGTAAGTGCCATGCAGGATTCTCTGGGAACACAGAGGAGGAACACTTGATCCAGGTCGTCAAGGAAGATCAAAAATGGCTTTCTGAAAGTGGAGGGTACTTTAACTGAGTCTTAGGTGCTGATTATATTTTTAGTCAAGTGAAAAAAATCACAAAGGCATCACCAAAATGAGAAAAGAGAAGTCTGCAGACAGATTAGAGAAATACCATGATGGTTCTAAGGACTAGTATGTTTTCTGTGGTAGTAGTTGGAGCAGACAGCAAATGTTTCCTACAACACGTGGAATAAACCTGCCACAGAAAAGGCACTTGATTAGCATGTAAAGAAATTACACAGAGATACCATAAATTTAACAGATCTCTAGAAGAACCTGTGATATGTTCCTAGGTTCGATTGTCAGGAATTGTCAAAAATCCTTTGGTAGAAAAGGCAAGATAATGCTTTCAGAATGAAGAAGCAATTTACCAGAAATAATGTGGTAGAGAACAACTAGTAAGGTTGACTGGATCCACAGTAATTTCTTCTGTGTTCTAGAAAAGAAACCTAGTATAAGGTCCACAGTTTCCCCCAGGATTAAGGTTAAATGTTTTTGCCTTAAGTCATACCAGATATTTCTAGGAAAAGGTACATAAAGCAAGCAGGGCAATTGGTGCAATCTCCTAGAATCATCTGAAATGAAGTGAAGGAGATGGTTTAAATTTCCCTCTAAAGTTTGTGAGATATGTAGCGTAGGAACAGTTGACCGCCAGGGTTCCCAGAAGAATCTGAGGGAAAGAAGACACAACAGCAAGAAAACCAGAGATCAGTAAGGGGAACACCAGCAGCATTTTCACTCTGCTACTAAATGTCCCTGATGCCCTATCCCTGCCAG
Source organism: Mus musculus (assembly GCF_000001635.26). Classification (NCBI taxonomy): domain Eukaryota; kingdom Metazoa; phylum Chordata; class Mammalia; order Rodentia; family Muridae; genus Mus; species Mus musculus. The sequence goes on from NC_000086.7 coordinate 66,463,611, forward strand.
TTCTCTTTCTTGATACATTAAATTCCTCAATATCTCTTTACCTCTCCTTCTTCCTCCCTCTCTTTCTCCCTCTCTTCTTCTCTCTCTCCATAAGCCATTTAGATCAAGTTCAATTTCTGTCACTTGCAATCTAATCAGTTGTGACTGCTCTAGTCAGCAATCACTAGGGATCTGAAGCATGAAATAGATACTGAATGGACTTATGTTATAGAGGATGAACCTGTAGTAGAAGTTTCCCTGGGCCAGTAGTGTTTATTTCTGCCTCAGCACAGTGAGCAGGGTTTAGTCAAAGCAAAGCAACAGGATATCTTCCAAAATTGGGACAATAGGACAAAAATCTAGAGGGTTTTTTGGTTTGATTTTATTTGTTTGTTTTGTTTTGGGGGGGGTCTTTTTAGAATATGTTTTTAAATACTAATTTGGTCTGCTTGGCAGTACAGAGGGTTTCTTACATAGAATGAAATATCAAATCTAGAAAAGCCAGAGCTTTTAAGAGCATGACTTGGACAACTGCTTTCATTCCTTTTGCTGTTAACAGTCTCTCATTCTCATTTTCTCTCTCTCTCTCTCTCTCTCTCTCTCTCTCTCTCTCTCTCTCTCTCTCTCTCTCTCTCTCTCTCTCTTTATCATTTTATCCCTATCTCTCCCTTTCCCTTTCTTTCTGGCAACAGGTTTTCTTGTGTATGTTTTCTGGGTTGCGTAGTACATATGAGTACACATCATAAATATACAACTAAATTATAAAAGATTTCTGGGGACTGGCAATGGGCCTTGGAGTTGAAGCTAGGATACACATTCCCTTGACCCAGAAGCACCTATGTTACAAGTGTAAAGTATAGTCACACGGTGCATCATGTCCTTCAAGTGCTGTCATGACAAGCACTGGGCTGGAAGTCAGAGGATCTGCTCTAAGACAAGTCATTTGTATCTCTAAATATCATGTTCCTCATCTGTAAAGTCAGGATGATAATGATCACTGTCCATTTCTCACAAGGTAGCTATGCAGAGATCTGAGATCACAAGCATGGAAGCTCTTCTGTGCTCTAAAGAATTTTAAGCAGGTTGCAAAGATTAATACATGATTTAACTCTCTATTTCAGCAATTCTGCACCAAGCCATTCCTGACCTGCCACTTATAGTAAGTTTTTGTTGGTTGTGCAGTTTTTCCCAAGCAGCCACCTCTGTTTAGAAGGATTGCTTCCCCTACACATTCCAGGAAGGCCTTTCTTTTGCAAGGCTTCCTCTCCCTCGCTCCTTTTATTTCTTTTTATTTCAGATCCGACAAGCTGCAATTACAAATTACATTCAAGACATTTTAAATAGACTGAGAAAGTATGCACATGCCCTGGTCCTTAGAGACCATGTTTTCTTATCAGGTTGTCTCTCCTTTATTAATGCTGTCCCAGGATCCCTTTCTTTAAGCATCTTCTTGTCTTTTATGGGAGGGAGCCTTGTCTCACAACTGACAATATGCTTCCAGGAACCATTCATCTTCTCTTTCACGCACACCACATTTAGCATTCTCTCATGTTTCAGTCAGGGGAGTGCACAGACTGCAAATCCGCTGGGTCCCAGCCTGATGCTGGGAGCAGGGCACACCTGTCTGGCGCTGCCAGTTCTACCCTGATTTATTCAGAGATGGAAGTGAATGCCCTGAACAGCTTCAGTCCTAGGAAGTCCTTGTCAATGCAATGAGCTATCTATGCCTTCAGGGAATCACCCAAGAGATGCATTTAAATCTGCTGTCTTTTTGTTTTTACATGGATGAAGCAAGAGCAGGATGGCTACAGTGTTTTTGCTGTAATGGGATGTGCAGAATTCTGTCACTTCCACACTTGACTTTCTGTGCCATACTGTGTCATTGGCAAGATCTCCAAATTCCTGGCCCTTTTTAAGCTTTACAGTGTGCAACAGAAGAAAGATTTCAATTGTAAGGTAAAAAGGCTGACTTCACTTTTATCTCCACGGATTCAAGCCAACACATGTCCAGAAACTTTTCTGTTAACAGGCCTGCATTTTAATAGCATGATTCCAAAAAGTGCCCATTTTCCTAATTATTTCAGAATTATGTGGACAGTAATTACCATCTTCCATTAGCAGCCCTAGTGGTAGTTAGAACAAATTTCAAATGCATCTAGCAAGTGCTTTACACTAATATGTCTGCTTTATTAACTTCAATCAAAAGACAGCAGTGACTCCTCATAGCAATAAGTTTGCTTTGATACATTCTCATCAAATATTGATCTGAATAGTCTGTAGGAGTGCTTAGTCAGGCAGTGTGAAATTTATTTACTGAATACATTAGTTTTATCCCCAAAATGCCAGTTGCTTTCTGAGAAAATCCGTTTCTTTAATGTTCCAACTTTATTAACATTAAAGTCAGTGTATCACTATTATTTGTGTGATTAATACAGGTCTTCAAAAATATTTTCAGTGCAAAAACTTGGACAGAAAAAGACAGAACTCAAAACAACATCAGATGATAAACCCATGTACTAGTTGCTCTGAATTCTCTTTTTCTGAGTACAAAATGAATATAAAAGGCTGAGTACCAGTGAGTGTGCCCTACCCCCAAGCAGCTTGACTTAAATGTGAATTGTGGAACTTGAACTTACAGAGATTCTCTTGAAATGGAGTTGATTTTTAATGCTTTTGTAAATTATTTTAACAGAGAACAGACTTGTAATATTTAAAATAACACAAATTCACAATGTGAGGGCATCTCTCCTTAGTGTATGTATCATGGAGGCTAGCTCCCAATTTCACATGTACTTTTCTGTTGCAGCTGAGGCCTGTGAGGTGACAGAGCAGTGAACAGAATACAGAGCAGGAGAAAGAGCCTGGCTGAAGAGTTCTGAAGGAGGAGATAGGCGAGGTTAGTACATAGTCTCTGACAGTCCTGTAGAACTGACAAGAGACAAAGTGCCAGGCATGAAATGGGAATTAGAAGGCCATTTAGCAATCCAAAATGGCAGCTGATCTGAAAGTTAACAAAGCTAACAGGAAATCAAAATTTAAAAGATGCTTCCCACCTTATTTCATTGGAGATTTGGAAGTGAGGTCAGAATAAATTATATATATATATATATATATATATATATATATATATATATATATATATATATATATATATTATATCTCTGATAAGGGGGAAAAAGAATGGAGGAAAAATAAGTCATTTTCCAGGATGAAGCATAAAACTACATTAAATGTGTGCAGTAACCAGATAGAGTCAATTGACTTGAAGTCATTTCAAATACAGAGGTCAGAGACACTGAAATCAGAATGACTCAAATGTTTATTAGTTACCTGCCATGGGCTGCAGTTTTGTTCTAAGTGGTGAGATGCTGATGAGAAGAACTTGATTTCTAAATTGTACCTGTTACCCATAATAATCTGTCTATCAGACCCAGATGCCTATAAGAATGTTTGAGAAGTCTGAGACATTGCATTCACATCCCCACATTTAATACCTAGATGAATGCTTTACCCAGCTCCATACTGATAAATGCATGGAAACCTTCTGAAAGTGTAGAAGTAGCAATTCAAGATTCAAAATGGTGAGGTTTAGTACACACAAAATGAAATGTTTCAATAAATAAGACTGACCCAGGTTCCAGATGGAAATCAAAAGACAACGTGAAAGAAAAAAAGTCATGTGCATGTGTTCTTAACTTATAGACAGAGGATATCTCCTTAATGAGACTTGCCTCTCAAAATACAAATTATGCAACAAGAACAGACACCTTTATGTTTAGCTTATGTTTAAGGAGATCTGCACATAGTAGACCATTTATATACCAAGGCGTTAATTGTTCAGGATTGTTAATAGCATTTCTGAGACACGCACAAAAATGTCATGTCCAAAGAATAAGTGACTTTGCTGAGTTCACAGAGCTAGTATCTATCAGAATCAAGACTCATTTATCAGACATTTTGCCAGTCTGATAAGTGGTAGCTCACTTCAGCAGTGTAGAACAAAGTATTCAAAGGTGGAAATGCAAGCTGAGACTAACAATGAGAACAGTATAATGGGATAGAGATAAGGTTTTTTTTTTTTTTTTGAAGCATGGGAAATAGCTATAATAAAAGAATACTAGTGAGTCAATAGAGAATTACCCTGTGTGTTCGAGAGAAGGAACTGGAAAACATTGCTTGTTATTTTGCAGTTACTTGAGAATAACACTAAGACCCTTCTGAAGGTTTATAATTATAAATCCAAAGGATCATTATAATACATTATGGTAATAATTACTAACCCAATTTGGATCAAGGTGAACGCAGCTTCTTTTCATCGAAGCGTAATTATTCTTTATTCAAGTAATTTCTGGATCTAGAATCTCTATGATTGAAAGGGAAACAGCACATTCACTCCAAACATTGTACATATAGTTATTGAGTAGCACAGATCTTTAATTGTAAACTGAATTTTTGCTTTCCTGGGGTCACTAGAGGACTGCACTCCATAATTGAACAATGGCTTAATGAATGTAATTTGGTGGCTCCACTTGCTAATGTGACTAGTTCCTACTGTTTATTTCATTTCAAAATTGGACACGATCAGATATGGAAACATAATTACACTGTGTAGAAATAAGTCCCAAGATTTCTAGACCTGACAGAAGAAAGCTTGTGGGCATGTAATTAAGAGAGGTGGAGGTGACCTAGTTTTGCTGAGTTCCCGGGATCAACCTGTATCAGCCTGTGGATCAATTCATCTGCTTGTCTATTCTCCTCTTAATAATCCTGACCTCATTTCTTATTGTTTGCACTAATGAATTAATTTGTAGTTTAGTTCTGTTGATTTAGAAATCCAAATAAGTGAGAGATTGGGAAGTGTCAATTAAGCAATTGTGGCATTCCTATTACAATGATTGCTCTGTTAGACTTGTTTTACATTCAGTATTTGAAGTTAATTTAGAGGCAGGGGTTATGAGATAGAATGGAGCTTTGACAAGGTCATTGTAAGGAACTGTTCAACTTAGAAATTATCACATGAAACTAAAATTCTTCCATAAAGAATTGTCAATATTGAAATTAATCATCTGGGAACAGTCACAATTCTCAGTGGCCCTCTACTTTACAAAGAATACTGATAAGTTTCTTTATCTTTGCATTCCAGGTGAGAGCTTAAGTTTCAGGAAAGGAGTTTGGTGAAGATAATACAAGGACTATGAGGCATCCTGGTGGAGATATTCAAGTGTTATTATATGTGTGAGGCCCGAGAGAGACTTCTAGCCTGGATATTTATCAAGAATATATTATCATAAAAAATTTTTCTGAAAGATCTATGATAATGAAAAATCCTATATTTATACTGTCAAGTATGGAAGCTACTGGTAACAACTAGGTACATAAAATGTGGTAAGTACTACTGAAGAGTTAAATACTTTATTTTCATTAATTTAAATTCATGATGGGTGTTACAAATAGAGAGGACGATTAAAGCAACCCAGTGAGAAAGATAAAAAAAACACCAGTAGCATTGAGAATGGGTAAGAACAATGCTAGGATGGTCAGAAACTCACAGATTTGATTAGACAATGGAAAGTGAAATTGCAAAATGAGGAGATAAATAGTGTGCAATAGTGATGAATTCAGATAGAATGAAGATTTTATAGGGACATGATCTACTCTTTACATAGTTATAAAATAGATACTAGAAGCATATTACTCAGAAGCATATCTTCAAAGGCACATAAAATGTTTTGGCAAATACTATTCATTTTATAAAAGTCTAGTATTTTGTCTCCAAAAAAGAAAATTCTATTCCGTTAGTCTTTATATGGCATGTTTCAAACAGGTGTTTGGAAACAAGCAACTTAATTCAGGCAGTGCTCTGCTCAGTAACAGGATGCTAATGAGTAGTTTTCAAAATAACCATTTGTTTGATCAAATTTAACCATTTAGAGTCTTTTCAAGACAATTTATGGGCTGTGTGGAGCTAGCTATAAACTTGTCTGGAGGATGGATGTGGAAACTGTATTCAGCGAAAAGCTCAAAGTGATAACACGGATATTTTCTTGACCATCTATTGAAGTCACTAAGGCCTAGGCTGTGCATCTCTGAAAAGAAAACCCTTTGAGATCAATGCCTACGTCTTTCATACATTGCCTGCACCTTCTTCAAGTTGTCCATCTGCCACTTCTTTCCTTGACTAGTTTGAACTCTTTACAATTCCATGTAAAAATCCCCACGGTTCACTAACTTTTAAAGAGCAGTATTTCTTGTCCACCCCATTTTGTGACAACATGCACAATGTAGTCAAACAACTGAAATATCTTGTCCCGAGCTTGAGAGATTCCAGTAGAGTAGAAAATACGCCATATAGAACTGTGCTCTAAAGCATTCACATTAGCTCATTGTGCCACAGTCATTCAGTGCAGAATACAAATGCAGACATTTTCATTATTCACTATCCAATCACTCTTAAATGATATGTCCAGAGAGGTCTGTTTAGGAAGCATAGCTCAAAGATCTGTTTTCTTATTTCCCAAGTCCATGCACCCCAATAGCTTCACTGTGCCACTCATGGTCGTCCCTAGTGATTTACTCCAACTGCTGTCTGACCCTGACTAATTCAATCTACTTACAAATACCAGCCTTACAAAAGCACTGGACTTTGACAGTTTGGAGCTCCTCTTTTAGAAGAAGCATTAGCACCCACTCTACAGTGTACAAGATACACAGTGAACAAGATGTGCAGTGAAGAAGATGTGTGACTCTTTCTGGAAAAAAAAGAGAGAGAGAGAGAACCTTACATTGAGTTGTTCCCCTGAGGCCTTCCTTCCAAAAAGAGAATCAAATGGGTGAGGAGAGTTAAAAGGAAAAAGAAATTATTCTAAAGGTTTTAGAAAAACAAAACAATGTCAGTCTGAAGCTGTTATTATATTGGAATGTGTAGCTAAAGAGCCATACAAATACTCTTAATAAAACTCTCCCATTGATTATCTAGTAAAAATATGCCTAAAATGACATTATCATTCTCAACGTAATTTGTACATATTTTTGCTAATGTATTTCAGCGCTAGCAACTTTAATATTTCTAATCAAATTTAATCCTTGTCTGCTATAACAACAGTTAGTAAATTCTATCTCAATAGTATTTGGGAAGCTTTTAAATTTACCTTGCCTATTCACTACAGAAAGTGCAATTTCAGGGCTCTAGTATGCAGTATGCAATGCTTCTTGCTTGTAACTAGCCTACTCTCACTTAAACATAAGTGAATCTCTTCCCTTCATGTCAGATGAAGGTATGGGAATGTAACTGTTCTACTAAGCTAAAGTAATTAATGTCCACCTGTATCAGAAAGCCATCACCTCTTTAGAAACTTGTAGGAAAATATTTCTGCTCAAGGAATTTGCTACTCAATTCACATGATTTCAACTCCTAAAGTGATCGTGCTTGGGTATTTAAGGTTAAGCTCTTCAATTGTCTAGAAATCATCCTTTCTCTTCCAATCCAACATAATTTTTATGTGAAATAAGATTGAGTGTATAGCCTAAACATTGGGTCTCAATTACAGAAAACTAGGAGCTTCTGTTTGAAAATCCTTTATTATCACATATTATCTGCACAGTCTGATGGGTTGTTATTTTCATATATGTATATAATATACTTTGGTCGTTTACCTCCTAGTCACTCTCTCCTGTCTCCTTCTAGTCTCCCTGATCTTTTTCCTCTTTCCAGCTAGCCCTACATCTATTTTTTTCCTTACTTGTGATCCAATTGTTTTCATAAGAGTTGCTTATAGGAGCAAGCACTAGGGTTTGTTTAGAGGAGGATGTCACCTTACCATTGACTATTCCACTGAAGAAAATGTTTCTGCCTCCTCTATCAACCATTAATTACATAGAGAACCTCAGGGAGGAACATGGCTCCTTGTAACCTGCTCCCCTTTGACTGGATGAGCCCAGGACAATTGTTGTATAGGTTTGATACAGGTAATTACAACTGCTCTAAGTTGCAAAAATGCAGCAGCCATACCATATCCACAAGTCAGAGTTCTGTACCACTCTCCTTCCCCCAACCCCACTTCCTCTGGGTCTTAAATTGTTTATCCTTCTTCTGGAAAAATGTTTCATAGGCTCAAAGAGGATGATACAAATGTGCTATCTCTGGATAAGTATTCAATAGTCACTTATCCTCATAAAATTGTACTTACTGCAAAAAAATAAATAAATAAATAAAAATGAAAATAAAAAAATTCTCTAACCAAAGCTGATGGCATTACTAATCTATGGGCATGAATACAATTGCATAGAAAGAAATATGAGAAATACATTGTATTCATTTATCAAAACAACAGAAATAGTTTCCCCACTAGAGACAATAACTTTCTTATCCATGAGCTTTTAACCAGGTTTACAGTGCTACATGTGAATTCTTTACTGCCTCAAGTTCAGTCAAAAGATTCTTATGCCCAACCCACACTGAACCACTATTGTATTGGTGAACATACCTTTCCTGAATAGTCAGTAGTATTGGATAGAGAGTCCATAGATGAGTAAGACTTCTGGTGGAGTTCTTCAAAGGCCTGCATAACAACTTCTATCACCATGACAGCTACACAGCACAGAGAATACTTGCAGTTCAGTTGTACCTTGATTTCTCTATGTCTTGAAAGAATAGCATGTGGTATCTTCGGCAATGGGGTTTTGCCATTTAGTTCTAGAGGTCAACCAATAGGAACGCAAATTGTTTTGGAAGCGTCCAAAGCTATTTATATGCTGGTGGTTGCCTCTCTAACAAGCAACTTGTATGATATTTTATTCAAAACCCTTTCTTTAAATATTATTAAATTATTAAAAAATTAATAATCTGCAAATTCAAGTTTCTCAAGCAGCTCTAACAAAAATACTACTATGAACAGCTCTTAATGAATTTCCAAACACAGCTAAGGACAAACTTCCCTGAATTTATTTGTAAAATATGTGGTTACAATATAGCTTGGATTTCTTATTCTTATTCTTATTCTTACTCTTGTTATTATTATTACATATTTTCCTCAATTAAATTTCCAATGCTATCCCAAAAGTCCCCCACACCCCCCCCCCACTCCCCTACCCAACCATTCCCATTTTTTGACCCTGGCATTCCCCTGTACTGGGGCATATAAAGTTTTCATGCCCAATGGGCCTCTCTTTCCAGTAATGGCTGACTAAGCCATCTTTTGATACATATGCAACTAGAGACAAGAGCTCTGGGGTACTGGTTAGGTCAATGTGGCATCTGCAGGGTTGCAGATCTCTTTAGCTCCTTGGATACTTTCTCTAGCTCCTCCATTGGGGGCCCTGTGATCCACCCAATAGCTGACTGTGAGCATCCACTTCTGTGTTTGCTAGGCCCAGGCCTAGTCTCACAAGAGACAGCTATATCACAGTCCTTTCAGCAAATGCTTGCTAGTGTATGCAATGGTGTCATCCTTTGGAGGCTAATTATGGGATGGATCCCTAGATATGGCAGTCTCTAGATGGTCCATCCTTTTGTCTCAGCTCCAAACTTTGTCTTTGCAACTCCTTCCATGGGTGATTGTTTCCAATTCTAATAAGGGGCAAAGTATCCACACTTTGGTCTTCGTTCTTCTTCAGTTTCATATGTTTTGCAAATTGTACCTTATATCTCGCTATACTAAGTTTCTGGGCTAATATCCACTTATCAATGAGTACATATCATTTGAGTTCTTTTGTGATTGTGTTACCTCACTCAGAATGATGCCCTCCAGATCCAACCATTTGCCTAGGAATTTCATAAATTCATTCTTTTTAATAGCTGAGTAGTACTCCATTGTGTAAATGTACCACATTTTCTGTATCCAATCCTCTGTTGAGGGGCATCTGGGTTCTTTCCAGCTTCTGGCTATTATAAATAAGGCTGCTATGAATATAGTGGAGCATATGTCCTTCTTACCGGTTAGGACATCTTCTGGATATATGCCCAGGAGAGGTATTTGGGGATCCTCCAGTAGTACTATGTTCAATTTTCTGAGAAACCGCCAGACTGATTTCCAGAGGGGTTGTACAAGCTTGCAATCCCACCAACAATGGAGGAGTGTTCCTCTTTCTTCACATCCTCGCCAGCATCTGCTGTCACCTGAGTTTTTGATCTTAGCCATTCTGACTGGTGTGAGGTGGAATTTCAGGGTAGTTTCGATTTGCATTTCCCATATGACTAAGGATGTTGAACATTTTTTCAGGTGCTTCTTAGCCATTCGGCATTCCTCGGGTGAGAATTCTTTGTTCAACTCTGACCCCAATCTTTTAGGGTGGTTATTTGATTTTCTGGAGACCACCCTCTTGAGTTCTTTATATATATTGGATATTAGTCCCCTATCTGATTTAAGATAGGTAAAGATCTTTTCCCAATCTGTTGGTGGCCTTTTTGTCTTATTGACGGTGTCTTTTGCCTTGCAGAAGCTTTGCAGTTTCATGAGGTCCCATTTGTCAATCCTCAATCTTACAGCACAAGCCATTGCTGTTCTATTCAGGAATTTTTCCCCTGTGCCAATATCTTCCAGGCTTTTCCCGACTTTCTCCTCTATAAGTTTCAGTGTCTCTGGTTTTATGTGAAGTTCCTTGATCCACTTAGATTTGACCTTAGTACAAGGAGATAGGAATGGATCAATTAGCACTCTTCTACATGATAAAAACCAGTTGTGCCAGCACCATTTGTTGAAAATGCTGTCTTTCTTCCACTGGATGCTTTTAGCTCCCTTGTGGAAGATCAAGTGACCATAGGTGTGTGGGTTCATTTCTGGGTCTTCAATTCTATTCCATTGGTCTACTTGTCTGTCACTATACCAGTACCATGCAGTTTTTATCACAATTGCTCTGTAATACAGCTTTAGGTCAGGCATAGTGTTTCCCAGAGGTACTTTTATCCTTGAGAAGAGTTTTTGCTATCCTAGGTTTTTTGTTATTCCAGATGAATTTTCAGATTGCTCTAATTCGTTGAAGAATTGAGTTGGAATTTTGATGGGGATTGCATTGAATCTGTAGATTGCTTTTGGCAAGATAGCCATTTTTACTATATTGATCCTGCCAATCCATGAGCATGGGAGATCTTTCCATCTTCTGAGATCTTCTTTAATTTCTTTCTTCAGAAACTTGTAGTTTAGTTTTTGTTTTGTTTTTTTATTCAATTAGGTATTTTCCTCATTTATATTTCCAATGCTATCCCAAAAGTCCCCCATATCCACCCCACCAATCCCCTAGCCACCCTCTCTCCCTTTTTGGCCCTGGCGTTCCCCTGTACTGGGGCATATAAAGTTTGCAAGTCCAAAGGGCCTCTCTTTCCAGTGATGGCTGACTAGGTCATCTTTTGATACATATGCAGTTAGAGACAAGAGATCTGGGGTACTGGTTAGTTCATATTGTTGTTCCACATATAGGGTTGCAGTTCCCTTTAGCTCCTTGAGTATTTTCTCTGGCTCCTCCATTGGGGGCAGTGTGACCCATCGACTAGCTGACTGTGAGCATCTAATTCTGTGTTTGCTAGGCCCCTGCATAGATTAACAAGAGATGGCTATATCTGGGTCCTTACAGCAAAATCTTGCTAGTGTATGCAATGGTGTCAGCGTTTAGAAGCTGATTATGGGATGGATCCCTGGATATGGCAATCACTAGAAGGTCCATCCTTTTGTCACAGCTCCAAATTTTGTCTCTGTAACTCCTTCCATGGGTGTTTTGTTCCCTTTTCTAGGAAGAGGCAAAGTGTCCACATATTGGTCTTCGTTCTTCTTGAGTTTCATGCATTTAGCAAATTGTATCTTATATCTTGGGTATCCTAAGTTTCTGGGCTAATATCCACTTATCAGTGAGTACATATTGTGAGAGTTCTTTGTGATTGGGTTAACTCACTCAGGATGATGCCCTCTAGGTCCATCCATTTGCCTAGGAATGTCATAAATTCATTCTTTTTAATAGCTGAGTAGTACTCCATTGTGTAAATGTACCACATTTTCTGTATCCATTCCTCTGTTGAGGGGCATCTGGGTTCTTTCCAGCTTCTGGCTATTATAAATAAGGCTGCTATGAACATAGTGAAGCAAGTGTCCTTCTTACTGGTTGGGACATCTTCTGGATATATGCCCAGGAGAGGTATTTCGGGATCCTCCAGTAGTACTATGTCCAATTTTCCGAGGAACCGCCAGACTGATTACCAGAGTAGTTGTACAAGCTTGCAATCCCACCAACAATGGAGGAGTGCTCCTCTTTCTCCACATCCTTGCCAGCATCTGCTGTCACCTGAATTTTTGATCTTAGCCATTCTGACTGGTGTGAGGTGGAATTTCAGGGTTGTTTTGAGTTGCATTTCCCTGATGATTAAGGATGTTGAACATTTTTTCAGGTGCTTCTCTGCCATTAGGTATTCCTCAGGTGAGAATTCTTTGTTCAGCTCTGAGACCCATCTTTTATTTGATTTTCTGGAGCCCACCTTCTTGAGTTCTTTATATATATTGGATATTAGTCCCATATCTGATTTAAGATAGGTAAAGATCCTTTCACAATCTGTTGGTGGCCTTTTTGTCTTATTTTCGGTGTGTTTTGCCTTGCAAGAGCTTTGCAGTTTCATCAGGTCCCATTTATCGATTCTCGATCTTACAGCACAAGCCATTGCTGTTCTATTCAGGAATTTTTCCCCTGTACCAATATCTTCGAGGCTTTTCCCTACTTTCCCCCTCTATAAGTTTCAGTGTCTTTGGTTTTATGTGGAGTTCCTTGATCCACTTAGATTTGACCCTATTACAAGGAGATAGGAATGGATCAATTCGCATTCTTCTACATGATAATGGCCAGTTGTGCCAGCACCATTTGTTGATGCTGTCTTTTTTCCACTGGATGGTTTTAGCTCCCTTGTTAAAGATCAAGTGACCATAGGTGTGTGGGTTCTTTTCTGGGTCTTCAATTCTGTTCCATTGGTCTATTTGTCAGTCACTATACCAGTACCATGCAGTTTTTATCACAATTGCTCTGTAGTACAGGTCTAGGTCAGGCATGGTGATTCCACCAGAGGTTCTTTTATCCTTGAGAAGAGTTTTTGCTATCCTAGGTTTTTTGTTATTCCAGATGAATCTGCCAATTGCCCTTTCTAATTCGTTGAAGAATTGAGTTGGAATTTTGATGGGGATTGCATTGAATCTGTAAATTGCTTTTGGCAAGATAGCCATTTTTACTATATTTATCCTGCCAATCCATGAGCATGGGAGATCTTTCCATCTTTTGAGATCTTCTGTAATTTCTTTCTTCAGAGACTTATCATAGTTCTTATCATACAGATCATGCACTTCCTTAGTTAGAGTCATGCCAAGGTATTTTATATTATTTGTGACTATTGAGAAGGGTGTTCTTTCCCTAATTTCTTTCTCAGCCTGTTTATCCTTTGTGTACAGAAAGGCCATTGACTTGTTTGAGTAAATTTTATACACAGGTACTTGATTGAAGCTGTTTATCAGGTTTAGGAGTTCTCTGGTGGACTTTTTAGGGTCACTTATATATACTATCATATCATCTGCAAAAAGTGATATTTTTTATGTCTTCCTTTCCAATTGGTATCCCCTTGATCTCCTTTTGTTGTCGAATTGCTCTGGCTAGGACTTCAAGTACAATGTTGAATAGGTAGGGAGAGAGTAGACAGCCTTGTCTAGTCCCTGATTTAAGTGGGATTGCTTCCAGCTTCTCACCATTTACTTTGATATTGGCTATTGGTTTGCTGTAGATTGCTTTTATCATGTTTAGATATGGGCCTTGAATTCCTGATCTTTCCAAGACTTTTATCATGAATGGGTGTTGGATTTTGTCAAATGCTTTTTCTGCATCTAACAAGATGATCATGTGATTTTTGTTTTTGAGTTTGTTTATATACTGGATTACGTTGATGGATTTCCCTATATTGAACCATCCCTGCATCCCTGGGATGAAACCTACTTGGTCAGGATAGATGATTGTTTTGATATGTTCTTGGATTCGGTTAGCAAGAACTTTATTGAGGATTTTTGCATCGATATTCATAAGGGAAATTGGTCTGAAGTTCTCTATCTTTGTTGGGTCTTTTTGTGGTTTAGGTATCAGAGTAATTGTGGCTTCATAGAATGAGTTGGGTAGAGTACCTTCCGTTTCTATTTTGTGGAATAGTTTGTGAAGAACTGGGATTTGATCTTCTTTGAAGGTCTGATAGAACTCTGCACTAAACCCATCTGGTTCTGGGCTTTTTTTTTTTTTTTTTTGGTTGGGAGAATATTAATGACTGCTTCTATTTCTTTAGGGGATATAGGACTGTTTAGATTATTAACCTGAACTTGATTTAACTTTTGTACCTGGTATCTTTATAGAAATTTGTACATTTCGTCCAGGTTTTCCAGTTTTGTTGAGTATAGCCTTTTGTAGAAGGATCTGATGGTGTTTTGGATTTCTTCAGGATCTGTTGTTATGTCTCCCTTTTCATTTCTGATTTTGTTAATTAGGATGTTCTCCCTGTGCCCTCTAGTGAGTCTAGCTAAGGGTTTATCTATCTGGTTGATTTTCTCAAAGAACCAACTCCTCGTTTGGTAAATTCTTTAAATAGTTCTTCTTCTTTCCAACTTGGTTGATTTCACCCCTGAGTTTGATTATTTCCTGCCGTCTACTCCTCTTGGGTGAATTTTCTTCCTTTTTTTCCTAGAGCTTTTACATGTGTTGTCAAGCTGCTAGTGTGTGCTCTCTCCCGTTTCTTCTTGGAGGCACTCATAGCTATGAGTTTCCCTCTTAGAAATGCTTTCATTTTGTCCTATAAGTTTGGGTACGTTGTGGCTTCATTTTCATTAAACATTAAAAAGTCTTTAATTTCTTTCTTTATTCCTTCCTTGACCAAGGTATCATTGAGAAGAGTGTTATTCAGTTTCCACGTGAATGTTGGTTTTCCATTATTTATGTTGTTATTGAAGATCAGCCTTAGGCTATGGTGGTCTGATAGGATGCATGGGACAATTTCAATATTTTTGTATCTGTTGAGGCCTGTTTTGTGACCAATTATATGGTCAATTTTGGAGAAGGTCCAATGAGGTGCTGAGAAGAAGGTATTTCCTTTTGTTTTAGGATAAAATGTTCTATAGATATCTGTCAGATCCATTTGTTTCATAACTTCTGTTAGTTTCACTGTGTCCCTGTTTAGTTTCTGTTTCCACGATCTGTCCATTGACAAAAGTAGTGTGTTGTAGTCTCCCACTATTATTGTGTGAGGTGCAATGTGTGCTTTGAGCTTTACTAAAGTGTCTTTAATGAATGTGGCTGCCCTTGCATTTGGAGCATAGATATTCAGAATTGAGAGTTCCTCTTGGAGGATTTTACCTTTGATGAGTATGAAGTGTCCCTCCTTGTCTTTTTTGATAACTTTGCATTGGAAGTCGATTTTATCCGATATTAGAATGGCTACTCCAGCTTGTTTCTTCAGACCATTTGTTTGGAAAATTGTTTTCCAGCCTTTCACTCTGAGGTAGTGTCTGTCTTTTTCCCTGAGATGGGTTTCCTGTAAGCAGCAGAATGTTGGGTCCTGTTTGTGTAGCCAGTCTGTTACTCTATGTCTTTTTATTGGGGTATTGAGTCCATTGATATTAAGAGATATTAAGGAAAAGTAATTGTTGCTTCCTTTTATTTTTGTTGTTAGAGTTGACATTCTGTTCCTGTGGCTGTCTTCTTTTTGGTTTGTTGAGAGATTACTAGCACGTGATTTCTGTCCTTGTATTGTTTTTTTTTTTTTTTTTCTGTTATTATCCTTTGAAGGGCTGGATTTGTGGAAAGATGTTGTGTGAATTTGGTTTTGTCGTGGAATACTTTGGTTTCTCCATCTATGGTAATTGAGAGTTTGGCCGGGTTTAGTAGCCTGGGCTGGCATTTGTGTTCTCTTAGTGTCTGTATAACATCTGTCCAGGCTCTTCTGGCTTTCATAGTCTCTGGTGAAAAGTCTGGTGTAATTCTGATAGGCCTGCCTTTATATGTTACTTGACCTTTCTCCCTTACTGCTTTTAATATTCTATCTTTATTTAGTGCATTTGTTGTTCTGATTATTATGTGTCGGGAGGAATTTCTTTTCTGATCCAGTCTATTTGGAGTTAGGTAGGCTTCTTGTATGTTCATGGGCATGTCATTCTTTAGGTTTGGGAAGTTTTCTTCTATAATTTTGTTGAAGATATTTGCCGGCCTTTTAAGTTGAAAATCTTCATTCTCATCAACTCCTATTATCCGTAGGTTTGGTCTTCTCATTGTGTCCTGGATTTCCTGGATGTTTTGAGTTAGGATCTTTTTGCGTTTTGTATTATCTTTGATTGTTGTGCCGATGTTCTCTATGGAATCTTCTGCACTTGAGATTCTCTCTTCCATCTCTTGTATTCTGTTGCTGATGCTCGCATCTATTGTTCCAGATTTCTTTCCTAGGGTTTCTATCTCCAGCGTTGCCTCACTTTGGGTTTTCTTTTTTTTTTGTCTACTTCCCTTTTTAGGTCTAGTATGGTTTTGTTCATTTCCATCACCTGTTTGGATGTGTTTTCCTGTTTTTCTATAAGGACTTCTACCTGTTTGATTGTGTTTTCCTGTTTTTCTTTAAGGACTTGTAACTCTTTAGCAGTGTTCTCCTGTATTTCTTTAAGTGAGTTATTAAACTCCTTCTTGATGTCCTCTACCATCATCATGAGATATGCTTTTAAATCCAGGTCTAGCTTTTCGGTTGTGTTGGGGTGCCCAGGACTAGGTCGCATGGGAGTGCTGCGTTCTGATGATGGTGAGCGGTCTTGATTTCTGTTAGTAGGATTCTTCCGTTTGCCTTTCGCCATCTTGTATTCTCTGGAGCTATTGTTATAGTTGTCTCTGGTTAGACCTTGTTCCTCAGGTGATTATGTTAGTCTCTATCAGCAGACCTGGGAGACTAGCTCTATCCTTAGTTTCAGTGGTAAGAGTACTCCCTGCAGGCAAGCTCTCCTCTTGCAGGGAAGGTGCCCAGATATCTGGTGTTTGAACCTGCCTCCTGGCAGAAGTTGTGTTCCACTCACCAGAGGACTTAGCATCCTGTGGCAGATCCTGTATGGGTCCTTGCGGGTGTCCGGAGACTTCCCCTGGCCAGGGAGCCTGGTGCTGCAGTGGGCCGGCCAGAAGGGCCTTGAGCCCCGTATCAGGCCGGGTTATCTGCTTCCTTAATTAATGCAGTCTCAGGTCCCGTGAGATTGGATTGGAGCAGGCACTGTGTTCCACTCACCAGAGGTCTTAGGAGCCCGTGGCAGATCCTGTGTGGGTCCTTGTGGGTGTCTGGAGACTCCCCAGGGCCCTTTGATTTTTATATAAAATTAACCTTCATACATTTATAATAAATCCTGATATATATGTATATGTATATGTATATGTATATGTATATAATATGTATATACATATTCATATATATATATATATATATATATATATATACATACAAATACACACATACATATACATGAGGCAATTACTTAAGAGTGAAACAGGGATAGAACATGGGAGAAATTGGAGAGAGCAGACAAGGGGATAGGTTAGAGAAAGAAAGGGAAGGGTAGAAATTGTGCAATTGTATTTTTATTTAAAAATACTGCAGAAAATGGTATTATTCTTCTTTGGTTTAAAGCCTATATAAGCACTCTAGAATATTTAGGCTGCTTAGTTATTACTCTGTGGATATCTACAGGAATGCCCAATCTGTGTCTAGTTTGTCATCATTGCTAACCTATCTACTGCCAAAAGAATCTTCTGTGACCAATGCTGGAAGAAAACACATACACAGGCACATGTACACAAACTCACATACACACTCATACAGGGCACTGAGAAGGAGGGAGGGAGGGAAGGAGGGAGGGAAGGAGGGGAAGAGCTAATGCAGGTCCCTAATAGAGATAGGATCTATTAAGAGCATCCTTGTCACTCTAGCATATCAACCATACAACAAGCATCTGGCTCAAGCAGAAGTGTCTTGTTCACCTAGTACTCACATGCAGCATTCTAATTCAGACGGAACGCTTTTTACAGCTAAGTTTACAAGCAGAATGGCTGAAGAGTCCTAAAAAAGCCCAGAACTCAGATTTCTGCTGTCCTCCTCTTGGTATGGCACAGCCAAACATAGAGATCAGTGGTGCATACTCCCAAAGTCCACTGAATATAGATCTGGAGGAAATATTTCAGGCATATGCCATTAAATTGATTTTCTACCAAGGCTTGCTCTGCCCCAAGAAGCACCCAAACCTTCTGAACTAGACTTCCTTTTGGGTATTCAGTTATTCTTTACATTGCTACCTTAAAACCACATTGAGTTCCCCTCCAAAAAGGTATTACCAAGGGGGAAACCTAACAAACCACAGGAAAACAAGTGGCCAGCCAGTATTAGGCAATTCTTGGAGAAATTCTGAGGGTCTCCAATCTTTAGGTTCCAAAGTACAAGAGATGAAAAACAAACAGCAAGGTACTAAGGCAATATCCTTTTATATTTCATTATGTAAATTCCCTTGGGACATTTATGCTACAGAGGGTAAGAGGCATTCTTCCCTAAACAAAAAATGTTAGGGAAATATAAGATGGAACAATTCTTGGCACTGAGAGATTTCTAGAAACTGAAGGAGAAATATGGAACAAAGCCAGGTTTTTGACAAGGAATATCAGCATTTTACTTTGATGGAGAGCTAGGTCCATGCTGGATTCACCCAGGGTTTGGCAATATTCTGTGTCCATCACTCGCTTTTCCCAAGGGCACTGAGGCAAAACTTGTTTTCTTTGATTTCTCCCAGGCTACCAACTCTGGAATGTGGACATTAGTGAGCTCTCTTTGAGTTTATATGTTTCTTGTATATTAAAGGAAGTGATTTTAAATGATTCTTTAAAAAAAAAAGAACTATTCCAATATACTTCAAAGCTTTCTTGAGAGGAAAAGAGGGGTGTACTATTCAGCTTAGAATCAATATTTAAGTATCACAAATACTTAAAAAGCCTTAGTGTAGAGGGCAATAGTACTTATGGATGTAATTTAGAGTTTCTGACGAGAACAAGACAAAGTTAGTTTCTCAATAGACTATAGAAGATCTCATTTTATAAGTAGTAGGAAAGATGAAAATCACACTTTTGAATATTTAGACTTGATGTCAAGTAATCCAAAAAGAATTCAGCTTTTATCCTCATTTCTGTTTATCTATTTTTGTATGTACACCATAGATTCCATCATTACCAAGAACTGTGTTGCCACTGAAAGAATTGATGGAAATGTCTAGGTCTTGAACAATCCTATAGCTCTTACAATTAGCATAAAGCATTCTTTTCTATGAGCATTAAATTGGTCCCCTCTTCTTATGATATTCAGCCATTTACCTCTCTTTCTCCCTATTGATAAACTCTCAGTTGCTTTCACTGCTCTTTATTTCACTTAGACTCCACTTTCTCCAATATTAATAGCAGTATTGTCATTATCATAATCTCCCTTACTCACTATCATACTTATATGGCAAAACTGAACAAAAGCTAAATGGATTTGTGCACCTACTATCTCTCATTATACAATGAATATTTTTGGAACTGCAAAAGAATATCCTCAAATATTATAAATGTATTTTATAATGAATTAATGGTCAAAAACTTAAATCTATCTTCAACACGGTCAAGCATTCTTTTTTTCAAAATATTAAAACCATTTTAATGATGGTTATACAAACATGATTGTTTTTCAAGAGAGTTAAAGAAAATATACTTGACTATGTCATAGCAACTGAAGAAATCACAGTGATAGAATGGGGCAGTTTCAGTGTACCATTATCTGTGAACCAGATCTGTAGGACAGAGCATCACATATCCCTCATACTTGCACCCCTTCCCCATCTCAGCTATCTAAGGTATTTCTCTCTTATTTCACTAAACATTTCCTACCTTTAGTAAAAATCCTGAAGTCACATTAAGCCCACTCAGAAAACCTAGGATCATTATCCCTTCCCAAACCCACAACCTTAACCCATGTGAAAGCTTCTATTTGGTTTTTCTTCACGTTATGGCTCCCAGAGATTCAGATGCAGACTTATTTGGAGAAAAAAGATTCATCTACTATGAACAATGCCAAGGACCACTGACAAGCCATGGCATTAATGCTTCAGATTTCCCAGTACAAAAAGTTATTTACTGTCCCCTGGGATTTAATCCTCTGCACTCTGGGTAATATAATAGCAATTATTTTAACTTTTACCTATCATTTGGAACTAGTTGTCCTACTAATAACATGAACTCATTTAAATAATTTCAGAAATAGCATGATATTTGCTAAACATGTTCAAACAATATATTATACTTGGTTTTATATTATTGCAATGAATTTTTAATTTGCTAAATTAAATTCTGGGTCACAAATATCACTGCCATATTCTTTTTTATATTTTATTTCTTATTAGATATTTTCTTTATTTATATTTCAAGTTTTATCCCCTTTCCTCATTTCCCCTCCAAAAACTCCTCTATCCCATGCCTCCTCCTACTGTTCATTAAACCACCCACTCCCACTTTCCTGTCCTGGCATTCCCCTACACTAGGGCATCAAGCCTTCACAAGACAAAGGGCCTCTCCTCTCAGTGATGTCCTACAAGGCCATCCTCTGCTACATATGCAGCTGAAGACTTGAGTCCCTCCTTGTGTATTCGTTTCTTGGTGGTTTAGTCCCTGGGAGCTCTGGGGGTACTGTTTGGTTCATAATGTTTTTCCTCCTATGAGGCTGTAAAACCATTCAGCATCTTGGTCCTTTCTCTAACTCCTCCATTGGGGACCCTGTACTCAGTCCAATGGATAGCTGTGAACACCTACTTCTGTATTTGTCAGGCACTGGTAGAACTTCTCAGGAGACAGCTATATCAGGCTCTTGTCAGCAAGCACTTCTTGGCATCCACAATAGTGTCTGGGTTTGGTAACTGTATACGGGATGGATCCCCAGGTGAGACAGTCACTGGATGGCCTTTGCTTCAGGTTCTGCCCCATAATTTGTCTCTATATCTCCTCGCATGGGTATTTTGATCGCTTTTCTAAGAAGGACCAACGTATCTACTCTGTGGTCCTCCTTCTGCTTGAGCTTCTTGCGGTCTCTGAATTGTATCTTGGGTATTCCGAACTTCTGGGTTAATATCCACTTATCAATGAGTACATACCATGTGTGTGGATTTTTTGGTTGGGTTACCTCACTCAAGATGATATTTTCTAGTTTCATTCACTTGCCAAAGAACTTCATGACATCATTGTTTTTACTAGACAACTAATATTCTCTTGTGTAAATGTACCACATGTTCTATATCAATTCCTCTGTTGAAGGACATCTGGATTGTTTCCAGCTTCTGGCTATTATAAATAAGGCTGCTATGAACATAGTAGAGCATGTGTTTTTATTACATGTTGAAGCATCTTCTGGGTATATGCCCTGGAGTGGTATACCTGGGTCCTCAGTTACTACTATGTCCAGTTTTCTAAGGAACCACCAAACTGATTTCCAGAGTGGTTGTAACAGCTTGCAATCCCACAAGCAATGGAGGAGTGTTCCTCTTTCTCCACATCCTCGCCAGCATCTGCTGTCACCTGAGTTTTTGATCTTAGCCATTCTAACTGGTGTGAGGTGGAATCTCAGGGTTGTTTTGATTCTCATTTCCCTGATGAATAAGGATGTTGAACATTTCTTCAGGTGCTTTTCAGCCATTCGGTATTCCTCAGTTGAGAATTCTTTGTTTAGCTCTGTACTCCATTTTTTAATAGGGTTATTTAATTCTCTGGAATCTAATTTCTTGAGTTCTTTATATTTATTGGATATTAGCCATCTATCAGATGTAGAGATGGAAAGGATCTTTTCCTAATCTGTTGGTTGCCACTTTGTCTTTTGACAGTGACCTTTGCCTTACAGAAGCTTTGCAATTTTATGAGGTCCCATTTTTCAATTCTTGATCTTCGACCATAAGCTATTAGTGTTATGTTCAGGAAAATTGCCCCTGTGCCCAGGTGCTTGAGGCTCTTCCTCACTTTCTCTTCTATTAGATTCAGTATATCTGGTTTTAAATAGAGGACCATGATCCACTTGGATTTGAGCTTTGTACAAGAAGGTAAGAATGAATGTATTTGCATTCTTCTACAAGCTAACCTCCAGTTAAACCAGCATCATTTGTTGGAAATGCTTTTTTCCACTAGATCATTTTAGCTCCTTTATCAAAGATCAAGTGACCATAGGTGTGTGGGTTCATTTCTGTGTCTTCAGTTTTATTCCATTGATCTACCTGACTGTCACTGTACCAGTACCATGCAGTTTTTATTACAATTGCTCTGTAGTACAGCTTGAGGTCAGGGATGATGATTCCCCCAGAAGTTCTTTTATTGTTGAGAATAATTTTTGCTATCTTGGGGGTGTTTTTTTTTGTTATTCCATATGAATTTGGAAATTACTCTTTCTAACTCTATGAAGAATTGAGTTGGAATTTTGATGGGGATTGTCTTGAATTTGTAGATTGCTTTCAGCAAGATGGCTATTTTGACTATATTAATCCTACCAATTCATGAGCATGGGAGATCTTTCCATCTTCTGAGATCTTTGATTTCTTTCTTCAGAGACTTGAAACTCTTGTCATACTGATCTTTCACTTGTTTAGTTAGAGTCACACCACGATATTTTATATTATTTGTGACTATTGTGAAATGTGTTGTTTCCCTAATTTCTTTCTCAGCCTGTTTATCCTTTGAATAGAGGAGGGCCATTAATTTGTTTGAGTTAATTTTATATCCAGCCATTTTGCTGAAGTTGTTTTTCAGGATTAGGAGTTCTCTGGTGGAATATTTTGAGTCACTTAAGTACATTATATCATCATCTGCAAATAATGCATTTTGATTTTTACTTTCCAATTTGTATCCCTTTGCCCTGCTTTTGTTGTCTAATTGATCTGACTAGGAATTTGAGTACTATATTGAACAAGTAGGGAGGGAGTGGACAGCCTTGTCTAGTTCCTGATTTTAGTGGGATTGCTCCTAGCTTCTCTCCATTTAGTTTGATGTTGGCTACTGGTTTGCTGTAGATTGCTTTTACTATATTTAGGTATGCGCCTTTAATTCCTGATCTTCCTCAGTCTTCTATCACAAAGGGGTGTTGGACTTTGTTAAATGCTTTCTCAGCATCTAATGAGATGATCATGTGCTTTTTTTTTCTTTGAGTTTGTTTATATAGTGGATTACATTGATTGATTTCTGTATATTGAACCATCCCTGCATCCCTGGAATGAAGCCTACTTGATCGTGATGGATGATTGTTTTGATGTGTTCTTGGATTGGGTTTGCGAGAATTTTATTGAGTATTTTTACATTGATATTCAGAAGGGAAATTGGTCTGAAGTTCTCTTTCTTTGTTGTGTCTTTGTGTGGTTTAGGTATCAGAGTAATTGTGGCTTCATAGAACTAATTGGGCAGTATTCCTTCTGTTTCCATTTTGTGGAGTAGTTTTAGGAGTATTGGTATTAGGTCTTCTTTGAAGGTCTGAAAGAACTCTGCACCAAACCCATCTGGTCCTGTTTTTTTTGTTGTTGTTGTTGTTGTTGTTTTTGGTTTTGGGTTTTTTTTGTTGTTGTTGTTTTTTGTTTTTTATTTTTTGGGTTTTTTTTGGGGGGGGAGACTTTTAAAGATTGCTTTGACTTCTTTAGGGGTTATGGGGACTATTTAGATCATTTATCTTATACTGATTTAATTTTGTACCTGGTATCAGTATAGAAAATTGTCCATTTCATTCAGATTTTCCAATTTTGTTGAGTATAAATTGTTGTATTATGACCTAATGATTTTTTTGGATTTACTGTCTCCCTTTTCATTTCTAATTTTGTTGATTTGGACACTGTCCCTGTGCCCTCTGGTTAGTTTGGGTAAGTGTTTGTCTATCTTGTTGATTTTCTCAAAGAACCAGTTCCTGTTTTTTTTTTTTTTATTCTTTGGACAGTTCTGTTTCTACTTGGCTGATTTCAGCCATGAATTTGATTATTTCCTGCCTTCTAACCCTCTTGTGTCTATTTGCTTCTTTTTGTTCTAGAGCTTTCTGTTGTACTCTCAAGCTGCTAGTGTATGGTCTCTCCAGTTTCTTTTTGGAGGCACTCAGAGCTAGATGTTTTCCTCTTAGCACAGCTTTCTTTGTGTCCCATAAGTTTGGGTATGTTGTGGCTTCATTTTCAATAAATTCTAAAAAGTCTTTAACTTCTTTATTTCTTCCTTGATCAAGTTATCATTGAGTATAGTGTTCTTCAACTTCCACTTGTATGTGGGCTTTCTATCATTTTTGTTGTTGTTTAAGAACAGTTTCAGTCCTTGCTGATCTGATAGGATGCATGGGATTATTTCAATCTTCCTGTATCTGTTGAGGCCTGTTTTGTGACCAATTATATGGTCAATTTTGAAGAAGGTACCATGAGGTGCTGAGAAGGTATAATCTTTTGTTTTAGGATAAAATGTTCTGCAGATATCTGTTAAATCCACTTGGTTCATAACTTCTGTTAGTTTCACTGTGCCTATGTTTAGTTTCTGTTTCCATGATCTGTCCATTGATGAGAGTGGAGTGTTGAAGTTTCGCATTATTATTGTATGGAGTACATTGTGTGCTTTGAGCTTTAGAAAAGTTTCTTTTATGAATGTGGGTGCACTTGCATTTGGAGGATAGATTTTCAGAATTGAGAGTTCATCTTGGTATATTCTAACTTTGACGCGTATAAAGTGTACCTCCTTATCCTTTGTGATAACTTTATGTTGAAAGTCGATTTTACCTGATATTAGAATGGCTACTCCACCTTGTTTCTTGGGACCATTTGCTTGGAAAATTGTTTTCCAGCCTTTTACTCTGAGGTAATGTCTGTTTTTGTCACTGAGGTGGATTTTCTTTCTTTTCTTTTTTTAATTATTATGTATTTTCTTCATTTACATTTCAAATGCTATCCCAAAAGTCCCCCAGACCCCCACACACACACACTCCCCTACCCACCCACTCCTACTTCTTGGCCCTGGTGTTCCCCCGCACTGAGGCATATAAAGTTTGCAAGACCAAGGGGCCTCTCTTCCCAATGATGGCCTACTAGGCCATCTTCTGATACCTATGCAGCTAGAGACATGAGCTCCGTGGGTACTGGTTAGTTCATATTGTTGTTGAGGTGGGTTTTCTGTATGCAAAAAAATGTGGCTCCTATTTAGGTATCCATTCTGTTAGTCCATGTCTTTTTATTGGGGAATTGAATTCATTGATATTTGGAGATACTATGGAAAGGTGATTGTTGTTTCCTGTTATTTTGGTAATTAGATCTGGAATTATGTTTATGTTGCTATCTTCTTTTTGGTTTGTTAAAAGAAGATTGTTTTCTTGCTATTTCTGAGGTGTAGTTTCCTTCCTTGTCTTGGAGTTTTCCATTTATTATCCTTTGAATGGCTAGATTTGTGGGAAAATATTGTGTAAGTTTATTTGGGGCATGGAATATTTTGGTTTCTATAGTAATTGAGAGTTTTGCTGGGTATAGTTTCCTCAACTGCCCTTTGTTTTCTGTTAGATCTCTGTATGAGATCTGCTCAGGTTCTTCTGGCTTTCGTAGTCTCTGGTGAGAAGTCTGGTGTAATTCTGATAGGTCTGCCTTTATAAGTTACTTGACCCTTTTCCCTTACCACTTTTAATATTCTTTCTTTGTTTTGTGTATTTGGTATTTTGATTATTAAAAGACAGGAGAAATTTCTTTTCTGGTCCAACTTATTTGGAGTTCTGAAGGCTTCTTGTATGTTCATGCACACCACTTTCTTTAGGTTAGGGAAGTTTTCTTCTATAATTTTGTTGAAGATGTTTACTGGCCCTTTAAGTTGGGAATCTTCACTCTCTTCTATACCTATTATCCTTAGGTTTGGTCTTCTCATTTTTTTCCCCTGTATTTCCTGGATATTTTGGGTTAGGAGCTTTTGCTTTTTGCATTTTTTGTTGTTGTTGTTGTGTCAGTGTTTTCTGTGGTATCTTCTGCACCTGAGATTCTCTCTTCTTTCTCTTGAATTCTGTTAGTGATTCTCACTTCTATGACTCCTGACTCTTTCCTAGGTTTTCTATCTCCATAGTTGTCTCCCTTGGTGACTTCTTTATTTTTTCTACTTCAACTTTTAGATCCTGGATGGTTTTGTTCACTTCCTCCACCTGATTGATTGTGTTTTCCTGTAATTAAGGGATTTTTGTGTTACCTCTTTAAGGGCACAACCTGTTTACCTGTGTTCTCCTGTATTTCTTTAAGGGAGTTATGTATGTCCTTCTTTAGTCCTCTATCACCATCGTGAAATGTGACTTTAGGTCCAAATCTTGCCTTTCTTGTATGTTGGGGTATCAAGGACTTGCTATTGTAGGAAAACTGACTTCTGATGATGCCATATATCCTTGGTTTCTGTTATTAAGGTTCTTGTGTTTGCATTTTGCCATCTGGTTATCTCTGGTATTAGTTGGTGTTGCTGTCTCTAGCTTGAGCTTGTCCCTCCTGTGGGCCTGTAAGCCTGTGTCAGCACTCCTGGGAGACCAGCTGCCCCCTGGCAGGACCCTTGCACAGAGGGTTGCAGGAAAGCCCCAGCTCCTAGGTGTATATAGAGGCAGGAAGGTCCCTATCCCAGCTGCTCCACTGTTCCTGCAGCCTGTGAGCACCTGCCTTGTCCTGCCTTAGACTGTCACTGGAGAGAAAATGATGATTTGACCTCTGAGCCTGGGAGTCAGAGCACTTCCTGGAGACCAGCTTTTCCCTAGCAAGACCCATGCACAGATGGCTGTGGAACAGCCCCATCTCCTGGGTGCAGATGGGAGCAAGAAGAATCTACGGTCAAACATTCTTATTATATTCTTTTTTTTATTAGATATTTTCTTCATTTACATTTCAAATGCTATCCAGAAAGTCCTCTATACCCTTGCCATACCCTGCTCCCCAACCCACCCACTCCTGCTTCCTGGCCCTGGCATTACCCTGTACTGGGGCATATAATCTTCGCAAGACCAAGGGTGTCTCATCCCAATGATGACCGATTAGGCCATCTTCTGCTACATATGCAGCTAGAGACATGATCTCTGGGGGTACTGGTTAGTTCCTATTGTTGTTCTTATTATATTCTTTTCAGTACAGGCCGGACAGTCCTCTGCTGTATATGTGTTGGGGGCCTCATATCAGCTGGTGTATGCTGCCTGATTGTTGGTCAATATCTGAGAGAACTCAAGGGTCCAGATTAATTAAGACTGTTGGTTCTCCTATAGGGTTTCCCTGCTTCTCAGCTTCTTCCAGCTTTCCCCTAATTCAGCCACAGGAGTCCACAGCTTCTGTCCATTGGTTGAGTGCAAATATCTGCATCTGTCACTTTCAGCTGCTTGTTGGGTCTTTTGGAGGGCAGTCATGATAGGTCCATCTTTGTGAGCACTCCATATCCTCTATAATAGTGTCAGGTCTTGGGGCCTTCCCTTGAGCTGTCACACTTTGAGCCTGTTTCTGGACCTTCTTTTCCTCAGTCTCCACTACATTTCCATCCTTGCAGTTCTTTCAAAGGGGAACAATTAGGGGTTAGAGTTTTGACTGTGGGATGGCAACCCCACCCCTCACTTGATGCCCTGCCTTTCTGATGGAGGTAGACTCTACAAGTTTAATCTTCCCAATGTAGGGCATTTCATCTAAGGTTCCTCTCTTTGAATCCCGAGAGTCTCTCACCTTCCAGGTATCTGGTACATTCTGGAGAGTACCCTGAACCTCCTACCTCCCACGGTTGAATGTCTCCATTCTTTCTGCTGGCCCTCATGGATTTCAGTTCTTTTCCCCCACCCAATACCCAATCATTTTTCCCTCTCTACCCTCCTATCCCATTTCCATCCCAGTTCCTCCCTCCCCCTTGTGATTGCTTTCTTCTCCCTCCTAAGTGGGACTGAAGCTTGGGACCTTCACCTTGTTGAACTTTTTAGTTCTGTGGACTGTATTTTCAGTATTCTGTACTTATATTTTTAGGCTAATATCCACTTTTAAGTGAGTATATACCATGCATGTCCTTTTGGGTCTGAGTAACCTTACTCAGGATGATATTTTCTAGTTCCAACCATTTGCCTGCAAAACTCAGTATGTTCTCATTCTTAATAGCTGAGTAGAAAAATGAAAATAGAATCATATATGTCACCTTTCACAAAGCTCAAGTCCAAGTGGATCAAGGACCTCAACATAAATCCTGATAGACTGAATCTAGTAAAAGAAAAACTGGGAAAGAGCTTTGAACTCATTGGTACTACCTCTTAAATCGTACTGCAATGGCTCATGCTCTAAGATCAAGAGTTGATAAATGGGATCTCATGAAATAGAAGGAGTCTGTAAGGCAAAAGACATAGCCAATAAGGCAAATCGGCAACCTACAGATTTGGAAAATATCTTTACTAGCCCCATATCCTATAGAGGCTAATATCCAAAATATATAAAATCTCAAAAGCTAACCACCAAGAAAACAAACAGTCCAATCAAAAAATGGAGTATAGAACTAAACGGAGAGTTCACAGCGTAGGAATCTTGAATGGCTTAGAAACATCTAGAGAAATGTTCAAAGTCTTTAGTGATCAGAGAAATGCAAATCAAAATAACTCTGCTATTCAACCCTACACCAATCAGAATGGTTAAGATCAAAACCTCAGATGACAACACATGTTGGAGAGGATGTGGAGAAAGAGGAACACTCTTCCATTGCTGGTGGGATTGCAAATTGGAGGTTCTTCAGAAAATTGAAAATAAATCTACCTGAAGACGCAGCAATACCACTCTTAGGAATATACTCAAAAATTGCCAAACCATGCCACAGGAGCACATGTTCTACTATGTTCATAGTGGCCTTGTTTGTGATAGCCAGAGACTGGAAACAACCCAGATGTCCCATAAGAATAGATACAGAAAATGTGGTCCATTTACACAACAGAATCTTAATTGAGAAAATGCTCCTATAGATTTGAATGTGGAAAGCCAGTTTTTTTAACTGGTGATTAATGTGGGAGGGACTAGTTCATTGTAAACAGTGCCACACTGGACTTATAGCCCTGGGAACTATAAGATAGCTGAGCAGGCCTTGAGGAACAAGCCAGTAAGCAACACTCCTCCATGGCCTCTACATCAGCTCCTGCCTCCAGCTTCTGGCCTTGACTTCCTACCCTGATTTATTGTTCGACTGTGATGTGGAAGTATAAGAAAAATAAACCCTTTCCACCCCAAGACTTTTTTGTGTGTGTAATGGTGTTTTATCATAGTAGTAAAAAGCTAATTAGTACAGAAATTTGTACCAGAAGTAGGAACATTGATGTGATATACTTGACCATATGATGTCTAGAGGATTATGGCAGCATAATTTGGGGCTGGAAAATCTATTGATTATTCAATGTTCAATGGACTGTTCTGAGGGAACTTAGAAATAATTCTGAAAGCAATATAAATGATGAAGGCCTTGTTATTGAAGTTTCAGGGGAAACTTTGAAAGTTCCTTAAAGACTAATTACTGGGGCTATGCAATATTTAAATATTTAATTTAAAAATTAAGTACCACTGTAGCAAAACCTTTGCTTTACCAGGACAATTGATGCTAGTTATCTGGAAATCTGAGAAATTAGTGGTGATTCAGAAGTAAACAGCATCATTGAAGTGAAATTTCCTGCGGTCAGCACATAGGCACTCCAGAGGTGGCCAAGGCTTTACCTCATGCTAGTAATATATAAGAGTTTCTCAGGTGTTACTAGTTTTGAGAGCCTGAAGAGATCATGGGAAACAGCTAAAGCTTGGAACTGGGAGGAGCCATTAGAGGCCATTGGTAAGGGTGAAACCTCAGTGGCAATGCAAACCTCAGGATCAGAGAATCATCTTTAGCTGATCTGTGCTCACTGAACACCACATAATATGCTAACACAAAAAAGTATATTACCTTCTGGGCGGCGCCATCTTCAGCTCCAGACAGCCGGCCACCTTCCTGGTGAGAGCACGGGGGTCTGCCTGGCCTGAGAGGTTTGTGGCACAGGCGCCGGCGGGAGCCTTCTTGGCTCCGGGACTCCGCGGAGGGCAGGCTGCACGGGTGACCGTGTGGAATACGGAGTGCCAGCTGTTTCTGGGACGGGCGAGAGAGTCGCAGAGCTTCTGGGCGGCGCCATCTTTAGCTCCAGACAGCCGGCCACCTTCCTGGTGAGAGCACGGGGTCTGCCTGGCCTGAGAGGTTTGTGGCACAGGCGCCGGTGGGAGCCTTCTTGGCTCCGGGACTCCGCGGAGGGCAGGCTGCACGGGTGACCGTGTGGAATACAGAGTGCCAGCTGTTTCTGGGACGGGCGAGAGAGTCGCAGAGCTTCTGGGCGGCGCCATCTTCAGCTCCAGACAGCCGGCCACCTTCCTGGTGAGAGCACGGGGGTCTGCCTGGCCTGAGAGGTTTGTGGCACAGGCGCCGGCGGGAGCCTTCTTGGCTCCGGGACTCCGCGGAGGGCAGGCTGCACGGGTGACCGTGTGGAATACAGAGTGCCAGCTGTTTCTGGGACGGGCGAGAGAGTCGCAGAGCTTCTGGGCGGCGCCATCTTCAGCTCCAGACAGCCGGCCACCTTCCTGGTGAGAGCACGGGGGTCTGCCTGGCCTGAGAGGTTTGTGGCACAGGCGCCGGCGGGAGCCTTCTTGGCTCCGGGACTCCGCGGAGGGCAGGCTGCACGGGTGACCGTGTGGAATACAGAGTGCCAGCTGTTTCTGGGACGGGCGAGAGAGTCGCAGAGCTTCTGGGCGGCGCCATCTTTAGCTCCAGACAGCCGGCCACCTTCCTGGTGAGAGCACGGGGTCTGCCTGGCCTGAGAGGTTTGTGGCACAGGCGCCGGCGGGAGCCTTCTTGGCTCCGGGACTCCGCGGAGGGCAGGCTGCACGGGTGACCGTGTGGAATACAGAGTGCCAGCTGTTTCTGGGACGGGCGAGAGAGTCGCAGAGCTTCTGGGCGGCGCCATCTTCAGCTCCAGACAGCCGGCCACCTTCCTGGTGAGAGCACGGGGGTCTGCCTGGCCTGAGAGGTTTGTGGCACAGGCGCCGGCGGGAGCCTTCTTGGCTCCGGGACTCCGCGGAGGGCAGGCTGCACGGGTGACCGTGTGGAATACAGAGTGCCAGCTGTTTCTGGGACGGGCGAGAGAGTCGCAGAGCTTCTGGGCGGCGCCATCTTTAGCTCCAGACAGCCGGCCACCTTCCTGGTGAGAGCACGGGGTCTGCCTGGCCTGAGAGGTTTGTGGCACAGGCGCCGGCGGGAGCCTTCTTGGCTCCGGGACTCCGCGGAGGGCAGGCTGCACGGGTGACCGTGTGGAATACAGAGTGCCAGCTGTTTCTGGGACGGGCGAGAGAGTCGCAGAGCTTCTGGGCGGCGCCATCTTCAGCTCCAGACAGCCGGCCACCTTCCTGGTGAGAGCACGGGGGTCTGCCTGGCCTGAGAGGTTTGTGGCACAGGCGCCGGCGGGAGCCTTCTTGGCTCCGGGACTCCGCGGAGGGCAGGCTGCACGGGTGACCGTGTGGAATACAGAGTGCCAGCTGTTTCTGGGACGGGCGAGAGAGTCGCAGAGCTTCTGGGCGGCGCCATCTTCAGCTCCAGACAGCCGGCCACCTTCCTGGTGAGAGCACGGGGGTCTGCCTGGCCTGAGAGGTTTGTGGCACAGGCGCCGGCGGGAGCCTTCTTGGCTCCGGGACTCCGCGGAGGGCAGGCTGCACGGGTGACCGTGTGGAATACAGAGTGCCAGCTGTTTCTGGGACGGGCGAGAGAGTCGCAGAGCTTCTGGGCGGCGCCATCTTCAGCTCCAGACAGCCGGCCACCTTCCTGGTGAGAGCACGGGGGTCTGCCTGGCCTGAGAGGTTTGTGGCACAGGCGCCGGCGGGAGCCTTCTTGGCTCCGGGACTCCGCGGAGGGCAGGCTGCACGGGTGACCGTGTGGAATACAGAGTGCCAGCTGTTTCTGGGACGGGCGAGAGAGTCGCAGAGCTTCTGGGCGGCGCCATCTTTAGCTCCAGACAGCCGGCCACCTTCCTGGTGAGAGCAAGGGGTCTGCCTGGCCTGAGAGGTTTGTGGCACAGGCGCCGGCGGGAGCCTTCTTGGCTCCGGGACTCCGCGGAGGGCAGGCTGCACGGGTGACCGTGTGGAATACAGAGTGCCAGCCGTTTCTGGGACGGGCGAGAGAGTCGCAGAGATTCTGGGGCGGCACCATCCTCAGCTCCAGACAACCAGCCACCTTCCCGGCAAGAGCCACAGAGCTTCTGAGGCTGCGACATCTTCGACTCCAGACAACTGGCCACCTTCCTGGCCAAAGCAACACAGCTTCTGGGAAAGATCCTGTTTTGGGCCTTCACCTTCAGCCAGGAGGAGGTCCAAACACCAGATAACTGTACACCTTCCCTGAGAGAGGAGAGCTTGCCTACAGAGACTGCTCTGACCACTGAAACTCAGAGAAGAGAGCTTGTCTCCCACGCCTGCTGATAGAGGGTAACAAAATCAACAGAGGAACAATCTTTTAACAAAGACAACTATAACAACTAACTCCAGAGATTGCCAGATGGCGAAAGGTAAACGTAAGAATCCTACTAACAGAAGCCAGGACCACTCACCATCATCAGAACCCAGAACGCCCACTTCGCCCAATCCAGGACACCCTAACACACCTGAAAAGGTAGACCTGGATTTAAAAGCATATCTCATGATGATGGTAGAGGACATAAAGAAGGAATTCAACAACTCACTTAAAGAAATACAGGAGAACACTGCTAAAGAGTTACAAGTCCTTAAAGAAAAACAGGAAAACACTGCTAAAGAGTTACAAGTCCTTAAAGAAAAACAGGAAAACACAACCAAACAGGTAGAAGTCCTTATAGAAAAACAGGAAAACACATCCAAACAGGTGATGGAAATGAACAAAACCATACTAGACCTAAAAAGGGAAGTAGACACAATAAAGAAAACCCAAAGTGAGGCGACGCTGGAGATAGAAACCCTAGGAAAGAAATCTGGAACCATAGATGCCAGCATCAGCAACAGAATACAAGAGATGGAAGAGAGAATCTCAGGTGCAGAAGACTCCATAGAGAACATCGGCACAACAATCAAAGAAAATGGAAAATGCAAAAAGATCCTAACTCAAAACATCCAGGAAATCCAGGACACAATGAGAAGACCAAACCTACGGATAATAGGAGTGGATGAGAATGAAGATTTTCAACTCAAAGGACCAGCAAACATCTTCAACAAAATTATTGAAGAAAACTTCCCAAATCTAAAGAAAGAGATGCCCATGAACATACAAGAAGCCTACAGAACTCCAAATAGACTGGACCAGAAAAGAAATTCCTCCCGACACATAATAATCAGAACACCAAATGCACTAAATAAAGATAGAATACTAAAAGCAGTAAGGGAAAAAGGTCAAGTAACATATAAAGGCAAGCCTATCAGAATTACACCAGATTTTTCACCAGAGACTATGAAAGCCAGAAGAGCCTGGTCAGATGTTATACAGACACTAAGAGAACATAAATGCCAGCCCAGGCTACTATACCCAGCCAAACTCTCAATTACCATAGATGGAGAAACCAAAGTATTCCACGACAAAACTAAATTCACCCATTATCTCTCCACGAATCCAGCCCTTCAAAGGATAATAACAGAAAAAAAACAATACAAGGACGGGAACCACGCCCTAGAAAAAACAAGAAGATAATCCATCAACAAACCTAAAAGAAGACAACCACAAGAACAGAATGCCAACTTTAACAACAAAAATAACAGGAAGCAACAATTACCTTTCCTTAATATCTCTTAATATCAATGGACTCAATTCCCCAATAAAAAGACATAGACTAACAGACTGGCTACACAAACAGGACCCAACATTCTGCTGCTTACAGGAAACCCATCTCAGGGAAAAAGACAGACACTACCTCAGAGTGAAAGGCTGGAAAACAATTTTCCAAGCAAATGGTCTGAAGAAACAGGCTGGAGTAGCCATTCTAATATCGGATAAAATCGACTTCCAACCCAAAGTTATCAAAAAAGACAAGGAGGGACACTTCATACTCATCAAAGGTAAAATCCTCCAAGAGGAACTCTCAATTCTGAATATCTACGCTCCAAATGCAAGGGCAGCCACATTCATTAAAGACACTTTAGTAAAGCTCAAAGCACACATTGCACCTCACACAATAATAGTGGGAGACCTCAACACACCACTTTCATCAATGGACAGATCGTGGAAACAGAAACTAAACAGGGACACAGTGAAACTAACAGAAGTTATGAAACAAATGGACCTGACAGATATCTACAGAATATTTAATCCTAAAACAAAAGGATATACCTTCTTCTCAGCACCTCACGGGACCTGCTCCAAAATTGACCATATAATTGGTCACAAAATAAGCCTCAACAGATACAAAAATATTGAAATTGTCCCATGTATCCTATCAGACCACCATGGCCTAAGACTGATCTTCAATAACAACATTAAGAATGGAAAGCCAACATTCACGTGGAAACTGAACAACACTCTTCTCAATGATACCTTGGTCAAGGAAGGAATAAAGAAAGAAATTAAAGACTTTTTAGAGTTTAATGAAAATGAAGCCACAACGTACCCAAACCTTTGGGACACAATGAAAGCATTTCTAAGAGGGAAACTCATAGCTCTGAGTACCTCCAAGAAGAAACGGGAGAGAGCACATACTAGCAGCTTGACAACACATCTAAAAGCTCTAGAAAAAAAGGAAGCAAATTCACCCAAGAGGAGTAGACGGCAGGAAATAATCAAACTCAGGGGTGAAATTAACCAAGTGGAAACAAGAAGAACTATTCAAAGAATTAACCAAACGAGGAGTTGGTTCTTTGAGAAAATCAACAAGATAGATAAACCCTTAGCTAGACTCACTAGAGGGCAAAGGGACAAAATCCTAATCAACAAAATCAGAAATGAAAAGGGAGACATAACAACGGATCCTGGAGAAATCCAAAACACCATCAGATCCTTCTACAAAAGCTTATACTCAACAAAACTGGAAAACCTGGACGAAATGGACAGGTTTCTGGACAGATACCAGGTACCAAAGTTGAATCAGGATCAAGTTGACCTTCTAAACAGTCCCATATCCCCTAAAGAAATAGAAGCAGTTATTAATAGTCTCCCAACCAAAAAAAGCCCAGGACCAGATGGGTTTAGTGCAGAGTTCTATCAGACCTTCAAAGAAGATCTAATTCCAGTTCTGCACAAACTATTTCACAAGATAGAAGTAGAAGGTACTCTACCCAACTCATTTTATGAAGCCACTATTACTCTGATACCTAAACCACAGAAAGATCCAACAAAGATAGAGAACTTCAGACCAATTTCTCTTATGAATATCGATGCAAAAATCCTTAATAAAATTCTCGCTAACCGAATCCAAGAACACATTAAAGAAATCATCCATCCTGACCAAGTAGGTTTTATTCCAGGGATGCAGGGATGGTTTAATATACGAAAATCCATCAATGTAATCCATTATATAAACAAACTCAAAGACAAAAACCACATGATCATCTCGTTAGATGCAGAAAAAGCATTTGACAAGATCCAACACCCATTCATGATAAAAGTTTTGGAAAGATCAGGAATTCAAGGCCCATACCTAAACATAATAAAAGCAATCTACAGCAAACCAGTAGCCAACATCAAAGTAAATGGAGAGAAGCTGGAAGCAATCCCACTAAAATCAGGGACTAGACAAGGCTGCCCACTTTCTCCCTACCTTTTCAACATAGTACTTGAAGTATTAGCCAGAGCAATTCGACAACAAAAGGAGATCAAGGGGATACAAATTGGAAAAGAGGAAGTCAAAATATCACTTTTTGCAGATGATATGATAGTATATATAAGTGACCCTAAAAATTCCACCAGAGAACTCCTAAACCTGATAAACAGCTTTGGTGAAGTAGCTGGATATAAAATTAACTCAAACAAGTCAATGGCCTTTCTCTACACAAAGAATAAACAGGCTGAGAAAGAAATTAGGGAAACAACACCGTTCTCAATAGTCACAAATAATATAAAATATCTCGGCGTGACTCTAACTAAGGAAGTAAAAGATCTGTATGATAAAAACTTCAAGTCTCTGAAGAAAGAAATTAAAGAAGATCTCAGAAGATGGAAAGATCTCCCATGCTCATGGATTGGCAGGATCAACATTGTAAAAATGGCTATCTTGCCAAAAGCAATTTACAGATTCAATGCAATCCCCATCAAAATTCCAACTCAATTCTTCAACGAATTAGAAGGAGCAATTTGCAAATTCATCTGGAATAACAAAAAACCTAGGATAGCAAAAACTCTTCTCAAGGATAAAAGAACCTCTGGTGGAATCACCATGCCTGACCTAAAGCTTTACTACAGGGCAATTGTGATAAAAACTGCATGGTACTGGTATAGAGACAGACAAGTAGACCAATGGAATAGAATTGAAGACCCAGAAATGAACCCACACACCTATGGTCACTTGATCTTCGACAAGGGAGCTAAAACCATCCAGTGGAAGAAAGACAGCATTTTCAACAATTGGTGCTGGCACAACTGGTTGTTATCATGTAGAAGAATGCGAATCGATCCATACTTATCTCCTTGCACTAAGGTCAAATCTAAGTGGATCAAGGAACTTCACATAAAACCAGAGACACTGAAACTTATAGAGGAGAAAGTGGGGAAAAGCCTTGAAGATATGGGTACAGGGGAAAGATTCCTGAACAGAACAGCAATGGCTTGCTCTGTAAGATCGAGAATTGACAAATGGGACCTAATGAAACTCCAAAGTTTCTGCAAGGCAAAAGACACCGTCAATAGGACAAAAAGACCACCAACAGATTGGGAAAGGATCTTTACCTATCCTAAATCAGATAGGGGACTAATATCCAACATATATAAAGAACTCAAGAAGGTGGACTTCAGAAAATCAAATAACCCCATTAAAAAATGGGGCTCAGAACTGAACAAAGAATTCTCACCTGAGGAATACCGAATGGCAGAGAAGCACCTGAAAAAATGCTCAACATCCTTAATCATCAGGGAAATGCAAATCAAAACAACCCTGAGATTCCACCTCACACCAGTCAGAATGGCTAAGATCAAAAATTCAGGTGACAGCAGATGCTGGCGTGGATGTGGAGAAAGAGGAACACTCCTCCATTGTTGGTGGGATTGCAGGCTTGTACAACCACTCTGGAGATCAGTCTGGCGGTTCCTCAGAAAACTGGATATAGTACTACCGGAGGATCCAGCAATACCTCTCCTGGGCATATATCCAGAAGATGCCCCAACTGGTAAGAAGGACACATGCTCCACTATGTTCATAGCAGCCTTATTTATAATAGCCAGAAGCTGGAAGGAACCCAGATGCCCCTCAACAGAGGAATGGATACAGAAGATGTGGTACATCTACACAATGGAGTACTACTCAGCTATTAAAAAGAATGAATTTATGAAATTCCTGGCCAAATGGATGGACCTGGAGGGCATCATCCTGAGTGAGGTAACACATTCACAAAGGAACTCACACAATATGTACTCACTGATAAGTGGATATTAGCCCAAAACCTAAGATACCCAAGATATAAGATACAATTTCCTAAACACATGAAACTCAAGAAAAATGAAGACTGAAGTGTGAACACTATGCCCCTCCTTAGAAGTGGGAGCAAAACACCCTTGGAAGGAGTTACAGAGACAAAGTTTGGAGTTGAGATAAAAGGATGGACCATGTAGACACTACCATATCCGGGGATCCATCCCATAATCAGCTTCCAAATGCTGACACCATTGCATACACTAGCAAGATTATGCTGAAAGGACCCTGATATAGCTGTCTCTTGTCAGAGTATGCCTGGGCCTAGCAAACATAGAAGTGGATGCTCACAGTCGGCTATTGGATGGATCACATGGCCCCCAATGAAGGAGCTAGAGAAAGTACCAAAGAAGCTAAAGGGATCTGCAACCCTATAGGTGGAACAACATTATGAACTAACCAGTATCCCGGAGCTCTTGACTCTAGCTGCATATGCATCAAAAGATGGCCTAGTCGGCCATCACTGGAAAGAGAGGCCCATTGGACACGCAAACTTTATATGCCCCAGTACAGGGGAACGCCAGGGCCATAAAAGGGGAGTGGGTGGGTAGGGGAGAGGGGGTGGGTGGCTATGGGGGACTTTTGGTATAGCATTGCAGATGTAAATGAGCGAAATACCTAATAAAAAATGGAAAAAAAAAAAAAAAAAAAAAAAAAAAGAAAGCTACTGAAACCTGTTTTACTTAAAAAAAAAAAAAAAAAAAAAAAAAAAAAAAAAAAAAGTATATTACCTTTGAAAGTTTATATGCTCACAGACAAGTAGCCCAAGTGATCCTACCACACAGACTGCTTCAAATGCTTTTTCCTCAAAAAATCTGCATCCAGAAAAACTTCTATATGTCTATGTAGTTCCTCTAGAGTTGTAGGCTATTTTGTCCAGGGCTTCAGTTAACTCCTGTACTTTCCCTTTACATAGAGACTGGACAGCAAATGATACAGCTAGATTTCTTAGGACTTGATCAACATCCCAATTTTCTTAGGGCCCCCAACAAGGAACATCAGCCCCATATAGCAAGAAGAAATTTTAAGAGAACAATGTCACAATATCAAAAACTGAATGGGTTTTTTTTTTTGATCATTCGTTGCTTGATGGGTATTTGTCATCATTTAAGGGGATTTTTACAAGTTGTTAATGGTCTTGGTCAAGGAGGAAACAAAATATAGGAGGTTAGAGTCAGGAATCTCTTTTTCACTTTCTTTTACTTTTCCTCTATTCTTTTTTTCTCTCCTATTTAATGTTAGGGGGAAAGAAGTGGGGAGAAGGTATGAAAAGAAAAATGGGGGGCATATGGTAATGATAAGATAAAAGGGTAGATTATTGAATCTACTTTTAGGCTAAAGAACCATTGACAAGCCAAATATTTTATATTTGATATGCACTAATTTAGGATTATATATTTGTTACAATATACTAGGTATGTATGTTTCAACTCTTATTTAAGGTATTGTGCCTATTCAATTCATTTCAAAATGCAATGTGAGGTGCTAGTCTTTGAAAGCAGCTATTGAAAACTGTTTACGATAATTAGGAAATGCAAGTTAGTAGTCAATCAATTAAACTTGTGGTCATAATAGGTAACAAGTTAATAAAAAAAAAAAAAGCTTAGTTTAGACCTTTTAAAAGTTGAACAGATTGTGGATAGATAGAAAAAAGCAACCCTTGCCTATTCAGATATACTATAGATAGATGGATAGATGGTCTTCAAAACCTTAGAAACCATATTCTATAGAATGTGGCATTTTGAAATGTTTTATTAACATAAGCCTTTTCATGACAGTGAGACTTGTCTGTTCTTGGCAGCACCTCTATTCTTCTTCAAAGATGATGAGTATCAAAGAACTTCCTTATGGAGTTTGTTTCAAATGTGGCAAGCTACCACTGGGCAAGAAATTGCCTTTGCTTCAACTGCTGACAGAATACTGTCAGAACTGGACAATTTGGGTGCAGGAAACTCAACTGCAAAGCTTTGGAAGGACAAGATAAGCAATTCTTTCAATATTCCTGCTTCACAGAAAAGTCTATCAGATATTCTGGGTCGGAAGGCTGAAGATGATTCTCCAACAGTTTAGAGAAACTTTGGGTAGCCAGCAACTTCTGTCTTTTCTATAGTTTTGGATCCTGCTTGCTCTGTA
Source organism: Mus musculus (assembly GCF_000001635.26). NCBI lineage: Eukaryota > Metazoa > Chordata > Mammalia > Rodentia > Muridae > Mus > Mus musculus. The sequence goes on from NC_000086.7 coordinate 66,503,371, forward strand.
CTTCCTATTATTTCAGGTAATATTTTATTCTTCTCAGGTCTCTGACAAGGGAGCTAAAACCATCCAGTGGAAAAAAGACAGCATTTTCAACAAATGATGCTGGCTCAACTGGCAGTTAGCATGTAAAAGAATGCAAATTGATCAATTCTTATCTCCTTGTACAAAGCTCAAGTTAAGTGGATCAAGGAACTCCACATAAAACCAGAGACACTGAAATTTATAGAGGAGAAAGTGGGGAAGAGCCTTGAAGATATTGGCACAGGGGAAATCTTGAACAGAACAGCAATGGCTTGTGCTGTAAGATCAAGAATCAACAAATGGGACCTCAAAAAATTGCAAAGTTTCTGTAAGGCAAAGAACACAATCAATAATACAAACAGCAACCAACAGATTGGTAAAAGATCTTTACTAATCCAAAATAATATTTCTCAAGAAATATTGTATGAAAATTTTATAATATAAGCTATGTTTTAAAAAACAAACAGATCTCTCACTCAAACAGGAATGCTTTAGGTGAAGTTCTATGAGCTCACTACTCGTGTTGCTCTGCCTCCACATCATCTCTGTATCACCTTTACAAAAGGGTAAGACTATGTACACATAATTTGAAAAGCCATTGAAAAAGGTGTTGCAAAAATTTAGAAGTACAATTTTTTTCTCACTACTTTTGCAGTGAACACACCAAGAAAATCAGACTCCAATGATGCAAGATTTTTCCATCTCTCTGTTATCATGTATTGGGCCTGAGTTAAAAGGAAAAGGGAAGCTCGGGGTTTGGGGAATATATGGAAAAGGGAATGTTCTCACCAATGAGGCAGCAAATGAGGGCAAAAGACAGAAAAGCAAATGGAAAATTTTAAAACTGTGTAATTAAGTTAAGACAAGCTGTTATTCTTTTTTTGGGGTATATACATGTATGTCTGAGTGGGTGTGTAAGTGTGTATGTGTGCATGCACATGCATGTTCAAAAAAGTAGGAGTGGCCAGTGTGTACCTTGATAGGTCAAAGAGAATAGAGATGTTTAAATGGTTTGGGAATTAGTTTCATGGAACCCATTACCTTTGAGTATTTTGTTACATACTGAGAAGGTGCATATACTGGCTTAAGTTTAGGGGTTGTTGGATGACAAGAAACTGAAAGAGGTGAGTAAAATGAATCTATGGTACAATAAAGGAGGAGCACTTTGTAAATCTGAGCTTATTTTCATGAAAAAGGTAAACATACATAGAAGCTGATACAAATCACCTGGGTGTTAAGAGTTGAAAATAATAAATAGATTGCAAATTAACAATTTCTTCTCTGTATTAATGCCAAAAAGGAATCATCTATAAGCATTTATATATAAATGGCATGAAAACAAAGAGAAATTGGGAGGAGGGGCATTGGTGACAAGAAGTAAGGGGGAGAAGGCAGAGCAGATGGAGAGTGAATGTGGTCAAAGTGCACAATAGTCTTGAAAGAAATTTCACTGTGAAACCAGAACTGGAGCAGTAGAGATGGCTCAGTGGTAAAGTGATTGTCATAAAGCATGAAGACCAGAATGTGGATCCCTAATAAATACATAAATGTTAGACAGGAGTGGTGGCTTATCTTTAATTCCAGGGCTCAGTGGGTGGAGAGATGCTGCTGAATCTCAGAATTCAAGCAAGGGGGACCTTGACTTAGTCAATAAATTTCATAGCCATGGAGGAAGAAACCTGACATAAACCTCTGGCCTCCACACATATGTGCACATAGGAATGCAGACACCTATACACAAGCAAGCAGACATATACACATATATGACACATAAACACAGAAAAGGAAAAATGAAACCTAGCATTGTATACAATGAATATATGACAAAATAAGTAGAATGTAGGTAAGTAGGTAGATAAGTAAATAAGTATATGAATGGATAGAGATAGATAGATACATAGATAGATAGATAGATAGATAGATAGATAGATAGATAGATAGATAGATAGACAGGCTTAGAATAGGGCTCATATTAGAGAAAAGTTTGGTAGTAGCTGATATAAGAACAGAGAAAGAAGCCTGAGCATTGAAATAAGGTAGGTTGCCAGAAAGAACTGGAGATTTGATGTATTTAATAATAACAAACATAAGAATATTAAAAATCACCAGCTTTATTAAACTACAGTTTTGTAAAAATGGCCTATTACCATGATATCTGAAGTTATAAGGTTGAATTAAAGTAAATTCAACTATTCTTTTAGATTGAAACACTTTTAAGAAAAATAATATAAGTTGTTTGCAGTTGCTGACAAAGAAGTTGCTAAAATTACTACCTATGAAAGAAGCCCTGCTGACAAAGGAATGAAGAAAAAGGTACTGCTTCATAGCTGGAGAGTAAAGGTCAAGTAATTTGAATATTGTAGAGACATGAAATAATAGTCATGATAACATTTGAATTATAAAGTGGGAAGAAGACGCCCATGTGATAAAATGAACTGGAACCCTAATAGTGACAAGGCCCTTAGTGTAACTATAGAGATAGCTAACAGAACAGAAAGAACTAGAGAAGAATGTCATTTGAACTAAAGGGCATATGGAACATACACGGAGGAACTGATATCTTCCTAGAAAGTTGGAGGGACTTACAACATAAAGGAAAACTGTGGATCTGTTGTTATAATTACTAGATAATGAGCATAGTAGTTAACAGCAATCCAAAAGGAGAAAGAATTTTGGAGCTCTAAGAATTTTCAAGAAAGCAAAAAAATATAATGACAGCATAGAAGAAAAGTATTCTTGAAGGGGCCATGGAGAGCAATGGTGACACTATCACTGCTCTGAGTCTACTGCTTGAGCAGTGATACAGAAAGAGTAATTGGTGCTCAGGAGGCAGTGAAATCTGAGTTGTCTCTCTCCGTGGTATTATTTCCCTGAAAAAAAAACAAAAACATGTATAGTGAAACTATAAGATGTTTCTTTACTGTATCACTGACTTTTTCAAAAGATTCAGGTTTGTAACTGAATACAAAATATAAGAAACATTATTTGATCTATGTCTTTTAAGTACTATAAACTATTCTAGAAGTATTTGATATTCCCTTTACCCGGTCTCTTCAATTGAAAAGATGCTCAAAAAAAGTAGTGTCCTTCTTAAGACAAGGTTGTATGAAACATAATGAAGTAGAAGAGATGCTCAAAAAAGTTGAAGCTATAAAAATGTATATTTTCCCATCTCAGGAAACCTCTATACCCACAAATATACAGTATCTTTTCATATTAATCTTCTAAATATTTCTGTGAAAATACACTTATAACAACCTCTCTAGTAACTACCCTGCTGAGAACCACAACCTTCTGGTCAATAGAAGCAACCAACTTACTGTGTTTCCTGTTTTCATTCCATTTAATCTCCTGTCAACTTCACATTTTATAGCTTAAGTGATCCTTCTGTAACAAAAGATAGCCTATGCTGTTCTCTACACAGAGTCAATTCCATGCATATACACCCTAGCTGTTTACCTCATGACTCAGAATGAACTGTTTTCCCTGGTATCCCAATACTACATTCTAAACTAGAAGATCTCTTCATTTGTGTTCTGATTCCTTCCACCACCACACTTATCAGACTATCTGCTCTTCAATCAAGAACATAGTTTCAGTGTTTCCTTTTCCTAACTATTGTGAATAGAACAGTAATGAACATAAATGGGCAAATATTTCTGTGAAAAGATAGAGTCTTTTGGATATGTCCTGGATCTTAAGATAGATCTATTCTCAACTTCCTAAGAAAGTGCCACACTGATTTCCATAGTGGCTGTACAAGTTTACACTCTTACCAGTAATGAAAAAGTATCCCCCTTTCCCTAAATCTTCACCAGCATGGGCTGTCATTTAGTTTATTGAACTTTGCTATTCTGATTGCAGTAAGTTAAAATCTCAAAGTACTCTTAGTTTTCCTTATCCTGATTTCTAAGCATGTAGAATATGAATATATAATAAATGGAGTCATCCTATAATGGGAATAACAATACCCCTCATAGATGTATTGGTCTAATTGTGTTCCAAAAGTATATGGGTAATATTACTAATACAATTCGAATGAATTTGAAAGAATATGTACTTATTGGAGGCATGTATACAACAAATATTTTTCTCAAACATCAAACATTCATACTATAATTTTACATAGAAATCATCATCATTGTAGGAGGCCACTAATAAAGTATACTCAAGTCAGATATTGGGGACTTGCTTGTGATGGTAATATTGTGTTCCCTAAGACATGAGGCTCTTAAATTTCAGTATCTGTGACTATGACCTTGGTTAGAAATTAGGGCTTTTCTGTTCACTTTAAGTGAAATCATAAGGAACTGAAATACACACAATAGTTTGTAATCCTATGTGACTTCCTTCTGTTGTAAGAAATGAAGAAGCATGCAGAAAGAGTAACCTGTGATGTTAACAGCAGAGATTGGAGTCTGGAACCTTCCAGTCATGGAATGGAATTCTGTCAATATTGAGTCTGATACCAAGAGAAACAGACTACCCTAACGATTGTGGGAAGAATATTGCCCTTGATTACCTCTTCATCCAGAACTTGTGTCTTCTACATCTTAAAACAATGAACTTTTATTGTTTTAGGCTCACAAGTCTGGGGTATGTTTTAACAACAGCCAATGGCCAATGCAAGCATGGTTTCTATACAAACTAACAAATTGATGTTGGGGCTGCCAACAGATTAAAAATAAAAATAAAAAATATAAAACGTCTACCATGAGCTGGATAACCTTCTGGGTTTGACAAAATGGAACATTACCATTACCAGCAGGGTTTATCCTTCTCTGACCTCAACTGGGGAGTTCAAAAAGCCCTAACTTTGCCCATCCTGGATATTCCTACCCCTTTTTCCAAAACTAAATAACCTTGATTTACCCCAAAGAAAGCTGATTGTTCTCCCCAAAGCTAGTCTGTGTATGTCATCATTACCATTTGTCTTCACTGTACTCACAGGCAGTCTGAAACCTTGTTTGTCTTACTCAGGTCCCTTCATCCTTGTGGAAAAACAAGACCCTCAATTACTTGCTTAAACTATTTACATTCATCAAGCAGCTTTTCATTTTGTCATCGTGTGTTTTCTTCAAGTGTACTATGAAAGGATTGTAACTATTATCGTCTATCTTTCTACTTCAATCCCTAACCTTGCCCACTTCATGCCCAAGAACTATCTACCTCTCTTTCTCATGGGAAAGTGGGACTCCTTATTGAATTTATAGATTAATGTTTTTCTAAAAGAATATAAGTTAATATTGTGAAGCACATATTTCTGTCTACTCTCTTATAATTTGTTTTTAACTCAGTTTGTCTTTATTATAAACATTGAAGATCATTTCCTCATGGGTCTTTGCATTCCAAACTGTGTTCCATATGTGTTTTCATCTGAATCATAAATAGATACTTGAGCTCATTCTGCTGTACTAGCCAAAGATCAAAGCAGAAGTCAATATTGAAGATAGATAACAGAATACCATGAAGTATGGTATTTCAGTGACATAAAATAAATATGATTATTCCCCTCGGCAATTTTGTTCCAATTAGATACACAAGAGACATCCTCACATTATTGTTCAGTTTAGTCAAATGCAGTTTAAAACTTCTTAAATATTAATGAAGTACTGGATTTAAATTTTATACTTTCAACCATATCATATTCTCATTAAATTTTGGAGTCTAGAAAGATCATATAAGTCAGTGATCTCAAATTGTTCCTGGAAGTGCTGAGGCTTGCACAAATTTACTGAACTCATTGATGGTAGAAATGAGCTTGGATCCAAGGTTTTCTGGGCCCCAGTCTAACATTCTTCTGGCCAAGTAATTTTCAGAATACTGTTTCCTTCAGAGAAATGATGTTTCTTTTTTCAAGCATATGTGCTGAAGTTTGATATTTTATTTCTTTAAATGCAGAGTGGACAGAATCTCCCTACAGAGTTGTCCATTCAAGTTCCCTATTATTTTAATTAGAACTGCAAAATTCTATCCTAAAAATAAAGTAAGTGGGGTTACCAATCAATCATAATATTGCAAAATGAAATAATTGGTATGGCTTAGTTGTATTTCTTGTACTGCAGGTGTGTGTGTAACAGGTTAGCAACAGGAGAAACTGACAATTGTCAAGAAACCACTGTTGTTGCCCTTTTTTTGTGCCTGCAATTATTTCAAGTTAAGAGTTTACATTTGAGTAAGTAGGAAACTGAAACACACCGATTGTTTTTCTACCTAACCTGTAATATTTCCCCTCTGACATTCAAGTTCATAAGAGATGAAATGCTACAGGCAAGAATATTTCAAACATATGTTCTTTCCAGATAAGTTCACAGTAACACAGCAGCACCACTAAGATGACGTGCCAGCTTTCAGAGTTGGGGGAGGCTCTTGTCAAGCAATTAAAACACAACTCCACAGGGTAAACAGTTCAGAGCAATTAATGCTTCATATTCTTTTAAAGTTGTCTAGATGAAAAGTTTCAAACTAAGGTTGTTTACAATTGATAACCAGCAAATCTCTGGTGAGGGGCAAACAATGCACCATCCCCTTATCATTCTTTCTGCAAGTTGTAGTCTCAGAATTAGTTGCTGCTAAAACTGAAACTCTCTAATTACATACCAAGAGTGAATGTTATTTAAATAGATATTTTCTCATTTTCACAAGTTATTACAGTTTTATGTATTTAATACCCCTTCACCAAAAATGTATGTTCACTTGAAGCTTTCATATTCTGAATGCTCTAATTGAGACAGACTACAACCTTAACCAATTCCATTCAGTGCACAACATCTACAATAATCCTGTAGACACGACTTTTCAGTCACAATGTTGGTAGTAGATAAAGGTGGATGAGAATCCAAAGAGGATGAGAATCTTTAAAAAAATGTTGCTGTTTGTTTCTCAGTGTCCAATTGGTCTGCTTCAACCTCCAATATCTTGGCAAATTTTCAGCATGACTATGCCTATGGTTTCTGCAGTTTCTATTCCACATAAAGTAGTTTGGTTACAGTTTATTGTAATTACATGTCTTCCAAAAATTTTCCAGGTTTTCCCAGTGACCTCAGTCATCTGATTAATTCTTTTTATTTTTATTATTGGGTATTTATTATTACTTCATTTTTGATTTTTTATTAGGTATTTATTTCATTTACATTTCCAATGCTATCCCAAAACTCCCCCACACCCTTCCACACCCATTCCCCCACCTACCCACTCCCACCTCTTGTTCCTGGCGTTCCCCTGTACTGAGGAATATAAAGTCTGCACAACAAATGAGCTTCTCTTTCCACTGATGGCCAACTAGGCCATCCTCTGATACATATGCAGCTAGAGACACGAGCTCTGGGGGGGGGGGGGGTACTGGATAGTTCATATTGTTGTTCCACCTATAGGGTTGCAGATCCCCCCAGCTCCGTGGGTACTTCCTCCAGTTCCTCCATTGGGGGCCCTGCGATCCATCCAATAGCTGACTGTGAGCATCCACTTCTGTGTTTGCTAGGCCTGACATAGTCTCACATGAGACAGCAATATCAGGGTCCTTTCAGCAAAATCTTGCTAGTGTATGCAATGGTGTCAGCATTTGGAGGCTGATTATGGGATAGATCTCTGGGTATGGCAGCCTCTAGATGGTCCATCCTTTCATCTCAGCTCCAAACTCTGTCTCTGTAGCTCCTTCCATGGGTGCCTTGCTCCCAATTCCAAGAAAGGGCAAAGTATCCACACCTTGGTCTTCGTCTTTCCCGAGCTTCATGTGTTTCGCAAATTGTATCTTATATCTTGGGTATTCTAAGTTTCTGGGCTAATATCCACTTATCAGTGAGTACATATCATGTGACTTCTTTTGTGATTGGGTTACCTCACTCAGGATGATGCCCTCCAGGTCCATCCATTTGCCTACGAATTTCATAAATTCATTCTTTTTAATAGCAGAGTAGTACTGGATTGTGTAAATGTACCACACTTTCTGTATCCATTCCTCTGTTGAGGGGCATCTGGGTTCTTTCCAGCTTCTGGCTATTATAAATAAGGCTGCTATAAACATAGGGGAGCATGTATCCTTCTTACCTGTTGGAACATTTTCTGGATATATGCCCAGGAGAGGTATTGCGGGATCCTCTGGTAGTACTATGTCCAATTTTTTGAAGAACCACCTGACTGATTTCCAGAGTGGTTGTACAAGCTTGCAATCCCACCAACAATGGAGGAGTGTTCCTCTCTCTCCACATCCTCGCCAGCATCTGCTGTCACCTGAGTTTCTGATCTTAGCCATTCTGACTGGTGTAAGGTGGAATCTCAGTGTTGTTTTGATTTGCATTTCCCTGATGATTAAGGATGCTGAACATTTTTTCAGGTGCTTCTAAGGTAAGAATTCTTTGTTTAGCTCTGAGCCCCATTTTTTTTTTAGAGTTGAATTATTTTTCCTTTTTGTTATCATAAGATGATGCTTTTATGGAACACAGTACTGACTTTTAAAACAGGCATAACTGAATACATGACATATCAACCCACATTAATCATGCAGTCAGAACGTTGACTGAGTTGTGCATATACATACATATTAGATATTTTCTTTATATACATTTCAAATGCTTTCTGAAAGTTCCCTATACCCTCCCTTCACCCAGCTCCCCTACCCACCCACTCCCACTTCTTGGCCCTGTCATTCCCCTGTACTGGAGCATATAAAGTTTGCAATACCAAGGGGCCTCTCTTCCCAGTGATGGCCAACTAGGCCACCTTCTGCTACATAAGCAGCTAGATATATGAGCCCTGAGGGCACTGGTTAGTTCATATTGTTGTTCCACCTATAGGGTTGCAGACCCCTTCAGCTCCTTGGGTGCTTTCTCTAGCTTCTCCATTGGGGCCCCTGTGTTCCTTCTTATAGATGACTGTGAGCATCCACTTCTGTATTTGCCAGGCACTGGCATAGCCTCATGGCTCAGCTGTTAAAGGCTGGGCTCACAACTATTATATTCTTACAATTCAAAATCACTTAGAAATAAAGAGGTATCAAGCCACAAAGACACATGTGTCACTCTCAGTTTTATAGTATTAATTTAAAGAATCTTTCTGGAAAGAAACTTGGTATATGATTTTTATGGCATGATATTCTATAAAATCGAATATTACAGGATGATTTGTCATGTGTCAGAGCCAGGAAAGGAGAAATTAAACAGGTCAAGCATAAGGACATCTTATGGGGGCAGAGTAGAACCTTGGTTTATGGACACTGTACAATAATAAGTAAATGGTATTTCAAGTTGCTGTGTATATGACTATTAGTTATGCAGTAGTAGATTATTACTATAGAAATTAAAGAAACAGCTACCAATGAAGAAGAAAAGAACGATAGGACTGAAGAGTAACATGACCTGCCTTAGGTTTTAACAGGGTCATTTTGGCTGCTGTGTTGAAAATTCACTGTAAAAACATAGAGACCAGTCAAAATTATATTGCAATAAATCACTTGAGAGACGATATTGTTCAAGGTGGTAGCTATGAAATTAATGAGAAGAGGTCAGACTTTGGACTTATTTTGAAGGCAAAGGCAAAAAGCATTTCTTAATAGAATAAAACTGTAGTATGAGAAACAAGGAACAGTTAAAGGTGACTCCAATTTTTTCCAATGAGTAAACCCAATGTAATTGGTATTTAATGAGATGGACAATCAGGTAAACCCCGAGCTCTAGTTGCCTCCTCCCCACCCATCTCATTTTCCTCTTACGGAGTTATGACCTACTTTCTAAGAGATTTAAAACTGAAAGTGCCTTGGGAAAAAAAATCACAGTAATAAAGTAAGTAATTTGTGACAGTTATTGGGAACCTTCTACATATCAGGAAATATTCTAAGCACTTTATGTATCTTGATCAATTACTCTTATATTTTACAGAGGAAGACATTAAGGATAGGAGAAACTACATTTGCCTAAAGATTCACAGCAGACAATTTGTGAAGCAGAATATATGATCTCTAGAATATGATCAACTGTTTGCAAATCATTTCTATTGTGAACTTACTACAGTGATTTAGCATCTGTGAGCCTCAGTTTCCTTACAATAGCTAACGCAGTTGGTGCTTTGGTATGTGTTGGTTCATCTTACCCTCAAAATGATGCAGTAAAGCAGATTCTATCCCTAAATGTAGACGTAAATGATGAGATCATGAAGCTTCCTGGCAAACAGTCACCCATCCCTGGGTATTTGTGCCATAGCTCCCAGGGAGAACATAAGAGTAGGCGGTACTAATTCCCTTTCCATACCCTGCTAATGACTAGAAACTTGCATTTCCTCAGAAAACTTTAAGCTCTTTAACAGCAATGAAATAGTGTAGACATTTTATTAATTAAACCATCTGTTCTTCCTGAGGTATGTAAAACAAGTTGCCATTTAAGATTCTGGAATAATACTGAGAGATACCAACTTCTGAATGCTTTCTATATGCAAAACATTCGGATAGCATTTTCTTTTATATGTATTAGAAAATACAACCTTCCCAGCATTCTTGGGTAAATGGTTACAGTTTTCTGTTTTATATATGATGGAACTGAGACATGTAATATTGCCTAGCTCATTAAATGAACAGAAAAATGTAATTAGTCTGATCCCACAGGAGATTTTCTTAATAATTATAACTGGGAGCATGTGTGACTTCTGTTACACTTAACAGTATGGAACATAGCTATGTGTTACATAAACAAACATGATATGACTCCTGTGTACTTGTTCCCTCCCCCAAAAAAACATGCTTTTTACCTTTCACATAACCAATATCGTTCAAATACATATATTAACCACTTAGAGCCTTTGTATTTTACATATCCTGTGAAACTACACCATTCACCTACTTACCATATTTAAATAAACCCTGGAGCTGTAAGAGATATCAGACCACTACTCTCCCTTAGATCTAGCTTCCTGCAACACAACTAGATGTGTTACAGAGTAACACAACTATGCAAGGCCATAACCCTGCAAAGATAGGGATCTCCTGGAGGGAGAGAGCATTGTAAAGAAGTCTAAGGCATCAACATCAGCATTTTATACAATGGCAACAATGGCATGGGTCTTCCAGTCTTACAAAGCTTAGTTTTAAACTCAATGGAAACAGTAGCTACTCATTTTATCTCCAATATTTAACAAAGTGCCTGGTACATATTACATCTCAGTAAATGTTAAGAAGTAAAAGGAAATAAAAATAAAGTGGGAAAAGGCAAATTTACTCCATGAATCACCAGCAAGCTTAAATATAAACATGGGTAGGTTACTTCAGTTCATGGGGCCTCAGTTTCATGATCTAAAAAACGCAGACAATGACTACTCCCTAAAGATGGCAGGGACTTCAGAGATGAGCTATAAGTACTTGATGTACAAGTAAGAATGGAGAAGTTCAGAAGGATTTGGAAAGACTTTCCATCATTACAGCTCATATAAATGTTGTGGGTAGGGTAGTAAAACTCAGACCTACCTGCCTGCCTGCCAGCTGGCCGGCCAGCCAGCCTAGGAAAACAGTTAAACAGCCTCCTTCACTGAATGCTTCCACAGCTTCAATTAACATAAAGAATTGTGATCATGTCTTGTATTATCAGAGATACAATGATCGTACAATTTAAATCACCTAAAATGGCATTTTTACTCTATGCAGTGGTGGTAGAAATGTCCCTTAGTGCAATCCTATGGCAGTACAGAGAATACCCTTTATAGAAAATGCTTTCACTTGCCTATTACTTATCTACGGCCCATAAATGGTGTTTGATCACTTTAAATCCTCTTCTCTGCTTGGCTTTGATTGCAAAAAGTGGTCAGGTTAATTGGAACAATTAAGGTGTTCCTGGGGGATAATTACCCCTTTTACTTTCTGTGTGTGAAGAGGAAGGAAGATGGCTGGTCCTGAAAATGGGATCCCTGTGGCACACTGGGGAGGAGAATTAAAAACAGTGAGACTGAGCCCAGAATGCAGTTCCCCCATGTACTTAATACAATTACCCAATGAAAAAATATGCAGTCTCTTATTGCCCACCACACACACACACACACACACACACACACACACACACACACACACATCTTGGAACGTGCAGAAAGAACTGATCCTCTACATTCACCAAGGGAATGCCATGTCTGAGCTAAGAAAGTTAAGGTTGAAAAGGCTTCTGCACTTCCCAATTAACCTTGCCCTCCTTTCCTAACTGACCCACATCACGTCGTGATTATCGCTGGGCCTTTCCACTGACTTTTGAAAAACAAGAGCCACTGATGAGCTCCCTAGTTCTTTCTGAACGATAGCCCTGATAGATACTGAAAAAATCTACTTCTAAGATATGCCTAACTATAAAGGTCCCCTCTTAAATCAGCCCCTTAGCCCTTAAATGCTCTACCCTGCCTGAAACCCCAGAACTAAAGAATTAAGGTAAAATCTCCAGGGAGATTTTGAATCCATTCAAAAAAGAGGCAGAGCAAATGGCATTGTACTTTTAAACTTCCTCTAAATTGCTCTGTCTAGCACATTGCATTAGTGGTCTGGAAGTGGAAAACTCTACACCCTCCAACTTGTGTAACAAGTGTATTATGTCTGTCTGTGGTTAAGTTGAATAACTTGAGCACAATGTGACTTAAAAATTATTTAGGTATCATAGTGAATGGAGTCATTTATACAATGGATACATTGCTCACAGCCAGTCTATAGTTAATGGTGCAAGAACCATGTTGAGATTAGTATCCTCTACAGTGACATCCTGCTAAGTTATCAAGAGAGAGGGAGAGAAATAGAAAACTTCACCAACAGAATCATAAATAAATGGTTTACTGGCTTCTACTGTGATAAATTATAATTGTCTGCCCACTGACTTATCTAATTATAATAAAATACTTAAATGTGGACTGTCAAATCATAGAAGGTATTTTGGAATAATTTCATCTTCAAGGGTGCTTAAGTATATAATTTAGGAAATAAGAAGTGAATAAAGTGACTGTGTAGAAGTGGTTTTGAAAGTACAGTCACCGCAACCACTAATATCTGACCTTCAGAACGCTAATTCATTTTGTGAAGTTCAATATCTCCTCTGTGAACGCAAGTGATACACGTTCTTTTGTAGGGCTATTATGAAAACTAAATAATAAGAGTATTCACATAAAGTGCCTAGGAGAGGATCTATCAGAGAGGAGAGGAGGCACACACTAAATCCTACTTTGTATGAGTTTCTCTGGAAGGCAGATCATTGAAATGAATTAAAATGTTTACAAATGTAAACAGAATGAATCTTTAACCTCTATTTAATGCCCAAAGCTCCAAAGGCTTTCCTTCCAGCACATATGTAGCAGATGTGCAGCTTGGTCTTCATGTGGGTCCTGAGCAACTGGAGCAAGGCCTATCTCAAAAGCTAGTGCCTGTATGTGGGATATATTATTCTACCTGGGCTGCATTGTCTGGCCTCAGTGGGAGAGGAAGTACCTAGCCTCCTGAGACATGAAGTGCCAGCATGAAGAAATAACCAGTAGGGGCACCACCCTCTCAGAGGAGAAAGGGATAGGAGATGGGAGAAGGATTATGGGAGAGGGTGACTGGAAGGGGGCAGTAGCTGGATTTAAACTAAATAAATAAGTAAAAAAATACATAAGTATATATACATATATAGGAAGTAAAGGAAGGCAGAATAGCTTTAAGCGTGTTTTGTTGGCAAAAAGATGGAAATAAAACTTGTCAAAGAGTAAAGAAAAAAATTACTACATTAGACTGAAATTCTCAAAACTATAAAAGCCCCCTTGTTGATATAATTATGCATGGCACTATATTATATTCAGACACAAACCAAATATCTCTTTTGGAAGGAGATGCCAGTTTAGAGACTTCATAACAACCTGTTGTTTTGTTTACTGATATGCATTGATTCTACAACTATCATGAGTCTATTTCTGTACTGCAGGTAGATTATGGCAAGAACAGCAATAGCAATGATGAGTTCAACTAAACTTTACTGGCCTCTAGTAAGCAGTAAGCATGGAGGAAAAATAATTACAATCATTGATTCACTAGTTACAAAGCAATCCTTTGAGATACCTATTTATATAATTACTCTTGGTTTTAAATATGAATATCTAGAGAAAAGAGCCGCATATGCACTATTAGACTAATACATAATAGAAATGATAACATATTCCCACATGATATTGTGTATGTAACTGTTTGAAACTTTATGATGACAGCTGAAGGGTAAGAACTACAGACTCCATCAATATTTATATAAAAGCATAATATAAAAAAGAAGACATTAGTGACAAACATCACAACATGGATATACACTGGAAACATGCCCTGTGAAAACTGACAGGAAGAATGACAGCCAAACATTAGGCTGAGAGAGAACACAAATTGAAGAACTTCATTGGGCCCCTAACCTTAGAGCTCAAAGAAGCCCATGGAAGACGGGAGAAAGAATTGTAGGAGCCAGAGCAGTTGAAGACACAAGAAAGCTTGGCCCACAGAATCAACTAAGTAGGCTTCATAGAGGCTCACAGAGAGTGAAGCTGCAATCATGAAGCTTGCATGGGTCTGTACTAGGTCCTCTGCATGTTTGTTACAGTTGTTAGCTTGGTGTGATTTGTGGGATTTCTAACAGTGAGAGTGGGTGTGCCTCTGACTGTTTTGTCTGCTTGTGGGTCCCTTTTCTTCCTACTGGGGTGTCTCATCCAACCTAGATATGAAGGTTTGTACCTAGTCTCATCGCATCATGTCATGTTCAGTTGATATCCCTGAGAGGCCTGCTGGGAGAGGCTCTCCTCTGATGGGAAACAGAGGAGAGGTGGATGTGGAAGACAGTGGAGGTAGGAGAGGGACATGGGAGGAGGGAAAAGAGGGGTGGTTGTGGTCAGGTTATATTGTATGAGAGAACAACATTTAAAAAAAAGAAAAAAAAAAGAAAAAGAAGAAGAAAACTGGTAAAAAAAAGTATAAACAAATGGTTTGATTCTATCTATATAAAACATAGAAAATATAAAGTAACAAAAGATATAGCAGTTTTTGCTTAAGAGAGAGCAATGATAGGTAATGATAGAAAGTTATACAATGACACCTAAAATATTAAATTTCACCCAGTTCTATTCTATGTAGTGCTACAGGTCTGTAATCCTAGAATTTGAGAAGACAAGTCAGGAAGATTACAAGATTGATGCTAGCCTGGGACAAATAGTAAAACCTTTTCTCAAACTTATCAACCACAAGAGAACAGCTTTATCTAATTATAAACCTAAGATGTTATAGTTGTTTGTTATGCATAAGGATTTTATTATTATTTCATTGATTGATTATATGTTCTTAATTAGTATAAAATTTATATTCTATTTTAGCCTTTTCCCTGGAATGACTTTATTACTATCTATACCAAATAAAATATGGCAATATGCATGCAATAATAATTAGTGAAAAGAGAGGCCATGAATTTGAAGGAGAGACAGTATGGGGATAGTATATTGGGGGTTTAGATAGAGTAAAATAAAGGGAGAAATATTGTAATTATGTAATAATATTTTAAATAAATAAAGGCAAATTAAGTACAAAAATAAAACCAAAGCATACAGTCACTAAATGAGTCAATCACATTAACAGAAGATAAAGGGCAGATGGCTCATAAGTGTTTGAAAACTGTTCAAATTATTCAGCCATTGGAGAAATGCAAACTAAAAGAATTTTGAGCTTTCAACTCATTCCAGTCAGAATTACTAAGATAAAGGAAACAAATATGACAAATTCTGATTAGGTATGAAGGAATACAAATGCTTTCTGCTGTAATGAATATCAGAACAGAGATTTCTCAAAATAATAACCACAAGCTAAAAGTAGAGCTGTAATGTGACCCAGGTATGCCACTTAGGTATATACTGGAAGGACCCTAAGTTTATTCCACAGAGATACTTACAAAGCCATGATTACTGTGGTATTTTTCACAATAGCTAAGAAATGGAACTAAACTTGATGCTCATCAATAAATGAGCAATACTAAAATTCTGGCAATACATTTATACAACTGTTTTTTTTTTTTTAGCCATTAAAACAGTGAAATCATTACATTTGCAGGAAAATAGAATGAACTGGAAACCATGTTAAGTAAAATAACCCAGATTCAGAAAGAAATGCTTCATATTTTCTCTCATATTCAGATCCTAGGTTCAATGGTCATAGATATAGGCATATACATATTGAGGTATATGTATCATAAAACTAAAAGAGGAACAAGAGGAAAAAGTCAGATCTTCATAAATTGTTTTCTCAAAACAAACCCTATTTATATAAATTAAATATGCCTATCCAAGTTTTTGAATGCAAAAAAACATATTCAATTCTCATTTTGTCAGTGTTCTCTGTTCTAAAACTAAAATTACATTAAATTTGGGCTTCTAAATATAAATTATCTTTGTCCAATTTCTTTTTACATGAGGGAACTAGAGAGATGGCTCAGTGGTTAAGAGCTCTTATGGTTCTTGAAGAGGCCTGGAGATCTCTTGTCAGCACTCATCTCAGGTTGCTCACAGCCCTCTGTAACTGTACATCTAGTGGATCTGCAGTCACCTGCACATGCATAGTGCACATAAGGTCTCCAAGGATCACACATGTCCATAAATACATACATACATACATACATACATACATACATACATAAAATATATCATTTATGTCCTAAGTCTACTAAGGATAAATTAAAGTCGAAATTATAGAATTAAATTTTGGCATATTCGTTTCTTAAAGTATCATTAAAATAAATAAACACAACCATTAATATATGAACACAACTGTTTAACATACTGTGAGAGAACATTATAATTTATGACTCAAGTTGATGACCAATCTTGTGCTGTGGTAGCTGTTGTATGAACTTAGTGATATCCCAAATGACAGGTATCACTGGAAAAAGGCATTCTGGGAATTGTATAAACAAAATTCTTTCCTAGAGAGATGATATGGACTAAGCTTGTTGTACAATGCTAAGGCACTATTCATCTCATCTTAGTTCTTGACAACCAATAAATGGAATACTATTTGTTTACCTTATTCTATCCTTAAAAAGCATTTGGAATATCTCCTGTAACAAGACATATCCTGATTCCTACTGAAATCTGCCAAATTAGGACAGCTTTGTTCCACAGATAGACTGAGCCTGTTTTTGGATGACATTGGTTATGATGGCAACAAGGGTTTTTACTTACTTTAAATGAATGCAAAGTCACTGATTGTTCCTGAACAGAGGCCAGCATTGGCAAAAATCTGATCTGAGTGATTATAAAAACCCCATTTAAATTACCTTCTGTCCATGTATGCCTTAACAATGTGCTACTGATCTATCCATTAAGTGCCCTGTTGTACATGTTTTGCAACCCATACACGCAGAGACAGAGGGACAGACAGAGACAGAGAGACAGAGATAGAAACAGGCAGAGACAGAAAATGAAGGAAAATGATTTCTATATTGTGCACTGAAAGGGATCCACTTTTCCTCCTTTCTTTCTGTTTTTAGAAGACCATTAGAATAAATAATTATTCCAACTTACAGTGAAACTGGGTGTCCATTTTTCACCAAGCACTGGAAAAGCTTGATGCAAAACATATCATCTCTCTAAGAAGAAGATATTATAAGTCCCACTACATAGATGAAGAAATGAAGGATCACTATGATTCATGCTTAATCAATATGTTTAGAGTTACACAGCTAGTATGTAGCAATGTTAGGAATCACATTAGTAACACAATCTAATTTAAAATGCTATTTAAGTTTTGTTGGGCCTCCTTCCAGACTTTATTATAGTATATGGGTGCATTGCTAATTCCATCTGGATATTTATATGTTCATATAAATTACTAAGTGAATTAAAATCCACTCTCATGGTTATTTCTTTTCAGTGTTAGTGAAATCCAAGCCAAGTCTTAAAAGTAATTCTTAAAAGAAAAAATAAAATCATATATATTTTAGGTCCAAACATATCCATAAAGCAAAAATTAAAATGTTAAGTCATGAAAAAAACTAAATATGCCTATCCAAGTTTTTGAATGCAAAAAACATATTTAATTCTTATTTTGTCAGTGTTCTCTGTTCTAAAACTAAAATTTTAGTTTAAAAGGTGTTATAGCAGAAATTCTTATATCTAACAAAGTAATTTATCAAGCATTAAAATTTGAACCATTTAATTCTGAGCAAGGAATTTTAACAATAGTGCCTTACTAGATCTCCAAATACATAAGGAAACATTACTTATAACCATGATGGCATTGAATGGGATTTTTATAGTGTTGTTTGAGGTCATAATAAACATTAAGACCCTTTGGAAATATAAAAGAAGGGGGCAGGTGATAGTTTTCAACAGTGATTATTAATATTATGATAACCTGGGAGTCTTGGGTTGTTACAGCTTGTATTTTAAAGACCAAACAGACTAAAGCTTTATTCTCCCCTCTGTGACTTTCTAGTTTACTAGGTACCATAAATCAAGTGCTTAGAATTTCTGGGATTCATTTTTCTAGACAATAAAATATTGCTAAACTTATTTGGTGTTAAGTGTATGTAAGTAACTGGGAATGATGTAGGGTACATAAAGTACATTAGACAAATAGAGACTGTTGTCAGATTATAGTTTATTCCTCAGACTTTTCAATAGTTTGAATTCATTTCCGGCATCAGACAGTGATGGTAACCCACAGCAGTTAAATACATTATAGGTAGATGTAATGACCTAAGGCAGAAACCTGGAACTGGCTTCTCTCTAGTCTCACCTTAGTTCTACTCGTGGGTGTTAGTTCCAAACACTACTAAAGGGTTATCATCTTGACATATAAACCACAGAGTGACTCTACTTTCAAACAGAGAATAGAAATCTTTATAGTAACAACATACATTGTTAGCATGTTAATGACTTCTAATGTCCACTGTTTTCTATAAAGAACTATACATGCCTCAAAAAGTATGGGGAATGTGATATAATGATCCCTAACATACAGATGAAAATAAAACTCACTTGTCTGAAGAAAAAAGAATTGCTTGATGTCTCTGCCACCATCTCTATCCTTAGAAATTCTCAACCAAGGACAGTCCAATTAATATTAATTCTCTCTCTCTCTCTCTCTCTCTCTCTCTCTCTCTCTCTCTCTCTCTCTCTTTCTCCCTCTCCCTCTCCCTCTTCCCCCCCCCTCTCTCTCTCTCTGCACATGTGTGTTAGAGGTGCCCACCCACATATGTGCAGATGCATGTGTGTTTGCACTCAAGGGCAAAATGTATATACTGCAAATCAATTAATGAAGTCTTTCTGTGATTGTGCCCTTGTCTACTTTGTAGATACTGTCATGTACTTTTTATATGCTACTACAAGGTAAATGCAACTACATTTGTTGCATTTATTTGGTTACTAGTGCCAAAATCAAAACTACAACTAAAGGATTTATGGTTGGGTTGAAAGAGATACTACTTTCAGAGAGAAGCTAAGTTCCCACTTGACCTTCATCAGAGACTTTCTCATACCCTTTTCTTATAGTAACTTGGGACAATGACTTCACCATGCTGGTGGTATCAATTTATATTATGGTGAGATATAAAAAAAGGACAGGATCTTTCAGATGTGAAAGAAGTTGACATAAACCAAGGCAGATATTTAAAGAAAAGTATCACAATATTCATTGAATATTTCAAGGTACTGTTTTTCAAACAGATTATCAGAGATTAAGTTTACTTCCCATCTCCACTTATTTTGTCCCCATTAATTTATTTTTTCACTTTACATCCCTATTGCAGTACCACCTTTACCCCTGTGCTGCTCTCCTCCCAGTACCCTGCTCATGGCTTGGTGGTTAAGAGCACTGGCTACTATTTCAAAGAACCCAGGTTCAATTCCTAACACTTACACAGCAACTCATAATTGTCTGTAACTCCAGTTCAAGAGGATCTGGCACCCTCACAAAGACATACATTCAGGCAAAACATCAATGCGCATAAAATTAAAAAAATAAATCTTAACAACAACAAAAAAAGCTGTCTTCACTTCTTTCCTATCTTGTGTTTATTTTTTTAATTGGATATTTTTATTTACATTTCAAATGTTATCCCCTTTCCTAGTTTCCCCTCCAAAAATCCCCTATCCCCCCTCCCCCTGCTCCCCAACCTACCCATTCCCATTCCTGGCCTTGGCATTCCCTAACATTGGGGCATTGAGCCTTCACAGGACCAAGGGCCTCTCCTCCCATTGATGACCGACTAGACCATCCTCTGCTACATATGCAGCTAGAGTTGTGAGTCCCACTATGTGTACTTGTTGGTTGGTGGTTTAGTTCCTGGGAGCTCTGGAGGTACTGGTTAGTTCATATTGTTCCTCCTATGGGGCTGCAAACCCATTCAGCTCCTTTGGTCCTTTCTCTAGCTCCTCCATTAAGGGACCCTGTGTTCTGTCCAATGGTTGGCTGAGAGCATTCACCTCTGTATTTGTCACTTACTGTGTTCTTTATTCATTCCTAGAGGTTTGCTGTGATTGAAATCTACACTAGAATCAATTCATTCAAAAACTGCTGAACGCCTTTACTGTGGTCAACACTATAGGGGGTAGCTAAATTTTAACCAGTTTTAGAAGAATCCCTATTCTACTCAAAGAGATGACCTGAGTTTGATCCTCAAAATCTACAGTGGAAAAAGAGAACCAATTTCCAAAAGTTGTCCTCTGTTCTCTCCATATGAATGATATTGCATGAATGTGCATGCTTTCCCGAACACAGATACACACACACACACACACACACACAAGCACACACACACAAACTATAGTAATGAATTTAAATAAGAAGAAATGCACAAAATGCCTTGGGTCATGTTATTTTTCTAGCAACATACTATCTGTACCAGGGGTCAGTCCTCTGGCAACAGTTAAGGGGTGTATGTAAGTCTAGTTTTAAAAAGCAGTCTGACCTCAGTGGAAGAAGATGCACTTAATCCTGGAGAGACTTGAGGCCCCAGGGAGAGGGGAGGGCTGGTGGGGAGGGGAGCATCCTCTTAGAGACAGTGGGGAGGAAGAATAAGATGAGGAACTGTGGGAGAGGGGTCTGAGGGTGCAATGCTGAATTGTTAATTAAGTAAAATAATTATGATGATTTTTAAAAAGCAGTCTGGACCTCTTCTGAGCTCTAGAGGTGGCAGTCATGGCAACATTAGTAAGAGAAATAAACTAAAGTACACAAATAAGGATATGGTCATCAACACTCCTTTTCCTTTTCCTTTCACAGTTTAGAGGATTTTATTTATCCCCAAACTTAAATGATTCATTTGAAATTAAAGTGGTGCATGCAATTAATTAATTATCACCAGGAAGTTCTTCCTTAATCTCCAGAATCAGCAGGATTCCTTCAGGGGAATGCTTCTTAAGCACAGAATAAAATGGACTCCCTGACTTCTTCAGAGCCACTGGGATCACTTTAGAATTTAGTCCACTTAAAGTGAAGCATCCTCATTATTATAGCTTTAAACAATGCTGGGTTTTTGGTTTTGGTTTGTTTTGGATTCCTACCCTAATTCTATGAAAGGAGCTATATAAACCACCAAGAGAATTCTTCTCAGCCTCCCCTCCCTGCAGCAGCCCCCCAGTCCCGTCACCCCCCCCCCAGCCCTGCTCACTCTCTCATCTCATCACCAGATCAAAGGATCAAAGTGAGCTGCAAGTATAACTGGTATTTGCTTCAGTAGAAAATTAGTTGTCAAAAAAATTTCACTGAGAGGCCTAGATATTCACTAGATATTAGTGGAGAACCCCTCCCCTGAGAACAAGGCTGTTTTGACAGAATTCAGGAGATGATGTAACTGCTGATGTTCTGCAGCTCTGTAACCCAATATATCTAACGTAATTTATCCTTAATTAGAATAAAGAGTTATTTAAATATTAGAAATTTGAGTGTGTCAGTACAACTGAGTTAATAATTTTTAGTGTATCAAAAATATGATTGGAAACTGACTTTGCAAGAAAGAACTAGATATCAAAATGAATTAAGACTACAGTGTCTACGTTCTTGACATTTTTTTAACCCACTGATGCTGCAATTAGCAAATGCTTAGAGAACAGAGCTCCTTTATGGCAAGCTCAGCTGTGGGAAAGGAACCAACAAAATACCATTTCTGAGAAAGGGGAATCAATGTCAGGGAGTGTCATCTGCTGACGTTTGTTCTCACTCTCCTCCTCCCATTCACTGAACTAGGCGTTAACCTTTGAACTCCAAAAGTATGACAAGGGCTGGTGAGACATGGGCTGCTGAACAGCACCTAGAGAATATATCTGACAGTTCTGGGTGTCCACACTGTGGATTCAAGCTCCTTTCACAGAGCCATTTATGGATAAGGGACTTGTTTAAATCCTTGAAGGGTGTCAAAGGACTGGAAGACTCAGACTGACAAGCAGGCAATAGTGGCATAAGCTAAAAAAGTATCACTGGCAGGAAAGATGGAGTAGTGGCTACAAAATAGAATTCTTCAGATAGAGAAAGGGGTGCTGTATGGAAAAGTATAATTTATCATAAGAACACAACCAGAACTCTAGGTTCTATCTATACATCTATGCATCCATCTGTCCATCCATCCATCATGTGTTTTCAAGTAGTAGCTAGCAGATGGGGAAATATAGCAAGCAAAGGACTCAGATTCACACCTTTCTCATATTTTTCAGAATCTCTTTATAACTTATTTTTTAAATTCAGGTGAGAAGCAGAAACAACGATGAACAAACAAAAGTTATCTATCACTGTTACAAACTCAAATATGTAACATAGTGTTACATACTTGTGTTTGTGTATATGTACATTCACATATGCATATGGTTATATGGAGTTGAATGTGCATGCACTGAGCCATCTTTCCTGCCCTGTAATTACTTCTTATATAATAAAAGAATTGCCTACTTCATTCCGGGTAATACTGACAAAAATATTCACGTGCTTACTCAGTTTTATAGACAAAGAAACAAAGACTCAAAAAGGTTAGTTAGCCTGTCTAGTAACCCAGGTCATAAAGTACAAGGGTAACTCTACAACCATATCTCTCTCCATTACATTGCACTTCCCAAATACCCCCTACCATACCAGATTCATTATAATAGAATTTTTCCAGATAATTTCTACTTAACACTTAGTAGATACACAGTAAATGGGCACAATGCCAGATACATTGAGAAAACTGATTTAAGGAAAGTTACACAGGTTTATTTATTTTCTTTGCCTTCTCTGTATTGTATCATAGTGGTTATTGAAGAAAGCTCCAAATAAAAAGCAATAAACACTCTGGTTAATAACAACGAAAATAATGGGTTGCTTTAAGAAGAAATCTCCCTGGACAAGCCAGCCCTTCTACAGTCAGGGAACTCAAAGGTATTGTGCCTTTACATCTTAGCTTCATTCCAGCAGAAATACAGGTTGTGTGTGTCCTTTACATAGGCAAAGAGAAGAAAGTTTGCATCCATGAGAATCTCCGAGCAAATAGGCTGAAAGCTGTGTTGCCTCCAGGACAATCCATGACCTTCCAGCCAGGAGGGCAGCTGAGCATGATGAGGAAGGGCACTGTCTCTCTGATTCCCAGGGTCTGTCATTTCCCCAGGGCTGGTGAGGCCTGGAGATTGGAGGGCAAGAATCCCAGTATAGTCTAAAGGAAGGATACTGAATGGGCCCTGTGTGCTACCAGGGAGGAGGGGTAGATTTCCTCATTGGTCTTTGGCTACATGCCAAACCTGAAGTAAGTGCTGTATATGGTGAATCATTGTCAGCACCGGCATGGCCAGATGCTGGGAATGCATATAAAAGAGCTTGCGTTTGAAAATGTTCAGTCCTCAACTCTCTGGTCTCTCATCTCAATTTCTGCTTCTGCTTTGCTGTTTCAAACCACTTTTTATGCATATACTCAACCAATCTTCCTGAGGTAGAAATATAACTCTATCCCTCTGCATAAAACCCTTCTGAAGTTCCAGAAATGGATGCTCTGAGACATTAATTAACTTGCTGAAGGTCTCATGGTTCTTAGTTCCTAGAATAGACCCTTGGCATAGATCGGGT
Source organism: Mus musculus (assembly GCF_000001635.26). Lineage (NCBI taxonomy): Eukaryota > Metazoa > Chordata > Mammalia > Rodentia > Muridae > Mus > Mus musculus. The sequence continues at coordinate 66,527,411 of NC_000086.7, forward strand.
TTATGCAAGGGCTTGTGTCTTTAACTTGGCTGTTTTAATGCATGATAACTAATCTGGCTCTCACTTGAGTGGCTATTTAACCCTTGTCTGAATACTATAGATTAACACTCCTGTTAAAATTAACCTACCAATACAACTCCAAGGTCCTTCCTTCATGTCTCTTCCCATTTACATTATACTTTTATCACACTCTGTTTCCTAAAAAAGGAGATAATAGAGCACTGATCTTTGTATAACAATGCACAGCACTGGGGCTAGCTTATAATAAATGTGTGTTAAGTCCTTAGACATTGGAAAATTGTAGATTAAAACTACTTTAAGATTCCCAGACTACTCAGGTACCTTCCCCACTTTCTCTGTTCCTCCAGATACAATGCCTAGTCCTGCAACCCAACAACTGCTGCAGGTTCCCCTGCCCCCAGCCCCTCAGTCCTCTCTTTCTGTGAATTCCACAGGAATACCGTTTTTCTTCTTCCTTCTCCCCTGTCCCAGCCCTCTGCTCAACCACAGGCCATACCTTCCAGTAGGTAGGCTGCCAGTAGACCTTTTCCATTCTCTCTCGTTCCCCAAACCCAATCCTTAGGGTGGCCCCTAGTGGTATAACACACCACTCAGGCCCAAGCCTTGCCTAAGTATCATTATTTTCAGATGATATGCTAATATACATAAGTGATCCTAAAAAGTTCACCAGGGGACTCCTATACATGATTAACACTCTCAGCAAATTAGCTGAATACAAGATTAAATAAATAAATATAAAAATAAAAATAAATCAGTAGCCATCCTATTCACAAATGAAAAAAGACAAAGAGAAAGAAATCAGGGAAACAACAAACACCACAATAACCTTTAAAAAATGAAATATCTTGGAGTAACTCTAACCAATGTCTTAGTCAGGGTTTCTATCCCCGCACAAACATCATGTCCAAGAAGTAAGTTGGGGAGGAAAGGGTTTATTGAGCTTACACTTCCACACTGCTGTTCATCACCAAAGGAAGTCAGGACTGGAACTCAAGCAGGTCAGGAAGCAGGAGATGATGCAGAGGCCATGGAGGGATGTTCTTTACTGGCTTGCCTCCCCCTGGCATGCTCAGCTTGCTCACTTATAGAACCCAAGACTATCAGCCCAGAGATGGTCCCACCCACAAGCGGCCTTTCCCCCTTGATCACTAATTGAGAAAATACCTCACAGCTAGATCTCATGGAGGCATTTCCCCAACTGAAGCTCCTTTCTCTGTTGATAACTCCAGCTGTGTCAAGTTGACACAAAACTAGCCAGTACACCAAGCAAGCGAAAGACTTGGGTGATAAAAATGTCACAGGACTTGAAGAAAGATATTGAGGGAGATATCAGAAGATGGAAAGATTTCCCATTCTCTTGAATCAGTAGGATTAACAGAGTAAAAATTGTCATCTTACCAAAAGCAGTCTACTCTAATCATGATGCATTGTATGAAAGAGGAATCTGTTGTCAATTTAAAAAAAAATTTAAGAAAAGGTCTTAAACTTGAAAAAATCCATAAATAATGCTCAAGGAATCATACTTATATTGTTATTAACATGTTCAAAATATTGTTTGTTATCTGAGGCAGTTGTGGTCTTTTCACTAAGTTGGTTAATTCCTTGTATAACTCTGGTTAAAGACTTCTGTAAAGAATCACTCATTAGTTCCCATGTGAATCTGTTTGTGTTTAACAAAAGAGGGAACAAAGCTCTTTGTTGGTGGCACAGAGCCAGAGACAGATTCTCTATAAAAGATTCAGACAGGCACAGATTCAGACTCAAGTAGACAGATAGAAGACAACAGAAAACACAACAAAAATTAAATTGAGAATACAAATCTGTACTCACCCCTTGACAAATTATAAAATTGTAAATAAATGAATAAATAAACCAATAGAAAAGATTCGACATAATCCCAGTCAGGATGGTCATCATGAAAATTACAAGTGACAAGTACTGGCTTAGATGGACAGAAAAGGGAACCCTTAACCACTGTTGGTAGGAGAACAAACTAGTACAACCACATTAAAGCTCAGTCTGAAGGTTTCTCAAAAGAAAAAAAAAAGAAGTAGAAATAGGTCTACCATGTGACCTAGCTATGTCACTGATAGGCACATACCTAAAGGATTTTGCTTCCTATTACAGAGATACTTGTCCATCTATGTTCATTGCTTCTCTAGTCACAATAGCTGGGAATCTAAAGCAGCCTAGATATCCATCAACTAATGAATGCATAAGGACAATGTGGTCCATACACACCATGGAATGATGGAATTTAATTAGATCTAAAGAAAAACAAAATTATTAAACCTGCAAGTAAATGAACATAGATAGATAGATAGATAGATAGATAGATAGATAGACCTATGACCTAGTCTCAAAAATGGAAAGTGCTTCATGCTTACATTGATGTGGTGATCCAAATTTTTATGACTTAGTTGTGTTTAACAGGGAATACATGTAGAATCCAGGAAACTAGCAAGGGGAAAATTATATAATGGTTGCAACCTTAAGGGGGAAAGTAGAACATACATAAAAAGAAAGGGACTGGAGCTGGAAACATTTAAGCATAGAAAGAAATAGAGGATGAGAGAAACAAAGTGTGAGGATGGGGAGAACAAAACTAAATGAAGTGTGTATTTAAAAAGGTAAAAACCTACTAGAGTACAACTCAAATTAAAAAAATACAAAAGTAAGATTGGAAGGATTTAGCTGGGCAGTGGTGGCGCACACCTTTAATCCAAGCACTTGGGAGGCAGAGGCAGGCAGATTTCTGAGTTCAAGGACAGCCTGGTCTACAGAGTGAGTTTCAGGACAGCCAGGGCTACATAGAGAAACCCAGTCTCAGAAAAAAAAAAAAAAAAAAAAAAAAAAGATTGGAGGGATTTTGTAAACCTCCCCCCACCTCAGCCTAAAGCAGGCTGATCCAGACCTTGACCTTGCTGCCACTAGGGAAATTACCTATGGTGGAGCCTTCCTGCCTAGTTGACTCTGTTGTTCAGCCACTGCTGTTCTCCTTCAAGACACTGCTAACTGCTGAGAGGCCAATGGGCTATACCAGGGACTACACCCTATCCTGCAGCTGGTTCTAGGCTCCAAGAATGGATTAGCAGGAGATGGGCCTCCCCCCACCCCCCTTTATAAGCACAGTTTTCTATTAAACATTCGAGCTTTCATCAGGAATCTTGACTTAGCTCCATTTTTCTCTCGACAGCCTAGTTCCCCTCTTTTCAGCCCCGGCTTGCCTCACAGGTGAAACGCGGTCCATGTGAACCGCGGGCCGGATCTCAACAGGATTTACCATGCACAGCTAGATAATGCAATGCTGCTCTTAGAGCAGTAGGGTTACTAAATAAAATTCCTAGTCTTGGATGTGAGGTAACTGTAAGTACTGCTCAGGAGAGCCCGAGAGGCACTCAAAACTGGCTTTTGTCAGTCATCTTATTTGTCCAGAAATATGGCCCCATCAGAGAGAATATTCCATGTACTGTTAGCTTAAGTGTATGTATTTTATGATTGAAGTACAGGGGTAAAGCTTACAGCCTTCTTAATGTATGATCCTTTACAACCAAAAGCAATAAGGCTATTGTCATTATTGCCTATAGCTTAACTTCTACTGATTTTAATAACATTTAACACAACATGGATAGGATTCAACACAGCATAAAGTCATTGTCACATGAATTAGGCACATATGGTTTATACTAACCAAGCATTCTGTTATGAAAAAAATTAACTTGTTCAAAAATTACATATACTTAATTGACCTATTTTTCCTCTCATATTCGCCCTCTTTGTGCAATATTGCTGCTACATTGAGCTTTATCCTGTGAATCATGGTGCCACAGAGAGCAATAATCATCAGTAGGATAAAATGAAGGTATAATCACAGGACATGTGAATAAGTTCTTGAATAGCCTATACACAGCAATTATCACCATTAAATTTGGATAAGATTTTGGTTTTTCATTGTTTTTTTTTTTAAGACCAGGTAATTAATGCTACGCCCTTTTAATTTTCTTACTGATTGATAGTAAAACAACAAAGGATATAATTACTAATGGATTTTCAATTTTATATACTGCTAGCTTATACTTAAGATTGATTTCATGTCACAAAAACAAGAGGAATAAAAACTCAGGAAATAGATATTGCTTTAAGAAAATATGTGAATTGCAGTTGTAGTTCATTTCCTTTAATATCTATTCAATTTTACCTCATCCTCTGCTTAGTACACAAGCAACTGCATTTGTATCCATTAGAAATATGCAATAGTACCTTTATTACTTACTGTAGCTGACTGTGTCACACTCTTCAATCATTTGAACTACCTGACCTTTTGTTTTTAAGAATAAGTAAATATTGAACTGCCTTAGTGGTTTAAATGAGAATAGTCCCATAGGACTATAATATAGTTTCGGTACTGCTTCCCTCCCTTTTCTCCCTCTAAATGCTACCATATACCCACCCCACTCTCCTTAAAATTTATGGTCCCTTTTCCTCCATAATTATTATTGCATGCAAATATGAATATGTATTATGTATGTATATATATATATATATGTATATATATATATAAATAACCTCCCCCCACCTCAGCCTAAGGCAGGCTGATCCAGACCTTGACCTTGCTGCCACTAGGGAAATTACCTAGGGTGGAGCCTTCCTGCCTAGTTGACTCTGTTGTTCAGCCACTGCTGAACATATATATATATATATATATATATATATATATATATATATATATATCCTGTTCAGTCCATATGTTTTCAAGGCTAACCTTTAGCAATGGACAACTGATTGGTGTGGAAAAATACTTTTCCCACTGCCAGCTTTTCTTAGCTTCCTATACTTTGTGTGTGGTGTGGTGTGTGTGTGTGTGTGTGTGTGTATGTGTGTGTGTGTCTGTGTGTGTGTGTGTATGTGTCTGTGTGTCTGTGTGTGTGTGTATGTGTCTGTGTGTCTGTGTGTCTGTGTGTGTCTGTGTGTGCAGAGACAGACACCACCAGGGGATATGCTAAAATGGATGAATAGCACACAAGGCTCCTATAGTTGAATGCTGAGTGCCCAGTTGGTACAACTATTTGAGAAGGATTAAGACATATAGCTTTGTTGGAGGACAGTGTGTCACTGAGGTTGTAGGCTTTGAGTTTTTAAAAGTCCATACCATATAGTTTGATCTTTTTGCCTGTGCCTCTTTGCTTCATGTTCGTGGATTATATGTAAGCTCTCAGCTAATGTCTTAACTGCTTGCCTGTTACCATGCTCCCCACCCTGGTGGTTATGGACTCTAACCCTCTGGAATTGTGAAAATGAAACCTGGGTTGTATTAGAGACCCCACCATGTTTGAGCTTCCAGAGCTATGAGATATTTGCCAGGAAGAGCTACATAGAGAGAATAGAACTAGATTAACAGGGGAAAATGTGTTGTAATCAGCTAAGATGGAATAGTAGAGACATCTGTAATCTTTTTGACATCAATATGGAATCACAGGATTTGGACTGGTCCAGTATTTTCTTACCAGATCGTCTTCTTTTATCCCTTCTAAAATGGTAATATATATTCTGTGCCATTGTACGTTGGAAGTATGTTGTTTGTTTTTTAATGTACAGGGAAATCCAATTCAGAGATTGCTACGAATATCAAGCCTTTGACCTTTTAAACTGTTGAGACTATGAAAGACTTTTGGAGCTAAACTAAAGGCATTTTGCTTTTCATGACTACAAGCCTATGCAGTTCAGGGGTATAATATGATAGTTTGAATAATAATGGTCCCCACAGGTTGATAAATTTGAATAGTTGATCTTCACCTAGTGGAACTATTTCAGAAAGATTATAAAGTGTGGCCTTGGAGGTGTGTGACTAAGAGTGACATTTGAGTTTTCAAAATCCAGCTTTCTCTGCTTAGTGCTTATGAATCATATAAGCACTTCAGCTATTGTTCCAGAATCCTTCCTGCTTGCCTGATACCATGCTCCCCACCATAATGGTTATGAACTGTATGTAACTGTTTAGAACCACCAGCCTTTAAAATAAATGTGTATTTTTATAAGTTGGCTTGGTTATGATCGTTTGTCATTGCAACAGAGAGCTAAGTAAGGCAATTGCTCATTACTATTAGCACAAAATACTTGCACAATAGAATTGACTATGTTTCTTTATATACACACATTACATATTGATCTTGTCCAATATAATTCTTCTATTTGAACTCTCAATTTAGCATCCTTTGTGGGGTCTAGCAATACTTATTCTACTCATATGCCATATTCAGATGAATTTAACATTTTTATCAGGTGCTTATCAGCCATTGAGATATAATTGTAAAGAGTGATGCTTTGTATCATAGAGGCAATCAATGATAATTATATAAGTCAAAGTTATCCTCAATGTGTGGAAAACATGACACAGAGTCTCTGATTCAATCACATCGAAAGTAGAACACACAGGCAATAATTAAAATAATAGTGTCCACACTTCAGTCTTCTGCATATGTATCAAAAGATGGCCTAGTTGGCCATCACTGGAAAGAGAGGCCCATTTGACACGCAAACTTTATATGCCCCAGTACAGGGGAACGCCAGGGCCAAAAACGGGGAGTGGGTGGGTAGGGGATTGGGGGTGGGTGGGTATGGGGGACTTTTGGTATAGCATTGGAAATGTAAATGAGCTAAATACCTAATAAAAAATGGAAAAAAAAAGAAAAAAAATAGTGTCGACTGCAGCACCATGGTCCTTGACCCGGGGGAGTCTCTGGACCCCCGCAAGGACCCACACAGGATCCGCCACGGGATCCTAAGGCCTCTGGTGAGTGGAACACAGCGCCTGCTCCAATCGAATCGCTCAGGGCCTGAGACTGCATTAATTAAGGAAGCAGGTAACCCGGCCTGATACGGGGCTCCAGTGCCTTCCAGCCCACTGCAGCACTGTGGTCCCTGGCCCGGAAAGTCTCCTGACACCCGCAAGGACCCACACAGGATCCGCCACGGGATCCTAAGTCCTCTGGTGAGTGGAACACAACTTCTGCCAGAAGGCAGGTTCAAACACCAGATATCTGGGCACCTTCCCTGCAAGAGGAGAGCTTGCCTGCAGAGAGTACTCTGACCACTGAAACTTAGGATAGAGCTAGTCTCCCAGGTCTGCTGATAGAGGCTAACATAATCACCTGAGGAACAAGCTCTAACCAGAGACAACTATAACAACTAACTCCAGAGAATACAAGATGGCAAAAGGCAAACGTAAGAATCCTACTAACAGAAATCAAGACCACTCACCATCATCAGAACGCAGCACTCTCACGCCACCTAGTCCTGGGCACCCCAACACAACCAAAAAGCTAGACCCAGATTTAAAAGCATATCTCATGATGATGGTAGAGGACATCAAGAAGGAGTTTAATAACTCACTTAAAGAAGTACAGGAGAACACCGCTAAGTTACAAGTCCTTAAAGAAAAACAGGAAAACACAACCAAACAGGTAGAAGTCCTTATAGAAAAACAGGAAAACACATCCAAACAGGTGATGGAAATGAACAAAACCATACTAACCTAAAAAGGGAAATAGATACAATAAAGAAAATCCAAAGTGAGGCAACGCTGGAGATAGAAACCCTAGGAAAGAAATCTGGAACCATAGACGAGCATCAGCAACAGAATACAAGAGATGGAAGAGAGAATCTCAGGTGCAGAAGATTCCATAGAGAACATCGGCACAACAATCAAAGATAATACAAAACGCAAAAAGATCCTAACTCAAAACATCCAGGAAATCCAGGACACAATGAGAAGACCAAACCTACGGATAATAGGAGTTGATGAGAATGAAGATTTTCAACTTAAAGGGCTGGCAAATATATTCAACAAAATTATAGAAGAAAACTTCCCAAACCTAAAGAATGACATGCCCATGAACATACAAGAAGCCTACAGAACTCCAAATAGACTGGACCAGAAAAGAAATTCCTCCCGACACATAATAATCAGAACAACAAATGCACTAAATAAAGATAGACTATTAAAAGCAGTAAGGGAGAAAGGTCAAGTAACATATAAAGGCAGACCTATCAGAATTACACCAGACTTTTCACCAGAGACTATGAAAGCCAGAAGAGCCTGGACAGATGGTATACAGACACTAAGAGAACACAAATGCCAGCCCAGGCTATTATACCCGGCCAAACTCTCAATCACCATAGATGGAGAAACCAAATTATTCCACAACAAAACCAAATTCACACATTATCTTTCCACGAATCCAGCCCTTCAAAGGATAATAAGAGAAAAGAAGCAATACAAGGACGGAAATCATGCCCTAGAACAAGCAAGAAAGTAATCCCTCAACAAACCAAAAAGAAGAGAGCCACAAGAACAGAATGCCAACTCTAACAACAAAAATAAAAGGAAGCAACAATTACTTTTCCTTAACATCTATTAATATCAATGGACTCAATTCCCCACAAAAAAGACATAGACTAACAGACTGGCTACACAAACAGGACCCAACATTCTGCTGCTTACATGAAACCCATCTCAGGGAAAAAGACAGACACTACCTCAGAGTGAAAGGTTGGAAAACAATTTTCCAAGCAAATGGTCTGAAGAAACAAGCTGGATTAGCCATTCTAATATCGGATAAAATCGACTTCCAACCCAAAGTTATGAAAAAAGACAAGGAGGGACACTTCATACTCATCAAAGGTAAAATCCTCCAAGAGGAACTCACAATTCTGAATATCTACACTCCAAATGCAAGGGCAGCCACATTCATTAAAGACACTTTAGTAAAGCTCAAAGTACACATTGCACCTCACACAATAATAGTAGGAGACTTCAACACACCACTTTCATCAATGGACAGATCGTGGAAACAGAAACTAAACAGGGACACAGTTAAACTAACAGAAGTTATGAAACAAATGGATCTGACAAATATCTACAGAACATTTTATCGTAAAACAAAAGGAAATACCTTCTTCTCAGCACCTCACGGGACCTTCTCCAAAACTGACCATATAATTGGTCACAAAAAAGGCCTCAACAGATAAAAAAATATTGAAATTGTCCCATGTTCCCTATCAGACCACCATGGCCTAAGGCTGATCTTCAATAACAACATAAATAATGGAAAGCCAACATTCACGTGGAAACTGAACAACACACTTCTCAATGATACCTTGATCAAGGAAGGAATAAAGAAAGAAATTAAAGACTTTTTAGAGTTTAATGAAAATGAAGCCATAACATACCCAAACCTATGGGACACAATGAAAGCATTTCTAAGAGGGAAACTCATAGCTCTGAGTGCCTCCAAGAAGAAACAGGAGAGAGCACATACTAACAGCTTGACAACACATCTAAAAGCTCTAGAAAAAAAGGAAGCAAATTTACCCAAGAGGAGTAGATGGCAGGAAATAATCAAACTCAGGAGTGAAATCAACCAAGTGGAAACAAGAAGAACTATTCAAAGAATCAACCAATCAAGGACTGGTTCTTTGAGAAAATCAACAAGATAGATAAACCCTTAGCCTGAAGCACTAAAGGGCACAGGGAAAGCATCCTAATTAACAAAATCTGAAATGAAAAGGGAAACATAACAACAGATCCTGAAGAAATCCAAAACACCATCAGATCCTTCTACAAAAGGCTATACTCAACAAAACTGGAAAACCTGGATGAAATGGACAAGTTTCTAGACAGATACCAAGTACCAAAGCTAAATCAAGATCAGGTTAATGATCTAAACAGTCCTATATCCCCTAAAGAAATAGAAGCAGTCATTAATAGTCTCCCAACCAAAAAAAGCCCAGGACCAGATGGGTTTAGTGCAGAGTTCTATCAGACCTTCAAAGAAGATCAAATCCCAGTTCTGCACAAACTATTCCACAAAATAGAAGTAGAGGGAAATCTACCCAACTCATTCTATGAAGCCACAATTACTCTGATACCTAAACCACAGAACGATCCAACAAAGATAGAGAACTTCAGACCAATTTCCCTTATGAATATTGATGCAAAAATCCTCAATAAAATTCTCGCTAACCGAATCCAAGAACACATTAAAGCAATCATCCATCCTGACCAAGTAGGTTTTATTCCAGGGATGGAGGGATGGTTTAACATACGAAAATCCATTAATGTAATCCATTATATAAACAAACTCAAAGACAAGAACCACATGATCATCTCCATAGATGTGGAAAAAGCATTGGACAAGATCCAACACCCATTCATGATAAAAGTCTTGGAAAGATCAGGAATTCAACATGATAAAATCTATCTACAGCAAACCAGTAGCAAACCTCAAAGTAAATGGTGAGAAGCTTGAAGCAATCCCACTAAATCAGGGACTAGACAAGGCTGTCCACTTTCTCCCTACCTCTTCAACATAGTACTTGAAGTCGTAGCCAGAGCAATTCAACAACAAAAGGAGATCAAGGGGATACAAATTGGAAAAGATGAAGTCAAAATATCACTTTTTGCAGATGATATGATAGTGTATATATAAGTGACCCTAAAAATTCCACCAGAGAACTCCTAAACCTGATAAACAGCTTCGGTGAAGTAGCTGGATATAAAATTAACTCAAACAAGTCAATGGACTTTCTCTACACAAAGAATAAACAGGCTGAGAAAGAAATCAGGAAAACAACACCCTTCTCAATAGTCACAAATAATATAAAATATCTTGGCGAGACTCTAACTAAGGAAGTGAAAGATCTGTATGATAAAAACTTCAAGTCCCTGAAGAAAGAAATTAAAGAAAATCTCAGAAGATGGAAAGATCTCCCATGCTCATGGATTGGCAGGATCAACATTGTAAAAATGGCTATCTTGCCAAAAGCAATCTACAGATTCAATGCAATCCCCATCAAAATTCCAACTCAATTTTTCAATGAATTAGAAAGGGCAATCTGAAAATTCATCTAGAATAACAAAAAACCTAGGATAGCAAAAACTCTTCTCGAGGATAAAAGAACCTCTGGTGGAATCACCATGCCTGACCTAAAGCTGTATTACAGAGCAATTGTGATAAAAACTGCATGGTACTGGTATAGTGACAGACAAGTAGACCAATGGAATAGAATTGAAGACCCAGAAATAAACCCACACACCTATGGTCACTTGATCTTCGACAAGGGAGCTAAAACCATCCAGTGGAAGAAAGACAGCATTTTCAACAATTGGTGCTGGATTACATTGATGGATTTTCGTATGTTAAACCATCCCTGCATCCCTGGAATAAAACCTACTTGGTCAGGATGGATGATTGCTTTAATGTGTTCTTGGATTCGGTTAGCGAGAATTTTATTGAGGATTTTTGCATCAATATTCATAAGGGAAATTGGTCTGAAGAGAAGAGAAACACACACACACACACACACACACAGTACCACCTCCAACAATAATATAACATTAACTAACAATCACTGATTATTAATATCTCTCAACATGGATGGACTGAATTTCCCCAATAAAAAGACACTTGCTGACAGACTGGATATATAAACAGGATACAGCATTCCACTGCATACAAGAAACATACCACAGAAACAAAGATAGACACTACCTCAGAGTAAGGGCTCATAAAAAAGTTTTCCAAGCATAAAGTTCCAGGAACAAGCTGGAATATCCATTCTAATATCCAATAAAATAGACTTTCTATAAAAAGTTATCAAAGCAAATGAGGAGGACACTTCATACTTCTCAAAAAAATCCACCAAGATTAAGTCTCAATTCTGAACATCTATGCTCCAAGTGCAAGGGTACCCACATTCATAAAAGAAACTTTACTAAAGTTCAAAACACATATTGAACCCCACACAATAATAGTGTGAGATTTCAACACCCAATTCTCACAAAGGACAGGTCAAAATATAATCAGGTCTTACTATAAAGGGTGGCACAAATTCCTGACACTATTACTACTGCTATGTTGTGCATTCAGACAGGAACTAGAATAGCTGTCCTCTGAGAGGCTCTACCAACAGCTGACTGAAACAGATACAGATACCCACAGCCAAGCATTGGACTGAAGTCAGGGACCACTGTGGAAGAGTTATGGGAAGGATTGAAGGAACTGAAGGGGCTAGCAACCCTATAGGAATACCAACAGTGTCAACTAACCTAGACCCCTGGAAGCCCCCAGAGACTAAGTCACCAACCAATGAGCATATGTAGGCTGATTTGAGGCCCCTGCACATACGTAGCAGAGAACGGCCTTGGCTGGCCTCAGTGGGAGAGTATTGCTTATTCCTGTAGAGAGACTTGATACACCAGGTTGGAGGAGACAGGGATGGAGCAAGCTCTCAGAGGTGAAGAGGAGGAGATATGGGGGAAGAACTCTAGAAGGGGGGACCAGGAGGAGGGCAAAATTTGGGATGTAAATAAATAAAATAATTTATTAAATTACATGTTATCTATATTTAATATATATTAGAAAACTAAAAAGTTTCCTTGTCAAACTAAAGGTGAGAAAAATAAATATGACTATTAAGAAAAAAGAAGGAAATGAAATTTCCCTCCTTTGGTGTAGGTCATAATTTCAATAAAATAGTTATGGATTATCTCATAATAGTGGTGTCCCTATTGAACCAATGTATACAACTTGCTTGGAACTTTAATTGTACAAGACCTACACAAAATCAAGTCAATCAAAATCTTGGCATACATGGGGTAGATGATCCCTAGCCTTATTGAGCATTAGGGGAAAGCTGATGGGTGCCCTGGTGAGTCTTTTCCAACACAAGGTGGAGTTATCTGGAAAGAAGAACCTCAGCTAAGAAAAAGCCTCTATCAAATTGCCTAGAAGCAAATCTATAGGGAATTGTCTTCAATAAATGATTGATACAGAAGGGCCTAAATGTGGGAGGTACCACCCTAGATAGGTGGCCCTGGATGGCCTAAGAAAGCAGGCTGAGTAATGAATAGGGAGGAAGACAATAAGAAGTATTCCTCCATGATCTCTGCTTCAGTTTCTGCCTCCTGGTTCTTCCCCTGACTTTCCTGCATGATGTAATATAAATTACAATCTGAAATGAACCCTTTCCTCCCTGAGTTGTTTTTCAACATGGTATTTTTTTCACAGCATTAAAAATTGAGACCAAAAAAAAAAAAAAAACCTAATGAAGGGGACAGGGATTTTGTTTGATAGTTTTTGTTTCAGAAAATGTGGCGGCTTGTAGAATTTTATAGTCTGATGGATTGCCCCACACTCTTGCACATATGAACAGCACTTGGTTGTTCTCAGAGTTTTGGGCTTTTACTTTATAGTTTTTTAATAATGCATGAAGTTAGGAGGGAGATATAACTAGGGATGTTATGGAAGAAGGTTGGAAGGAGAAACGAGAAATATGTGAACATTTCACATTATGAATGTATTGAATCCTCAGGAATAAAGGAAAGTGGAAAAAATACAGGATTTTCAACAAATGGTGCTGGTTCAACTGGAGGATAACATGTAAAAGAATGCAAATCAATCCATTCTTATTTCCTTGTACAAAGATCAAGTCCAAATGAATCAAGGACCACCACATAAAACCAGATACACTGAAACTAATAGAAGAGAAATTGGGGAAGAGCCTCAAACACGTGGGCAAATGTGAAAATTTCCTGAACAGAATACCAATGGCTTATACTCTAAGATAAAGAATTAACAAATGGGACCTCATAAAACTGTAAATCTTCTGTAAGGCAAAGGACACTGTCAATAGGACAAAATGGCAACCAACAGATTGGAAAAAGATCTTTACCAATCCCGCATCTGATAGAGGGCTAATATCCAGTATATACAAAGAACTCAAGAAGTTAGACTACAGAGAACCAAATAAACTTATTTAAAAATGGGAAACAGAGCTAAACAAATAATTTTCAACAGAAGAATATTGAATGGCCAAGAAGCACCTAAAGAAATTTTGACATCCTTAGTCATCAGGGAAATACAAATCAAAACAACCCTGAGATTCTACATCACACCAGTCAGAATGGCTAAGATAAAAAACTCAGGTGACAGCAGATGCTGGCGAGGATGTGGAGAAAGAGGAACACTCCTCCATTGTTGGTGGGATTGCAAGCTTGTACAACCACTCTGGAAATCAGTCTGGCAGTTCCTCAGAAAAGTGTGTGCAGGTGAGAAAGTAGACTGCAGAGGCTAACAGCTTCTGGGTCAGACAGAAGCCACAGAGCTTCTGGGGCAGACCTTGTTTCAGGATCCAGACACCCAGACACCTTCCCTGCCAGAGGAAAGGTGTCTGCCCCGCCCAGGATGCCTTTGCCACAGCAACTAGGGGAGACATCTTGGTTTCTGGATCCTGCTGAGACTACTCTGCACAAGTGAGAGTGTAGAATACAGAAGCTACACAGATTCTGGGACAAGCCCTGTTTCGGGCCTTCATCTTCTGCCAGGAGGCAGGTCTAATCGACAGATATCTGTCCACCTTCCCTGCAAGAGGAGATCTTGCCTCTAGAGAGTGCTCTAACCACTGAAAGTCAGGAGAGATCTAGTCTTCAAGGTCTGCTGATAGAGGCTAAGAGAATACTTGTACTAAGGTCAAACCTAAGTGGATCAAGGAACTCCACGTAAAACCAGAGAAAGTGAAACTTATAGAGGAGAAAGTGGGGGAAAGCCTCGAAGATATGGGCACAGGGGGAAAATTCCTGAATAGAACAGCAATGGCTTGTACTGTAAGATTGAGAATCGACAAATGGGACCTCATAAAATTGCAAAGCTTCTGTAAGGCAAAAGAAACTGTCAATAAGACAAAAAGGCCACCAACAGATTGGGAAAGGATCTTTACCTATCCTAAATCAGATAGGGGACTAATATCCAATATATATAAAGAACTCAAGAAGGTGGACTCCAGAAAATCAAATAACCCCATTAAAAAATGGGGCTCAGAGCTAAACAAAGAATTCTCACCTGAGGAATACTGAATCGCTGAGAAGCACCTGAAAAAATGTTCAGCATCCTTAATCATCAGGGAACTGCAAATCAAAATAACCCTGAGATTCCACCTCACACCAGGCAGAATGGCTAAGATCAAAAATTCAGGTAACAGCAAGTGCTGGTGAGGATGTGGAGAAAGAGGAACACTCCTCCGTTGTTGGTGGAACTGCAAACTTATACAACCACTCTGGAAATCAGTCTGGTGGTTCCTCAGAAAATTGTACGTAGTACTACCAGAGGATCCCGCAATACCTCTACTGGGCATATATCCAGAAGATATTCCAACTGGTAAGAAGGACACATGCTCCACTATGTTCATAGCAGTCTTATTTGCAATAGCCAGAAGCTGGAAAGAACCCAGATGCCCCTCAATAGAGGAATGGATACAGAAAATGTGGTACATTTAGACAATGGAGTACTACTCAGCTATTAAAAAGAATGAATTTATGAAATTCCTAGGCAAATGGATGGACCTGGAGGGCATCATCCTGAGGGAGGTAACAATCACAAAAGAACTCACATGATATGTACTCACTGATAAGTGGATATTAGCCCAGAAACTTAGAATACCCAAGATATAAGATCCAATTTGCAAAACACAGGAAACTCAAGAAGAACGAAGACCAAAGTATGGACACTTTGCCACTTCTTAGAATTGGGAACAAAACACCCATGGAAGGAGTTACAAAGACAAAGTTTGGAGCTGAGACAAAAGGATGGACCATCTAGAGACTGCCATATCCGGGAATCCATCCCATAATCAGCTTCCAAATGCTGACACTATTGCTCACACTAGCAAGATTTTGGTGAAAGTACCCAGATATAGCTGTCTCTTGTGAGACTATGCCAGGGCCTAGCAAACACAGAACTGGATGCTCACAGTCAGCTATTGGATGTATCACAGTGCCCCCAATGGAGGAGCTAGAGAAAATACCCAAGGAGCTGGGGGGATCTGCAACCCTAAAGGTGGAACAACATTATGAACTAACCAGTACCACCCAGAGCTCATGTCTCTAGCTGCAGTCGGCCATCAGTGGAAAGAGAAGCCCATTGGTAGTGCCAACTTTATGTGCCTCAGTACAGGGGAACGCCAGGGCCAAGAAGTGGGAGTGGGTGGTTGGGGGAGAGGGTAGGGGAGCGTGTGGGAGACTTTTGGGATAGCATTGGAAATTTAAATGAAATGCAGTAGCATTCACACAGTATCAAAAATATTTCAAACAGTATCAATGAAGTAGTAAAATTAAATACTGATAATAATTCCATTTACAAATCACCGTCAAAGTTACTAAAAATAATTTTCTATGTTTATTGTTCTATGTTTATGGGCTAGAATGATCAATATTGTAAGATATCTATACTACTCAAAAATGTTACACAGATTAATTGTATTCCCAATCAAAATGTTTTTGAAATTCTTCAAGAAAATAGAAAACTTATAAGATGCAGAAAAACAACTCAAATTGTGTTAAATAATTAAATATGAAATGAATTCTGAAAAACCCATGCAGGAAAATATACTGAAAATACTACATTATCTGAATTTGAGGCGATCTTTTTATATAAAATCTCAAAAGCACAAATAAAAAAGGAAGCATAGACAAATGAGAATGCAGAAAATAAGAAATCTTCAACTCAGCACACAAACAATCAAAAAATGAGATGACCACTATAGAATGGTAGAAAATATTTTCCATTTATATATCTGACATGAGGTTCTTATCTAAAATACTCAAACAACAGCAAAACAACTATTTAAAACATGGGTGGAGCAGATTTTAAATTGTGCAATAAAGCCACATTAAAAAAAAACATAATGAGAGTACCTTCCAATTATAGTCAATGTTTGAGTGAGTATTGAGAAAAGAGAATACTTACACATTGTGGATGAGAATATTAATTAGAATGGTCATTATAGAAAACCTGCATCTTTGTGCCAACTGAAAAGATCAGCTCAAGCACTTTACGCATGAATGAGCAAAGAAAATGGATATTTATACAATGCATTATCTTTGAACCATAAAGAAGAGTGAAAGCATGTCACTTAGCAACACATATAAATTCAGACGACATTATAGTAAATGAAATAAGCCAGGAACCATAAGATAAATATTGTATATTCTCACTTATATGTATATTTTAAAACAAATGACTTCATGGAATCAGTGTAGAATAGTAGTTAACAGGGACTGAGGTCGAAAGGAATGATAAAATACTGAACAAATAGCTCATTTTATTTAGAAAAGTAAATTACATAACAAAATGTACCTATTGTTTATTGCACATTCTTGAGTATTAGTAAGAAAATAAATGTAAATAAGTTTAATAGTGCTTGAGGTCATAGATATATGCACAATGCTTTGTTTAAACACTCTATATGTATCCATAAATCCTTACTATATAACATTTTATAAAACTATATAAAATTATAATTTGGGAATATGTGATAAAATAAAATATTGCATTGTTCAGTTCATGAAAAAGCATAAACTAGTAGACAATACTTGAGTAAAGATAAAGACTACAAAAATGAAAAGCAAAAAGAATCAACACTCAAACAACATACTGACTTATAGCCTGGATTCCTGATTTGAATTTCTGTTTTTTCACAGATTCCCTGTGGATAGTGGTAGTTTTATATTTTCTGATAGTCTGACTTTGTATGGAATGATCCAGTCTATTTAAAGGGAGCTTTGTGTGTTGGAATTCTTTTTATGTTGTAATTATTGGTTGTTTTCAAATTTGGGTCTTAGTAGAAGCCAAAACTTGAGTGTTAGAGGAAACAAGGTTTTGAATCAATAAAAGAAAGGAGAATAAACAATAGGGAGAATAGCCCAACCAGTAACAGCAAAGTGTGCTTCTCTAATTGTTTTGTTTTAATAAAAACATGTAGATATATACCTTCATGATACAAACTCCTGACTAGAGTGGTAACACCATCAGTGTATGGCTTAATAAGACAGGCAAGAGGACTCTGGGACTTTAATCTCTAACCTTTAGTTAATTATAATATTAAACACATTGATAATGAAACATTAAGACTAATTTAGATTCATTTCTATTTTTTCTACTTTATCCTTCATATTAATTAAAAATTTTATATCAAGCATAAGTATTGATGCTTTCTATAACATTATTTCTCTTGATCTTTTCTATGTGTGTATGCACAAATATGCATTCTGTAAGTTATATCATGTTATTAAAGTTATTAAAGCAGTTACATTTTTAAAAAGTAATTGATCTACAAGATTACCTCAGTGCCTGACTATAGAACTGAACAGTAAGAATGCTAGACAGTAAAAACAGGAAAATCATAATACCATTCACAGATATTTACTTTGAAACTCAACAAGAGTAGTTCATTTAAATGCTTGAGTTTTTGGATTAGTTAAAAGCATCTATTTTAAAATAAAAGCAGCGAGACATAAAGCTGCCTGGGTCCTGACCAGCCTTAGGGAAATGAGTTGAGGTGGGACACAGAATTGGATAAGGCCCAGAAGACTAATGATGTCTGCCCTTGTAACTTTCTATAACTGTACTGGATATTATTAGCTGGTGGCTTCTGGAGACTTAAGTCTCTTGCTTATTCTCTGGCTGAAAACTGCTGGCTCCTTTTCTCTTTAACTCTGAACTCTGTGGCTTCTTCTTCTTCTTCTTTTTTTAATCTCTCTGTGCTTTATTTTTATCTTATAAACCTCTGTACTTTATTAAATGCTGTATCTTTATTTTATAACTATTATTGTTCTGTGCTTCATTAAACACTGAAAACTCAACTCTTCATTAACTCTTTATTATGACTCTGTGCTTCATTAAGCTCTGGGGAACATTAACACTTTATTACTGTTCTGTGCTAAAAATTTAACTCTTACTAGTGCTTAAATAAGTGCTAATATCTGGAGATTAACACATGCTGTTTAGCAGCAGGAATTCAGTAGAGGATTTATTGCTAGTGCTCCTTTTCCTGGCTAGCCTGCCAGGAGCCTTTCAAAGGCCTGGCTACTTAACTCCTTGTGAATCAGAAAGAGTCACTCACACAAACACATACACACTAGGTGAAGCAGAAAATGGATGCACTATTATATTTGGATGAATGGATGGATGGATGGATGGATGGATGGATGGATGGATGCGTGGCGCGGATCCCTGCAAGTCACCACACCACACCACCTTTATTCCTTTTTATAT
Organism: Mus musculus; assembly: GCF_000001635.26. Classification (NCBI taxonomy): domain Eukaryota; kingdom Metazoa; phylum Chordata; class Mammalia; order Rodentia; family Muridae; genus Mus; species Mus musculus. The sequence goes on from NC_000086.7 coordinate 66,546,538, forward strand.
CTTCTTGGACAAAAGTTCTTTAGAAAATTAGCTCATAGATAAAATATTACACAAAATGGGTGTTATAGAAGAATATCAATAACAAGTTCAAAGCAGTATTTATGTCTACAAGGTCATTATAAGTTCAAAGCAAGAGTATTTACATGGCCTTGTTTATCATAGTATATACCTGTGGTTTAATCCTTGAACCTGAATTTTTTCCTTGAGCACAGAACTGTCCCAAATCTATTCTCTTTTATGTGTAATTATGAAAGATCATTGTACAGAATCACTGATTCATCTAAATATTATTAATTCATAAAAGTTTATTATCTCTGCGTTGATCTGCAGGAAATCCATTTAATAGGGTTGGCTAATGCCCACCTTATTATAAATTATATTAATTTAATAATTACAGGAAAGACATTTCAGTTGCAAGAAGCAATCTTGAGATGAAGTCTTTTTGGGACCTTTCCTCAGAGATCACATATCTTAGTCCATGTAAAAAGGTGGGCCACCTCCTGGAAGGCCACCTGCTAGCTCCTAACAGAAATCATTCATTACTGAAAAAATATAGACTCTGTGTTTTTTTCATACATGTTTCATTAAGATTTCAGCTCTGCCACTTAATAATGAGTAAGATTTTTCACAAGGAAAATGAGAGTCAAAATTATAACTATCTAGTACAGTTGAGTATGTATCTAATGCATGCCTATGAAAGTGTAGTTTAGACTACATCTTATTATTGCTTATTTTGAGGGTTCAATCTTAAGAATCTGTATCAAGTCTTTAAGAAATGTTCAAGCCAGGTGGTGGTGGCCCATGCCTTTAATCCCAGCACTTGGGAGGCAGAGGCAGGCAGATTTCTGAGTTTGAGGCCAGCCTGGTCTACAGAGTGAGTTCCAGGACAGCCAAGGCTACACAGAGAAACCCTGTCTCGGGAAAGAAAGAAAGAAAGAAAGAAAGAAAGAAAGAAAGAAAGAAAGAAAGAAAGGAAGGAAGGAAGGAAGGAAGGAAGGAAGGAAGGAAGGAAGGAAGGAAGGAAGGAAGAAAGAAAGAAAGAAAGAAAGAAAGAAAGAAAGAAAGAAAGAAAGAAAGAAATGTTCATTTTTGTCTTTTTCCAGTAATTATGCACTGATATTGTGGACCTGTTTTTCAAGTATTTTTTTTTTCATATTTTAAATTCAATTTATTATTATTGTATTATTATCATTATTTTTATATTTTGTTTTTTTTTTCCATTTTTTATTAGGTATTTAGCTCATTTACATTTCCAATGCTATACCAAAAGTCCCCCTTACCCACCCACCCCCACTCCCCTACCCACCCACTCCCCCCCTTTGGCCCTGGCGTTCCCCTGTACCGGGGCACACAAAGTCTGCGTGTCCAATGGGCCTCTCTTTCCAGTGATGGCCGACTAGGCCATCTTTTGATACATATGCAGCTAGAGTCAAGAGCTCAGGGGTACTGGTTAGTTCATAATGTTGTTCCACCTATAGGGTTGAAGATCCCTTTAGCTCCTTGGGTACTTTCTCTAGCTCCTCCATTGGGAGCCCTGTGATCCATCCATTAGCTGACTGTGAGCATCCACTTCTGTGTTTGCTAGGCCCCGGCATAGTCTCACAAGAGACAGCTACATCTGGGTCCTTTCGATAAAATCTTGCTAGTATATACAATGGTGTCAGCGTTTGGATGCTGATTATGGGGTGGATCACTGGATATGGCAGTCTCTACATGGTCCATCCTTTCATCTCAGCTCCAAACTTTGTTTCTGTAACTCCTTCCATGGGTGTTTTGTTCCCACTTCTAAGGAGGGGCATAGTGTCCATTTCAAGTATTTTTATTTTCATAAATTCACAAATAAATTTAAGAGTATGATATAGGTAAGTAAGAGTGCTATGTCCACTGTATATCTTGAGACAGCTTTGAATTGTGCTTGGTTTGCCAGTCCTCAACTACACTATAGAGAGTGCCATTGGGGCTAGCACCAAACATCCTGCTGTATGTCTTTCTTCTACATAACCTTATTCTCAAATTACCCTATTTTTGTACTTACTACCAAGTCTTTGTTCTTTTTATAAAATTATTTTGAAATTTTGCAACACAGCTTGCCAATTGATGTTCTGATGATTTTTTTTTTTACCAGATACTTACAAAATAAATACCCTTTATTATCAATGCTTTTGTTAAATTTTTGAAAGAGAAAATTGGCTAATAAAAAGATTCAGATGAATTTTTGTATTGGATCAAAATGATAAAACAAGTGGTTCAGGTATTGCACTGCTGATAACCATTATTGTCTAGAAATGCATGGTTCAGTGGTTAAGAGCATTTGCTGTTCTTTCATAGAAACCAGGTTTGATTATTATCAGACACAGGGTGCCTCACAAACATCTGTAATTCCAGTTCCAAAGGAGATGTTGCCCAATTCTAGTTTCTGTGAGCAACAGGCATGTATGTTATGCAAAGACATATATGTGGGAAAACCATTAATATAGACAATTTTTATAAAAAAAATGTGGCTAATATATTTGTGCTGGTCATCTTCCTTTTCTCTTAGAAATTCTCTATATGATTAGTAAACATTTGTATTGTCCTATTCACTATATAAGTAAAAGTCACACCAGTATATTCCTGATTTTGTTCTTAGATTTGATTTTAAAATCTTAAAATATGATTAGAAGATAATAATGCCAGTTTTCATTGTTATTTGCTTTACTTTTGTTTAGGCAAAATTATCCACAGATATCAAACATTCATAACTTTTATCACTCAATGGGAGGCGATGGTATATTTAAGTAAGAGCAGTCACTGGGGGTAGATGATTGAAACCCTCACACTATTTCCTATACATCCCCTCCCCAATTTCTATATGTGGATAAAAAATGATTAGTTAGCTTCCTGCTCCAGGAAACATGGTAATATTCTCTTTACCACCAGCAGACGCTATACTTCTAAAACCATAAACAAAACTAAATTCTTTCTTATGTTGCTTTGGGTCATGATACTTTATCACAGCAAGAAAAAAATAACTCATAAATTGGTACAAAAATGGGGTTCTTGCTATGATAAACATGACCATGGTTTTTGTTTTTATTGTTGTTATTTTTCTGTTTGTCTGTCTGTTTGTTTGTAGAAACTTGAAAGTCTTTTGAACTTGGGAAAAGAAAAGTGGTTGAATGCTATTCAATGATATTAATGGGAGCCTACAAGACAGCCGTGCTAAAAGTAAAGCAGACGGTGGAACTCTCTAAAGGAAACAATGATTTTATTAACATGAGGGCTAAAAGCCATTCCTACAATAGTTGGGAATATAATTTCGTTGCATTCTACCCATGTACTGAGAACTTGCCTGAGGCTGAATCAAAAACTAATGAAGCATTTCTTTGGTTGAAGAAATTTTAAGACAGAATAAAGTCAAGTCTATGACATGATTGTTTCTGATTACTATTACACATATTATAGAGTTCTATAATAAAAAATCAATTATGAAAAATTTTAAGTGATTGTCTGGAGATGAAAAATAACACTAGGAAGCTTAATGTTGAAATCAAGTCATGTACTGAAAAGGATGCTGAAATTGTTAAAAAGATGAATACCATTAAAGAAAAGCTTTTGGCTCTGCAAATGAAAAGAATAAAGTGTGTCTTCAGGGCAAGAGCACACTTAGCTAAAGCTTCCATTTTTAAGGAAAAAAGCCTAAGGGTTTCCTGTCCCTAAAAAGCAATTACATACAAAAGCTGCTACTAATGTGGTCCAAGAGGTTAAGGGTCCATCCCAGCCTGGTAGCTAAACTTAACAGTGTTATCTATGTGATATTATCTTTGAAGATATGACACATGCAAGATTGGAACAGTTTTGGATTCTTCTGCTATGCTTTAGGGAAAATGTTTAGGCCAGGTAATGCATGGTAGAGTCAAAATCCCAGGAAGGAGGATTTGAAAGACCATTATGTGAAACTATGAAAGTGAAGCTTGGGATGTGATAGAAATCCCAATATGTTGGAAATATCAGAGCCATGAGATGTTTGGCAAGGAAAAGAGACTATACACAGGAAGAGGAACAAGCCCAAGAGAAAGATGTATTGTACAGGCAGCAAAGCTGGAGCGAAAGAGTGATCTAAACCTGTGCCACCTAACATGGAAGTATATCATTTGGTGTTTATACTTCTAGGTTTCAGTCATGCTTTGGTCCAGTCTTCTCTTTTGGACTGGTAATGTATATTCCATGCTATCCTATGTTGAAAATATATATTTAATTTGTGTTTTGATTTTTTATTTTTATTTATTTTTTATTTTTTATTACGTATTTTCCTCAATTACATTTCCAATGCTATCCCAAAAGTCCCCCATACCCGCCCCCACCTCACTACCCACTCATTCCCATTTTTTTTTTTTTTTTTGTTTTTTGGCCCTGGCGTTCCCCTGTACTGGGGCATATACAGTTTGCATGTCCAATGGGCCTCTCTTTCCAGTGATGGCCGACTAGCCCATCTTTTGATACATATGCAGCTAGAGTCAAGAGCTCCCGGGTACTGGTTAGTTCATAATGTTGTTCCACCTATAGGGTTGCAGATCCCTTTAGCTCCTTGGGTACTTTCTCTAGCTCCTCCATTGGGAGCCCTGTGATCCATCCAATAGCTGACTGTGAGCATCCACTTCTGTGTTTGCTAGGCCCCGGCATAGTCTCACAAGAGACAGCTACATCTGGGTTCTTTCGATAAAATCTTGCTAGTGTATGCAATGGTGTCAGCGTTTGAAAGCTGATTATGGGATGGATCCCTGGATATGGCAGTCTCTACATGGTCCATCCTTTCGTCTCAGCTCCAAACTTTGTCTCTGTAACTCCTTCCATGGGTGTTTTGTTCCCAATTCTAAGGAGGGGCATGGTGTCCACACTTCAGTCTTCATTCTTCTTGAGTTTCATGTGTTTAGCAAATTGTATCTTACATCTTGGGTATCCTAGGTTTTGGGCTAATATCCACTTATCAGTGAGTACATATTGTGTGAGTTCCTTTGTGAATGTGTTGATTTTAGAGGGAGTAGATAATAATTAAGAGAGCCTTATAGGATACATTGTTTTTTTAACATAGTTGATGCTTTCAAAGACTATGGTAATATTTGAAGTTGGACTATGTACAATCTGCATCATGAGATAGTAGTGAGCACATGGGAACCAGGAGACTGAATGTGATGGTCTCAATGATCATGAGCTCATGTATTTGAATACTTGTTCCATAATTAGTGGTATTGTTTGGGGGAGATTATATATCCTCTAGGAAGTGGAGCCTTGCTGAAGGAAATATATAAGTAAGGGAGGCTTTAAAAGTTTATAGCCTCACTCTAGTTACTGAAATCTCATTTTCTGTTACCAATGTGTGGCAATGAGGTATTCTTCCCACTTTCTGCTCCTACTGACATGTTATACATTCTCTGCCATGAGGACTATAGCTCTCTGAAAATATAAGCCCACAAAAGACTCTTTTTAAATTGCTTTTTGTAATGGTAGCCTATTACAGCAACATAAAAGTAACAAATAATTTTTCTAAAGGCACAATTTTTAAAATTATGCTTGGTATACATTCATATAATTTCTTTTTCCCAACATTCTGTTTATTACATGGCCCTTTTTTCAAATATAAAAAAAAGGCTTTAAAAGCAAGTATTGTTTCCTTTTCATGGGAGACAAATAATGTGGAAAATTCTCAGGGATATTATTATACTTAGAAAAATTAGTCTGTATAGAGACAAGAAATGAAACCTAAATGGTTGCCATACAAAAAAATGTGACTTATCAGCATACTTGCATGATCATTAAATTCACCTTCTAAAAATGTCTTTGGAACTATTGTTTCCTATATATCTATTATAATGTAGCAGATGTTATCTGCATGGAACATCAAGCATTAAATTGCAAATTATTAAGTGTAATTAAGTGTCCTCTAAAGTAACAGAGTCTGCCCTTTCCCAAATTCATCCTCCTCTGACTCTTGGTTTCCCAGTTCTTTCAACTGGCAGCACTTTCTACCAAAGAAAAACCTAAAGGGCCTGGGTAACTCCTTCCCCCACAACCAAGGAATTTTTTCTCTTGGTGAACCAAAAAAATGAAAACCTATTATAACCTTTAACAAGGTTAGGATAATAAGTGACACAAGTGAGTCTCATTAAAATATGCTATCCCCATGTACTTTGTAAATCATTAGGGATGATCTTAAGCATTTTGGTTCACTTTCAGATATATGACATATTTCCTTGCCTAGTTTTAAAGTAGGAATTACTGTGTGATTTGCTTTGGCCAGTGAAATTAATTGCTTGTGAAAATGAAATATAGTAAAAGTGATGTGCATACATGTCAGTTCCAGGCAAAAGTTCTGAAAAGTCAGTGTGCTGTTCATTGTTCTTCACCTTCTTTGCCACAGAACCCAGAAGAAGTACATATTTAGGTCAAGTCTATATCTTCCTGGGACCTTGAATGACTTCACATAGCAGAAGGCCCTGTTAAACGACATCTTGATTGTAGCATGAATAAAGTGAGACATTTTTAATATGTTAGTGCACTGGTATTTTGTTTTGTTTTTTATCACAAAATGACTTAGCTTATCTTGAAAAATTACTTTACTCATTCATCAAGATATTTAAACAACTTTGTGGGGAAGATCACCTTAGAAAGTAGGAGTTGTATACATTATTATTTTAGACAAAACGAAAATATATGAGATGAGGATCTGGATTGGTTTGGAAGTAGAAAGAGCAGAATCGTTTAGGAAATCTTTATCTGGTTGTCTATTTTCTTAACAATGCTTCATATCTAGTGGAGGAGAGCCTTAAATGAATACCTATTTCTTTTTACTAAGGGCAAAATGTGTGTGTGTGTGTTCATAAGGAGTTCAAGGTTAAATGTATATAAATTTAACCTTCAAGTAGGTCATTTACTAAAAAAAAATGTGATAATACAAAGTTGAGTATAAAAGTCACAAAATATTTACTCTCATAATGTAGAGATAGATCATGAGAAAGGCGAACTCAGAATGTTACACGTGACATTGAACTAAATCTATAGAGCAGTATCTGAAGATACAGAAATATTAAAACTAAAATCATAGATTTGAAATATTTGACACACATGAAAGAATAAGAAATAGTTAAATGTACTTGAAGCAGTAAACATTAAAAGAGTAACACTAGAAAAGGATGGTTTGTATCAAATCACGGAAATTTGTGCAAGATAATAATGTAAAGATTTCACTCATCAGTGCTGATCTACGAAAGGCAACTAAACCGAAAGTTCTTTGATCAGAATTGTGGGTTCAACACTGTACATAACATCTTCTCCAATGTAATATGTTTTAATGGTTAATACTACAATATTAGTTTTAAGACCAGGATTAACTGGATTATGATTACGGAACCCATTGTCAAATACTACACCCCTAGATGAGACAAGTGCTTAAAACAAGTATTTTCCAAACTTTTCTAGTCAAAGAGTTACCTAGTGAACTGATTTTAAACAACAACAACAACAACAAAATAAACAACCCAGAAATTTCTGGGCAGCTGTAGGCACACATGATAACCTATATTTGAAGCACTCTTTTTAGATGATTGTTATGATCAGGAAAGTTTAGGAAACTGAATACAGGACTGGCTGGATAAGAATACAAAATTTGGCATCTATGCATTTATTCTCTTATTTAAAAAATAAAAGTAGTAATTTGTCTGGCCTCGGGTTAGGAACTGGAGATGCAAGAGTGAAGCAGGACAAAGGCTCTGCTCATCCAAACCTTACTTCCTAAGAGAAACTGAAATGAGGAATTATGCAATCAGTCCTTTACAATTATGTAGAATGCTATAGAGAATTTTAGTGTGCTGTGAAGTTGCATAATGGTGAGAGCTAGCTTCCTTAGAATTGCCTGAAGGTTACATAAAGAAGTAAAACTTAAGCTAGTATTTGAATTATAAATAGATATCAGTTAGATTAAGAAAAAATGGGGGAAACGATAATTCTAGGCAAAGGGACAATCATTAGCATTTGCCTAGAATGAAAGAGTGCAGAAAAACCTCGAGAATCACATTGAAACTTGCTAAAGAAAAGGAGTTAAACAGACAACATGAGCTATAGTCCACACTGGTGACACACTGATATATGCCAAATCTAAGTATGTGCCAACAAGACAGGACTCAGAGCTTGGCAGGAGTCCCAGATTAGACTTCCGAGCTCTCCCAGCTTTGTGACCTTTCCCATGAGACTGATATGCCTCAATACCAAGAGAACAATATGCTATTATCTTGCTCACATTTCTCACTGGGGCATTTTGAAGCAGTGTAGTATAGTGGGATTATAGCATGCAGTTAAAAGCCAAAAGACAAATTAAACCCAGCTCTATTATTCACTAAATATATGGTTACAGGTGAGTAATTTCATTTCTTTCAGCTTTAGTCTCTCTAACTATGCAATGAATCGTAGTATCTATATGATAGAAAGGCTCAGGAAGTCACTGAGATGATGCTTGTGCTTTTCACAGGCAAGAGCTTAAGTCTACACAAAACTGTATTTTAATCTTCTTTCCAGCACTTATCTCTATCTAATATTGTGGGAGGATGATTTACTTTCCTGAGCTTCAATTTCCTCATCTGCAAAATAATAGCACATATAATGTGGAGGTATTATGAACCATCTCATTCAGTGTCTGAAATATAGGCAATCTTTTATGAATGGTAGCCATGAATTTAGCATTTAGTATTGATATAACATTCTGTCTCTCATGAGTTCAGAGAACAGTTTTTTAATACATTAGGCCTGAGACAAGAATCAGGAGACCTTGAGCAAGTCATTTCCCACTCAAATTTTTCCTTGTGAGTCATCATACTGTTTATACTAAGTTTTACCCCAGCATATCAGAGACTAATATTTTGAAAGCTCAGAATCACAAGCTTGGGTGTCACTAAAGTCAAAGCACCTTAATATCCATAAATACTTAGTCTTGCCTTGCATCTAGCACAGTGTAGACAGTTAATAGTCTAGGACCTAGTCTTACTCCATGGATCCGTATTGAACTGCCTTAACCTACACGATCTCAGAGGATTTGTGTAGCTTAGACACACTGATGATAAGTGCAACAAACATGTCACAAGAGTAGTCTTGTCTACAACAAATAATTAGAATGGGAAGAAAAGTAGGTCTTTCTCCCTCAATGGTTAAAACAAAAAGTGTGGTAGTATCAGGGTGGAAATAATTGTGATTTTCACTTTTAAGCCCATCACTTGATGGGCTCTATCGAGAGCAAGTATTTGATTAAACTCTGTAGCTCAGACACTGACACGCTATGCATTTCATAAAACATTAATAGATTTATATCAGTTTAAAAGTTCCCAAATGTTATAAAATCCAGAATGGTTTTCTTTTGCAGAATGTATGCAGATTTGGACTATGGTTAGTGAAAATAGCTACCTTGAGGTGTGAGGGAAAATAAGTAAGTGAGAGAGGAGTGCATAATGGTTATGTATCCAAAGTACACCTACTTCTGAGTATGTGTTACTGTGAGGACACAATCAAAGGGTTATAGAAATATGACAATACATGTAGAATTGTTTGAAGCCAATGATTATGGAGTGTACAGAAACAAAGTACCAGAGCTCAGGCTTCGGTGATAGCTGAGTAAGACCATAGTTTTGTGTGTGCAATGTGGGGACCTAAGTGAAACCCTAACACCTACTGTAATGCCTGCTATGGCTGCACATGCCCATAAGCCTGATGGTGTGGGCAGGCTCTGATGAATCCTATAACCTCACTGACCAATAAACCTAGCCAAGATAGTGAGCTTCACATTCAATAAGAAACTCTGTAATGAGGTGAAATGGGAGAAAACAATAGAAGACATCTGATGTCCTTCTTTGCCCTTTGCATGTGTGTATAAGGATGCCAGCCCATGTAAATACACCAGCAGCACAGTACAATAAAACAACTATCATCATCATCATCATCATCATCATCATCATTGTCATCACTGTAATAATAATGGGTTTTAAAGCAGCCTGAACATACATATATAACAGACATATATTTGACTGGTTCCAGTTTTATATGCATATAAACATATGTTCTAGACATTTTGCCTTTCCATTAACAATCTGCCTCTTGCCATTAGGCTTTAAGCTTTATGAAAATAGGTGTATTTCCTCATCTCACAACACCTTAATTAATATTTTTTGAAATAAGAAATCCCTGGTAAGCATTTAGCATAATATTTAATGAATATTAAATTATTGTCATTATTGTAATTATCATGATGCCTTGCATATAGTGTTAATGAATGAATGGTATTCTAATCTGAAATTGTAAATGTGTGGTTGCCTATGTAGACTTTTTAGGTTTTTTATGATTATTACACCTTTTCTGTTTTTTTCTCTCTTTTTTTCAAGAAACTTTATTGAGATATAATTTACATAATAACAATGTTTACTCAGACTTGGATGAGCAGTTCAGTGTGCTTGGCACACACTATCTAATCACCATCACTGTCAAGACATGATATGATTCCATAATCCACAAAACTTCCTGTGCCTCCTCTATACTATTGATAAACTTTCTATAACCATAGGTTAGTCTGACTCTTCTCATATTTCATGTGTGTTCTTTTCATGTCTGGATTTTTTTCAAATACTGTTGTTAAATGTGACTGTTCTTCATTCCTTTATGCTCCCTTGTATTCATATGCCACAATTTCCATTTCTTCTTCCCAACTCCCAAAAGCTGTTTCCTGAACAAAAGCTTGTCAGTAACCATTAATTGACTAGCTGCAGATAGTCAAGATCTAATGGAAAGCATGAATGATAAAGTTCCTTCCCTGAGCTTAGATTTCCTACCTGGTGTTTTAATGTATCCTGTGTCCTGTACCGGCCTCCAAAAGCCAAATAACTTCTCTCCTATTTAGACTAGCTTTGCATAACAATAATTGCCTTCTCATTTTCCTGTCTCTCAATTTTTGCCTCATCCAAATACTGGAATTCAAGCAGCACTAAACTGAATATTTTGAGAAAAATATAGCAATTTTAGCCTATGATCATTTCAGCATGTGACGTATTGCAAAATACAAATATAGACATTGACATAGACATAGACAAAGATATATGTATATGTGTTTTCTATGCGTATAGGATACATGTATATAGTGAGATATATGAATAGGTAATGAGGTATGTATTCATAGTATACATATGTATGCATACACACCGATACACACACACACACAAACACACACATATACATATATCACTGTAAGCACCTTAAGATCTTCTTGAGTTTCATGTGTTTTGTAAATTGTATCTTGTATCTTGGGTATTCTAAGTTTCTGGGCTAATATCCATTTATCAGTGAGTACATATCATGTGAGTTCTTTTGTGATTGGGTTACCTCACTCAGGATGATGCCCTCCAGGTCCATGCATTTGCCTAGAAATTTCATAAATTCTTTTTAATAGCTGAGTAGTACTCCATTGTGCAAATGTACCACATTTTCTGTATCTATTCCTCTGTTGAGGGACACCTGGGTTCTTTCCAGCTTCTGGATGTTATAAATAAGGCTGCTATGAACATAGTGAAGCATGTGTCCTTCTTACCAGTTGGGGCATCTTCTGGATATATGCCCAGGAGAGGTATTGCAGGATCCTCCGGTAGTACTATGTCCAATTTTTTGAGGAACCGCCAGACTGATTTCCAGAGTGGTTGTACAAGCTTGCAATCCCACCAACAATAGAGGAGTATTCCTCTTTCTCCACATCCTCGCCAGCATCTGCTGTCACCTGAGTTTTTGATCTTACCCATTCTGACTGGTATGAGGTGGAATCTCAGGGTTGTTTTGATTTGCATTTCCCTGATGATTAAGGGTGCTGAACATTTTTTCAGGTGCTTCTCAGCCATTCAGTATTCCTCAGGTGAGAATTCTTTGTTTAGCTCTGAGCCCCATTTTTTAATGGGGTTATTTGATTTTCTGGAGTCCACCTTCTCGAGTTCTTTATATATATTGGAAGAAGAACAAAGACCAAAGTGTGGACACTTTGCCCCTTCTTAGAATTGGGAACAAAACAACCATGGAAGGAGTTACAGAGACAAAGTTTGGAGCTGAGACAAAAGGATGGACCATCTAGAGACTGCCATACCCAGGGATCCATCCCATAATCAGCCTCCAAACACTGACACCATTGCATACATTAGCAATATTTTGCTGAAAGGACCCAGATATAGCTGTCTCTTGTGAGACTATGCCAGGGCCTATCAAACACAGAAGTGGATGCTCACAGTCAGCTATTGGATGGAACACAGGGCCCCCAATGGAGGAGCTAGAGAAAGTAACCAAGGAGCTAAAGGGATCTGCAACCCTATAGGTGGAACAACAATATGAACTAACCAGTATCCCCAGAGCTAGTGTCTCTAGCTGCATATGTATCAGAAGATGGCCTAGTTGTCCATCAGAGGAAACAGAGGCCCATTGGTATTGCAAACTTTATATGCCTCAGTACAGGGGAACACCAGGGCCAAGAAGTGGGAGTGAGTGGGTAGGGGAGTTTGGGAGGATGGTATGGGGGACTTTTGGGATAGCATTGGAGATGTAAATGAAGAAAACACCTAATTAAAAAAAAGTAAACGATCTTGCACATAAGTGAACAGTCAAAAGTGATTCCTGAGTACAATATTATAAATCAGTTTTGCTGTGTAGAATTATTTATTCTATTACTTTTTTTATTATTCTATTACCTTAGTAACTTTTAAAACTTTGCATTTAGAGAAAAGTTAAATCTATACAAAAGTGATATTTTCAAATAAGTTCTACATACCCTTATCCCAAAGATTTCATTCAAGATTAACTAGTTGTCTCAATAATACAGTATACTTTTCCAATCCAGAACCAAAAATCACACTATTATGACATGTTATTTCAGTTATTTCAAATCCACACTAGTTTTGGGTCTTTCTCTGATTTTTTTCTACTTTGTATTATTTAAACATGTACTTTTATAGAACAAGGCATTTTCTACAATGCCCTTCATTATGAGTTTTTCTATAGTTTCTTGATGATTATACTCATTATTCATTTTTGATTGAACTATCATAGGAATAAAGAGGTGCATAACTGATTCATAAGTATGAGATGCTGATAAATTTAGTCACTTGATTAAAATGGTTATCTTCCCAGATATTTTTTACTGTGCAATAACTCTATTTCCTACTTTATCAGGAATAAAATTTGGGAAGAGATATTAGGGGAGTATATAAAAAAAATCAAACTGTGGTCCCTTTCAACCCAATAGTTTTATCATCTTTTCATAGTTATGTACTGAAATAATTTTCTATCATGGTTGTGCAATAATTATTTTCTAATTCAATTATTCCTTTACATTTACTAGTCGACTGACATTCTACTGTAAAGAAGAGCTTACTGTTTTAATCCATTAATTTACTAGTTTATATCTGAAAGGATTCATTGATTATAATATTTACTGGATTAAAATATATCATTATTATATTATATCTATTTTAATACATCTATGATAGATAGATAGATAGATAGATAGATAGATAGATAGATAGATAGATAGAGAAAGGTGAATCTCATATTATTATCCTGGATTTAAACAGTATAATTAGTTCTCATGATGTTGGTCTTTGTTCAGTCAGAATTGTCCAAAGCAATAGAATCAATAGGAGTAATATATAAAGAGAAGTAGAGAGGAAGGGGGCAGAAAACAAGAGGAGAGGATAAAATAGAGGAGAGGAGAGGAGAGGAGAGGAGAGGAGAGGAGAGGAGAGGAGGAAAGAGAAAGGAAAAGGGTCAGAAGGAGAGGAAAAGAGTGGGGTGTGTGTGGTGGTTTAAAAGAGAATGAATGCCCTATACTCATAGATTCTCATAGATTTGAATGGCTGGTCACCCGGAAGTGGCATGACTTGACTGGGATTAGGAGGTGTGGTCTTGTTAGTGGAAGTTTGCCCTTAGGGGTGAGCTTTTAGTTTTCAAATGCTCAAGCCACGCCCAGCATCTCTCCCCTCTCTCTTCTCTGTCAATCTGGATGTAGAACTCTCAGCTACCTCTCCAGCACCATGTGTGCCTGGGTGCCATCATGCTTCCACCATGATGATAGTAGATTATCCTCTGAAATAGTAAGCCATACCCCAATTAAATGCTTTCCTTTATAAAAGTTGCCATGGTCATGGTGTGTCTTCACAACAAGAGAACACTGCCTAGGACAGGAGAGGAATGAGGGGAAAGGAGTTGAAGGGAAGGGAAAAGAAGGAAAAGGAGAGAGATGTATGTAGTCACTGACAGTTTAAACTGCTCTACCACTGTGTCCCAAAACCCTACCTCATCCTACAGCCTCATACCTGCTGTTCTAGTATAATGCTATGGAAATTCAAGAATTGCTGCCTGTCTCTAGTGGAACATCCTCCTGGCTCATTCTAACTTTGATTTCCATTTCTGTTGTGGATATCCCTGGGGCTAATTATATTTGATGTTAATTCCATTCTCCTGTGAATGGCTGCAAACAAGGAATGAGTCAGCACTCAGGTGATTTCCTGTAAACCTGCTTCCCACCTTAATTTGTAAAATAAAGGAGAGCTGATGCTTGGGCAGATAAAGGGAAGGTGGAGTGGAAGGTGGGGAGAGAGAAGGAGAAAATGGAAGAGGGAGAGGATGCAGAGGAGAAGAAGAAAAGTGGAGCAGAAGCACATGGCCTGGAGAAACCACAAGTTCTAAGGGGTCTCATAGATGTGGATGATGGTAGTGTAGCGGTAGATCAGCCCAGTCTAGGTGCGCAGCATGTAATCATATTAACTGTGTTGTGTTTTCATTGTCAGGGCATATTTGTGAGGAGATTTACTGCAACACATTTCTCTTATAATTAGTGACTTTGAGCACATTTGTATATGATTGATTATTGGATGTTTGTCCATCTTCCTTGGAGAATTGCCTATTCACATTTTTACCTATTTTAAAATATATTTCTACTATTTTGTGTATATGGATGCTTTGTGAGCATGTACCTCTGTTTATCACCTGTGTGAAGTGCCCTCCAAAGTCAAAAAAGAACATTGGATCCCTTGGAACTGGAGTTACAGGAGGTTGTGAACTTCTGTGTGGGTATTACAGGGTCAAACCTGGGTCCTCTAGAAGAGCAACTTCTTCAGCCCTCATATTTTCTCTATTTTAAAAACACATTATGTTTGCTTGTTTTATTACTTGTCCATTTGTTTGTTTTGGAGACATAAACTCAAGTAGCCCAGACTGAACTAAAACTTACCACATAGCTGAAGATGGCCTTATCCTCCTAATCCTCCTCAACCTTCCACCTCTCCTGTTTTTGATTATAAGCATACAGATACATGCAGGAAAGCAGGTTATGATAATTGTGGTGGGAGTTTCTGATACAGTGCCAATATTTAAGTCTTTGTCAATATATAGTTTGCAAGCACAGTGTTTGATTCTGTATGTTATCTTTTCACTATGATTGTTTCTTCCCTAAACAGCTTTTTGGTCTGACATATTTTTAACTTTTGTTCTGTGATTTTGTGTTGTTCCCCAAAATGAATATCAAATCCTATCTCCTGAAGGTTGTGCTTAAATTTTAAGTAAATCCATTTACACATTGTAAATATTAATGGTTTGCCTATGATATTTTCATACATATATAAACTCTATAATTTTAAATTACATTAAGTTTACCTATCATCCTTTTATGGTGAAAAAGATGCAATCACTACTCTGGTGGCATTCCGAGCTATGCAGTACTTAACTGTTACCTGTACTCTAGTGTATAAAACAAGGGAGACTTCTTTCTCTTATCTAATGGCTATTCCGAGGCTGTTTAAAGTTGATATGGGATATGGGAAACCTTCAAATTTTTTGTTTTGTTTTTACATGTGAATACCAAATTCATCTCACACTGTTTTTTCTGGTGGGGGGAGCAGGGAATCTGTCCTTTCCATATTATGTAATTCTGGCACCATTCTGAAAGATCCTTCCACTATAAATGCAAGGATTCATTTTGACAAAGACTGAAATAGAGCCATAGACTGCTTTAAGAACTAGAGATATGTCAACATTAATTCATCTCACATATAAGCACAAAAAGCCTTTGCATTCTGTTGTATCTTGTTTGATTTCTATTACCAATATTTACTAGTTTTAAGTTTCTGTTTCTTTTTCTTCCTCAGAAAACTTCTTTGTAAATATTTCATTCTTTGAATAGGGATATAGCTCAATCTTTAAGTGTTTGTTGAACCAAACATAAATTAGAATCTAAGTTAATTCCCTAATATCCACATAAAAAGCCATGAGTGTTAGCAGGCATTTGCAATCCCAGCACTGGGGAGGCAGAAAAAGGAGGGTCTCTGGGACTTCCCAGCTAGCCAACCTGGACTTATCAGTAAGTTCCAAGCCAACCAGAAAGCCTGTCCGAAAACAAAGAGGACAGCTTCTAGCAATGGCACTTGAGGTTATACTCTGAGCTCCACATTCATGTGCTCCACATGTGTATGCTCAGCCTTATACACTAAACTGCACTCCCAGGAATACATGCATACACATATAATACATACACATACATCCAATTTATCCTTTTTTAAGATTTTATTTTTGAGATTTTAATGTAATTGCATAATTTCTCCTTTCCTTTTCCTCTTTCCACACACTCCTATCCTTCATGGTCTATTAATTGTTGTTACATGCACATATGCATATGTATATAAATATATCACTACTATATAGTATATTATTAGGAATATATTACATTAATAAATATGAATTGAATACTCTGTAATGCTATTATAACTGGGATTTTTAAATTTTCATTTCATGTTAGACACTGTTAATATATAGAAATGTATAAGTCATTTTTTCTGAGTTTACATCATATAACATTATAGAAATAATTTGCCTATTTGTTGTGTGAGCAAAACATATAGATGTGTGTATGTGTGTGTATATGTGTGTCTTTGTTGGGTATATATAATGTCTGAATGTGTGATGCATGTTTGTGAGAGTGAAGGGACATAAATTCATTTGTGTGCATATGAAGGTTGAAGGAAGACAACTGTTTTCTTTTTCTATTATTCTGAAACTGTGAGCTTACTGCTTCAGTTAGGCTAAGATGCTGGAGAAGGAACTAAGAGTTCTGCATCTTGATCCTCCTGCAGCCAGGAGAGACTGTCTTCTGCCCTGGGTGGAGCCTGAGCAAGGAGGAGGCCTGCAAAGCCCACCCCACCACTATAGTGACACACTTCCTCCAACAAGGGTACACCTCCTCAAATATGGCCATACCTCCTAAAAGTATCACTTCCATGGGCCAAGCATATTTAAACCACCACAAACAGCAACAGAGATAGACAATAAGTGTTTGAGTTAGGGTTTCTATTGTTGTGAAGAGACACCATGATCAAGGCAACTCTTATAAAGGAAAACATTTCATTGGAACTAACTTAGTTTAAGAGGTTTAGTACATTATCATCATTGCAGGAAGCATGGTGGTGTGCAGGCAGATAAGGAACTGGGAGAGCCTAGAGTTCTATCTACATTTTGATCATCAGGCAGACAGGAAAAGAATGGAGATACCCTTCCTCCAACAAAGCCACACCCACTCCAACAAGGCCACAAGTCCTAGTGCCATTTCCTATGTGCCCATTTGGGCCATTTTTGTTCAAACCACTACAATAAGCAAACAAGTTCATTTATATTGTGGGAGATTGTGCTAAGTATGATAAAGATAAAAGAGATAGCATTACTGAAGGACTGATTGGCTATTTTAAATTGGCTGCTTGCAGATGTTGCTTTATATGTAAACTGAAATATAAATAACAGGATAGTATCAAACATTTCAAAGATACAATGAAGAACAGTGCATACAGAGGGACAACCAAGTTAGTGGAGGTTAGTACTATGTCTTTAGGAACTTGATGTGTTCTAGCAAGTGAAAAGAGACCAGTAGAGAAAAGGAGAGGATGAAAATGGGGGTTCCTGAAAGTGTAAACAACAGCAATGAATACTTGAAAAGAGAATAAAAAGGACACTCTGAAAGAGGACATACTTAAGAAAATGCTAATTGTGCCCAATTTTACCAAAAGCCTGAGGCATCTGTTCTACT
The DNA here is from genome assembly GCF_000001635.26 of Mus musculus. NCBI lineage: Eukaryota > Metazoa > Chordata > Mammalia > Rodentia > Muridae > Mus > Mus musculus. Next base: position 66,564,644 of record NC_000086.7, read on the forward strand.
AGTGATTCTTAAACTCCAGTATACTTTAGAATCCCCTAGAGGACTTGTTAAAAAGCACAGATGCTAAGTCACAACCCCAGAGATACTGGCTCTGTCATCCTAGGGTACAGTTGTGATTTTGCATTCCTCACTGCTTCCCAAATAATGCTGGTTCTGCTTGTCCTAAGACAAGAAATTTGCACAGAAATTTGCTGTGCAGAATGTTTTACTCTTCTAATTGAAATATATAGACACATGGTTGGTCCTTAAACTCACAGTAAAACTTAAAAGAAATTGAATGACTCCCTGTGTAAAGGCTTTCCAGCAACTAGGGACTCAGTTAACAGGGTGCTTTCCTATCATGAATGAAGCCCTGGGTTCAATTTCTAGCACCACAAAAACTGAGCATGGTGGCATATGCTTGTCATGTCAGCACTAGGGAGGTGAAGACAAGAGGATCAGAAGCTAACGTCTTTCCAATGTACTGAGTTGGAGGCCAGTGCAGAACATTGCCTTGAAAATGAAATAAAATTATTTTAAAATGTCCAGGAATGCTCCAGGCAATATTTGTTTGTACATTTTGATAAAAAGAAAGATGCTGCTTTTAAATATGTATTTTCTTTTTTTTTCATTTTTTATTAGGTATTTAGCTCATTTACATTTCCAATGCTATACCAAAAGTCCCCCATAGCCACCCACCCCCACTCCCCTACCCACCCACTCCCCTTTTTTGGCCCTGGCGTTCCCCTGTACTGGGGCATATAAAGTGTCCAATGGGCCTCTCTTTCCAGTGATGGCTGCCTAGGCCATCTTTTGATACATATGCAGCTAGAGTCAAGAGCTCCGGGGTACTGGTTAGTTCATAATGTTGTTCCACCTATAGGGTTGCAGATCCCTTTAGCTTCTTGGGTACTTTCTCTAGCTCCTTCATTGGGGGCCATGTGATCCATTATGTATGAATCTATAAAACTGCTCGTGGAATAACATTAAATTATAATGTTCACATTTCTACATAAGGCTATGATGACAGTGTCCAGTACAGTTTTTTAATAATGTAATAGTGAATAAGCTATAGAATACATTTATTAGAATTATCAATATCTCCATCCACCTGGTCCTTGCTGCTTCTAGTTGGTCTGCTCCCTAGAAGACTCCATACCCTGATCCATCCTAGAGGACCCACTGTACTCAGAGCAGTTGATAAGAAGCACTTTTCCCCCCTCCCTGAGTCAAAGAACAACAAACACCAGGGACATCCAAATTATGAAAATCAAGCACAAGACCATAAGCAAGAGAAGCCAAAGTATGTGGGCATCACCAAAACCCAGTTCTCCTCCAACGGCAGTCTTGAATACACCAACACACCTAAAAATCAGGACTCAGTCCTAAAATCCTATCTTATGAAGATAATAGAGTCCTTTAAGGATGATATTAATAACTCACTGAAAGAAATACAGGATAACACAATCAAACAGGTAAAGGAATTAAATAAAGCCATCTAAGACCTAAAACTAGAAGTAGAAACAATAATGAAAATACAAATGAGGCAACCCAGGAAATGGAAAACCTAGGAAAGAGTTAAGGAATTACAGAAGTAAGTATTACCAACAAAATACAAGAGATAGAAAAGAGAATCTCAGATGTAGAAGATATGGTAGAAGAGATTGGCACAACTGTCAAACAAAATTCAAAACATAAAAAAATTCCTAACCTAAAGCATCCAGAAGATTCAGGACACAAGGAAAAGAACAAATATAAGAATAATGGAAATATAGAGGGCTAATATCCAATATATACAGAGAATTCAAGAAGTTAGACTCAAGAGAACCAAATAACCCTATTAAAGATGGGGTACAGAGTTAAACGAAGAATTCTCAGCTGAGGAATACTGAATGGCTGAGAAGCACCTAAAAAAAAAAAATGGTCAACATCCTTAGTCATCAGGGAAATGCAAATCAAAACAACCCTGAGATTCCACCTTACACCAGTCAGAATGGCTAAGATCAAAAACTCAACACAAGGAAGATACCTGTGCCAAAGAAAAGACAAGATCTTAAGCATCCCAAAACAGTCAAAAGCAGAGAGTGAGCCACAAGCACATAAAACCACTACAAAAGCAAACATATCAGGAACCAACAGTCATCTCTCTTTAATATCTCTCAATATTAATGGATTCAACTCACCTATGCAAATATGATCCATCATTTTACTGCATGCAAGAAATACACATCAATAACAAAGAAAGGCACCATCCCAGAGTAAAAGAATGGAAAAAGTTCTTCTAAGGAAATGGTCCCAGCAAACAAGAAGGAGTTGCCATCCTCAGTTCCAGTAAAATAGACTTTCAACCAAAACTTATCAAGCAGGATAAAGAAAGAAAGTTCATATTAATCAAGGGGACTATCCACCAAAAGAAAGTTTCAGTTCTGAACATTTATGCCCCAAATGCAAGAGCACCCAAATTCATAAAAGAAACTTTCCTAAACTCAAAGCACACATTGAACTCCACAAAATAATAGTGAGAGATTTCAACACCCCACTCTCACCAATGGAGAGATCCTGGAAACAGAAACTAAACAGAGACACAGTGAAACTTAGAGAGGTTATGAACCAAATGGATTTAACAGATATCTATAGAACATTTCACCCTAAAACAAAAGAATACACCTTCTTCTCAGCATCTCATGGTACCTTCTCCAAAATCGACCATATAATTGGTCAGAAAACAACCCTCAACAGATACAAGAAGATTGAAATAATAACCATGCATCCTCTCATATCACCATGGCCTAAGGCTGGTCTTAAATAACATCAAAAACTACAGAAAGCCCACATACATGTGGAAACTGAACAATTCTCTACTCAATGGCAACTTAGTCAGGGAAGAAATAAAGAAAGAAATTAAAGACTTCCTGGAATTCAGTGAAAGTGCTAACACACCATATCCAAACTTATGGGACACAATGAAAGCAGTGCTAAGAGAAAGGTTCATAGCACTAAGTGCCCTGGTAAAGAAACTGGAGAGATCTATGCTAACAACTTAATAGCACACCTGAGAGCTCTAGACAAAAAGAAGCAAAATCACCCAAGAGGAGTAGAAGGCAGGAAATAGTCAAATTCAGGACCAAAGGCAAGCAAATAGAAACAAAGAAAACAATACAAATAATCAGCATAACCAAAAGCAAGTACTTTGAGAGAATCAACAAGATAGATAAACCCCTAGCCAAACTAACTAAAGGGCCAAGAGGCAGTATCCAAATTAATAAAATCAGAAATGAAAAGGGAGGCATAACGGAAACAGAGGAGATTCAAAAAGTCCTCAGATCTTACTATAAAAGTCTATATTCAGCAAAACTGGAAAATCTAGATGAAATGGATGGTTTTCTAAACAGATGCCACATACCAAAGTTAAGTCAAGAGCAGGTAAATTATTTAAACAGACCCATATCACACATGGAAAGAGAAGAAGTTATATTCCAACCATAAAAAGTCCAAGGCCAGATGGATTTAGTGCAAATTCTACCAGACCTGCAAAGAAGACCTAATACCAACACTCCTCAAACTATTCCATAAAATAGAAACAGAAGTAACACTACCTAACACATTCTATTAAGCCACAATTACTCTAATACATAGACCATACAAGGACCCAACCAAAAAGAGAACTTCAGACCAATCATATTTATGAATATCAATGCAAAAATACTCAATAAAATTCTTGCAAACCAAATCCCAAAACACATTAAAACCATCATTCAACATGATAAAGTAGGCTTCATCCCAGGGATGCAAGTTTAGTTTAATATACAAAAATCCATTAACGTAATCCACTATATAAACAAACTAAAAGAAAAAAAAATTGACATGATCATCTCCTTAAATCTAAGTGGATCAAGGAACTTCACATAAAACCAGAGACACTGAAACTTATAGAGGAGAAAGTGGGGAAAAGCCTTGAAGATATGGGCACAGGGGAAAAATTCCTGAACAGAACAGCAATGGCTTGTGCTGTAAGATCGAGAATTGACAAATGGGACCTAATGAAACTCCAAAGTTTCTGCAAGGCAAAAGACACTGTCTATAAGACAAAAAGACCACCAACAGACTGGGAAAGGATCTTTACCTATCCTAAATCAGATAGGGGACTAATATCCAACATATATAAAGAACTCAAGAAGGTGGACCTCAGAAAATCAAATAACCCCCTTAAAAAATGGGGCTCAGAACTGAACAAAGAATTCTCACCTGAGGAATACCGAATGGCAGAGAAGCACCTGAAAAAATGTTCAACATCCTTAATCATCAGGGAAATGCAAATCAAAACAACCCTGAGATTCCACCTCACACCAGTGAGAATGGCTAAGATCAAAAATTCAGGTGACAGCAGATGCTGGCGAGGATGTGGAGAAAGAGGAACACTCCTCCATTGTTGGTGGAATTGCAGGCTTGTACAACCACTCTGGAAATCAGTCTGGCGGTTCCTCAGAAAATTGGACATAGTACTACCGGAGGATCCAGCAATACCTCTCCTGGGCATATATCCAGAAGAAGCCCCAACTGGTAAGAAGGACACATGCTCCACTATGTTCATAGCAGCCTTATTTATAATAGCCAGAAACTGGAAAGGACCCAGATGCCCCTCAACAGAGGAATGGATACAGAAAATGTGGTACATCTACACAATGGAGTACTACTCAGCTATTAAAAAGAATGAATTTATGAAATTCCTAGCCAAATGGATGGACCTGGAGAGCATCATCCTGAGTGAGGTAACACAATCACAAAGGAACTCACACAATATGTACTCACTGATAAGTGGATACTAGCCCAAAACCTAGGATACCCACGATATAAGATACAATTTCCTAAACACATGAAACTCAAGAAAAATGAAGACTGAAGTGTGGACACTATGCCCCTCCTTAGAAGTGGGAACAAAACACCCATGGAAGGAGTTACAGAAACAAAGTTTGGAGCTGAGATGAAAGGATGGACCATGTAGAGACTGCCATATCCAGGGATCCACCCCATAATCAGCATCCAAACGCTGACACCATTGCATATACTAGCAAGATTTTATCGAAAGGACCCAGATGTAGCTGTCTCTTGTGAGACTATGCCGGGGCCTAGCAAACACAGAAGTGGATGCTCACAGTCAGCTAATGGATGGATCACAGGGCTTCCAATGGAGGAGCTAGAGAAAGTACCCAAGGAGCTAAAGGGATCTTCAACCCTATAGGTGGAACAACATTATGAACTAACCAGTACCCCTGAGCTCTTGACTCTAGCTGCATATGTATCAAAAGATGGCCTAGTCGGCCATCACTGGAAAGAGAGGCCCATTGGACACGCAGACTTTGTGTGCCCCGGTACAGGGGAACACCAGGGCCAAAGGGGGGGAGTGGGTGGGTAGGGGAGTGGGGGTGGGTGGGTAAGGGGGACTTTTGGTATAGCATTGGAAATGTAAATGAGCTAAATACCTAATAAAAAATGGAAAAAAAAAAAAAAAAAAAGAAAAAGCTTTTGACAAAATACAACACCCTTTCATGTTAAAAGTATTGAGGAGATTCAGGAATTCAAGGCCCATTCCTAAACATAATAAAAAAGCAATTTACTGCAAACCAACAGCCAATATCAAATTAAATGGAGACATACTTGAAGCAATCCCACTGAAATCAGGGATGAGACAAGGATGCCCACTCTCCTCTACCTATTCAATATAGTACTCGAAGTGTTAGCTAGGAACAATAGGACAACAAAAAGAGAGCAAGGGCATACAAATTGGTAAAGAAAAATAAAAGTATCACTATTTGCAGGTGATACAATAGTACACATAAGCAACCCCAAAAATTCTACCAGAGAACTTCTCTAGCTGATAAGCATCTTAAGCAAAGTGGCTGAATATAAATCAGTAGCCTTCCTTAGGGAAGGAATTAGGGAAATAACTCCCTTCACAATAGCAACAGATAGTATAAAATGTCTTGGGGTAACTTGAACCAAACAAGTGAAAGACCTGTATGAGAATAACTCCAAATCTCTCAAGAAACAAATCGAAGAACATCTCAGACAATGGAGATATCTACCATGCTCATGGAGTAACAGAGTTAACATACTAAAAATGGCCATCCTACCAAAGGCAATCTATAGATTCAATGCAATCTCCATCAAAATCCCAACAAAATTCTTCAAAGACAAGGAAAGAGCAATTCTCAAATTCCTCTGGAAAGGCAAAAATACTCAGAAAGTGAAAACAATTATTTTTTTTCACTTTTTTTAATTGGGTATTTATTTTATTTACATTTCCAATGCTATCCCAAATGTCCCACACACACTCCCCCACCCACTCCCCTACCCACCCACTCCCACTTCTTGGCACTGGTGTTCCCCTGTACTGAGGCATGTAAAGTTTGCACAACCTATGGGCCTCTCTTTCCACTGATGGCCAACTAGGCTATCTTTTGATTCATATGCAACTAGAGACATGAGCTCGGGGGGAAGAGGGGGAAGGGTATTGATTAGTTCATATTGTTGTTCCACCTATAGGATTACAGATCCCTTCAGCTCCTTGGGTACTTTCACTAGCTCCTCCATTGGGGGCCCTGTGATAAATCCAACAGCTGACTGTGAGCATCCACTTCCCTGTTTGCCAGGCCCCAGCATAGTCTCACAAGAGATAGCCATATCTGTGTCCTTTCAGCAAAATCTTGCTAGTGTATGCAATAGTGTCAGCGTTTGGGAGCTGATTATGGGATGGATCCCTGGATATGGCAGTCTCTAGATGGTCCATCATTTTGTCACAGCTCCAAACTTTGTCTCTGTAACTCCTTCCATGGATATTTTGTTCCAAATTCTAAGAAGGGGCAAAGCATCCACACTTTGGTTTTCCTTCTTCTTGAGTTTCATGAGTTTAGCAAATTGTATCTTATATCTTGGGTATTCTAAATTTCTGGGCTAATATCCACTTATCAGTGAGTACATATTGTGCGAGTTCTTTTGTTATTGGGTTACCTCACTCAGGATGATGCCCTCCAGGTCCATCCATTTGGCTAGGAATTTCATAAATTCATTCTTTTTAACAGCTGAGTAGTACTCTATTGTGTAAATGTACCACATTTTCTGTATCCAATCCTCTGTTGAGGGGCATCTGGGTTCCTTCCAGCTTCTGGCTATTATAAATAAGGCTGCTATGAACATAGTGGAGCATGTGTACTTCTTGCCAGTTGGAACATCTTCTGGATATATGCCCAGGAGTGATATTGCAGGATCCTCTGATAGTACTATGTCCAATTTTCTGAGGAACCACAAGCATGATTTCCAGAGTGGTTGTACAAGCTTGCAATCCCACCAACAATGGAAGAGTGTTCCTCTTTCTCCACATCCTTGCCAGCATCTGCTGTCACCTGAATTTTTGATCTTAGCCATTCTGACAGGTGTGAGGTGGAATCTCAGGGTTGTTTTGATTTGCATTTCCCTGATGATTAAGGATGTTGAACATTTTTTCAGGTGCTTCCCAGCCATTAGGTATTCCTCAGGTCAGAATTCTTTGTTTGGTTCTGAGCCCCATTTTTAAATGGGGATATTTGATTTTTTGGAGTCCACCTTCTTGAGTTCTTTATACATATTGGATATTAGTCCCCTATCTGATTTAGGATAGGTAAAGATCCTCTCCCAATCTGTTGGTGGCCTTTTTGTCTTATTGACGGTGTCTTTTGCCTTGCAGAAGCTTTGCAATTTTATGAGGTCCTATTTGTTGATTCTCGATCTTACAGCACAAGCCATTGCTGTTCTATTCAGGAATATTTCCCCTGTACCAATATCTTCGAGGGCTTTCCCTACTTTCTCCTCTATAAGTTTTAGTGTCTCTGGTTTTATGTGGAGTTCCTTAATCCACTTAGATTTGACCTTAGTACAAGGAGATAGGAATGGATCAATTCTCATTCTTCTACATGTTAACCACCAGTTGTGCCAGCACCATTTGTTGAAAATGCTGTCTTTTTTCCACTGGATGGTTTTTACTCCCTTGTCAAAGATTATGTGACCATAGGTGTGTGGGTTCATTTCTGGGTCTTTAATTCTATTCCATTGGTCTACTTGTCTGTCTCTATACCAGTACCATGCAGTTTTTATCACAATTGCTCTGTAGTAAAGCTTTAGGTCAGGAATGGTGAATCCACCAGAGGTTCTTTTATCCTTGAGAAGAGCTTTAGCTATCCTAGGTTTTTTGTTATTACAGATGAATTTGCAAATTGCCCTTTCTAATTCCTTGAAGAATTGAATTGGAATTTTGATGGGGAATTGCATTGAATCTGTAGATTGCTTTTGGCAAGATAGCCGTATTTACTATATTGATCCTGCCAATCCATGAGCATGGGAGGTCTTTCCATCTTCTGAGATCTTCTTTAATTTCTTTCTTCAGAGACTTGAAGTTCTTTTTTTTTTTTAAATATTTTTATTAGGTATTTTCCTCCTTTACATTTCCAATGCTATCCCCAAAATCCCCCATACCCTCCTCCTCACTCCCCTACCCACCAATTCCCGCTTTTTGGCCCTGGTGTTCCCCTGTACTGGGGCATATAAAGTTTGCAAGTCCAATGGGCCTCTCTTTCCAGTAATGGCCGACTAGGCCATCTTTTGATACATATGCAGCTAGAGTCAAGAACTGCAGGGTACTGGTTAGTTCATAATATTGTTCCACCTATAGGGTTGCAGATCCCTTTAGCTCCTTGGGTACTTTCTCTAGCTCCTCCATTGGAGGCCCTGTGATCTACCCAATAGCTGATTGTGAGCATCCAGTTATGTGTTTGCTAGGCCCCCGGCATAGTCTCACAAGAGACAGCTATATCTGGGTCCTTTCAGCAAAATCTTGCTAGTGTACACAATGATGTCAGCGTTTGGAAGCTGATTATGGGATGGATCCCTGGATATGGCAGTCTCTAGATGGTCCATCATTTTGTCACAGCTCCAAACTTTGTCTTTGTAACTCCTTCCATGGGTGTTTTGTTCCCAATTCTAAGAAGGGGCAAAGCGTCCACACTTTGGTTTTCGTTCTTCTTGAGTTTCATGAGCTTAGCAAATTGTATCTTATATCTTGGGTATCCTAAGTTTCTGGGCTAATATACACTTATCAGTGAGTACATATTGTGTGAGTTCTTTTGTGATTGGGTTACCTCACTCAGGATGATGCCCTCCAGGTCCATCCATTTGCCTAGGAATTTCATAAATTCATTCTTTTTAATAGCTGAGTAGTACTCCATTGTGTAAATGTACCACATTTTCTGTATCCATTCCTCTGCTGAGGGGCATCTGGTTTCTTTCCAGCTTCTGGCTATTATTAATAAGGCTGCTATGAATAAAGAATTCTTAATGGCATCAATCTAATCACTTTTCAGTGTGAACTCTTCATTACTAAGGCTTTGTGATATATAAAATATATTGTTCATGCATGATTCTGATCCCATATCACAGATATAGTACTAGGAGTAGACAGTGACCCAAGTTGGGTCTAACATTCTGTTTTCCAGAAAGCAATCTCTGGCAAACCTGAAACTGTAACATATATTCAAATGGCCCTCTCATATTCTGAAGATGCTCAAATATTGATAGTTTTTGGAAAAAATAAAACAGCTAAAGTGTAAAAGATGTAAAATAGAGACACAAAAGGCGACTTTGGGGGAATAAAAATAAGAAGCAAAATACAAAAATTCTGATAGTATTTCAATTTCAGGATTTAGTCCTTTATTCTGGAGCTCTTGAGATATTTTATTTCCTTTATTTGTTCTTTTTATCACCGTGACAAAACATCAAGACCAAAGTCATTTATACTAGGAAGTGTTTAATTCAGCTTACAGTTTCAGAGGGTTCGAGAGGCCATGACAGCAGGGTAGAGGCATTGCAGCAAGAACCGCAAGATGAGAGTTCACATTGCTGCTGAGGACGATGCAGAAGGAATGACAAAAGGCTTTAGAACTCATGGAATGTAGTCCACGGGTTACCACAGACACAAGGGTGGGCCTTGGTCTGGCGTGGCCCTGAGAACATGTCCCTAGTACATCATGCTATTGTGGAGTTCTGTTCTGCTTACTGCACAGATGTCCCTTTTAATCTAGGAATTCTATGGGAATTTTAGTGGGGCTTCCAGTCCCTCACTGAACAGTATCTCTGGTACTCCCAGCTGCTGGAGCAGATTAAGCAATGAATTACCAACCTAGAGAAGAACTTAGAGATGTAGATTGTCAGCAGCCAACACTACCCTTAGAAAGCATTTGGAAAAATAAAATTGTTGGTGAAGCTGGCTGAGATGTTTTTACTACTGGTTCTGATGTAAAAAAAAAAATCATTTATTTACATTTCAATGTTATCCCCTTTCCCAGTTTCCCCTCTGCAAACTCCCTATTACATCCCCCCTTACCCCGATTCTATGAGGGTGTTCCTCCACCCACCTACGCACATCCACCTACCTACTCCTGCCTCACTGCCCTAGCATTCCTCTAAACTGGGGCATCCAGCCTTCACAGGACCAAGGGTCTCCTCTCCCACTGAAGCCAGATCAGATTCCTTCAGCTCTCTCAGTCGTTCCTTTAACTCCTCCATTGGGATCCCTGTCCTCAGACTAATGGTTGGCTGTGAGCTTCAGCATTTGTATTGGTCAGAATCTGACAGAGCTTCTCAGGAGACAGCTATATGAGGCTTCTGTCAGCAGGCAATTCTTGGCATCTGCAATAGTGTCTGGGTTTGGTGACTGTATGTGGGATGGATGCACAGGTAGGGCAGTCTCTCAATGCCCTTTCCTTCAGTCTCTGCACCACTCTTTGTCTCTTCATTTCCTTTACACAGGGTTAAAATTTTGGACATGGGTGGGTGGCCCCATCCCTCAACCAGGGGGCTATGCCTAACCTCTGGATATAGTCTTAATACGTTCTCCCTTCCCTTTATGGTGTATTTCAGCTAATGTCATCCCTATGGGGTTCTGGGAGGCACTTGTTTTCCTAGCATCTGGGACTTTTTGGTTGCTACCCCGTTCCCCATCTCCCATTGCTCTACACCTCTGTTCAATTTCCTAACCCTCTGCACATCTCCCTCTGTCTCCTCCCATACCTGATTCTGCCCCTCTTTTTCTCCTCCTCCTCTTCTCTTCCTCCCAAGTTTCTCCAACCCTCTACTTCCCTTGATTATTTTATTCCCCTTTGTAAGTAGGACTGAACGATCCATTCTTTGGTCTTCCTTCCTCTTGAGTTTCATGTGGTCCATGAGTTGTATCATGGGTATTCCATGTTCTTTGCCTAATATCCATTTATCAGTGAGTACATACCATGTGTGTTCTTATTAATTAAGCTTTGGGCCATTTACGGGCAGGGAACAAGAACAATGGCAGTACTGGCTGCCTTGACTCGTACTGAGACTGAACTACTGATAACTGACTTTTTTATACCCATTTTTACCTCAGCTTCCTGATAAGATTTATTAAGAATTGCTGATGAGTAAATTTTGAGAATTTACAGCAGATATAGCTGATAAAAGTTTAGATTTATAATTCTTTTAAGATTTTTACAAGATTACTTTTAAGGATAAATAATAAAATAATTGCTTCTTTTTTTGTAACCACAAATTGCTGCCTGCCAGTAAGAGAAACTAGCTGAGAAAATTATCTTGCATGCTTATACTTTGTTAATCTATAACAAGTTGCTTGGTTATGAATGTACATTTTTTGAGAATAATTTGTTTTCTTTACCTGCACTACATAAGGTTATTTCTTGTAAAGGTTTTGGAAAACACATTCTTTGTTCATAGTCATTTGCTAGAAGAAAACTAAAACATAATCACATTTTAACTGTATACTCCTTGAAAGATTTTGCTGGGATAAATAAGCTATGGAAGTAATAATAAATGATGATGTGGCTGGACCATTGTCTCTCCCAACCATCGACTATATGTGTATGTGTAAAGTTTGTGTGAATGGAGACTGGAGCATTGTCTCTCCCATCCATTAACTATGTGTGTATGTGTGTATGTATAAAGTCTGTATGAATGGGGGTTGGAACATTGTTCTTTCCATCCACTGATTGTATGTATTTATGTATGTATGTGTGGACTACTTAGAGCCTGCTTATTGGAGCTTTGCTCTAAGCATTCTATGTGTGAATATGTATATATGTATAAGTCTGTCTGTAGGGTCTTTATGCATGTATGTTCGTGTATATGTATATATGCATGTATATTTGATGTATGTACTTATTGGACTCTGCCTTTAGTTCATCCATTCAGTGTGTGTGTGTGTGTGTGTGTGTGTGTTTGTGCTCATGTATACATGTGAGTTTTCTCTCTTTTATTATCTTTCTTGGAAGCCCCCAAAAGTTAAAAGAGTTCATAGCCTCTCTCCTGGCCACACCTGGAGTGCCATCTCCAGTAAATTAAGCTTTGTTCCCTCAGAAAAAATTCTTCTGAGTAACTTCTCTTATTGCTGGCTGCCTTTGGCCACAGCCCCTATAGATAACTGGATCCAGTCTGTCAGCCACTCTAAGTGCTGACCCCTAAATGCTTGCCTGCCTCGGTTTACTCACCACATGGATGCCAAAGCCAGTTGCTGGCACATCTCAAGCAAGTCAGCAGCAGAAAGAAGGCACACTGGGAATGGCTTGAGCCTTTGGAAACATCAAATATGACCCCCAGTGACTCACCTCCTCCAATTGAGCCATATCTCCTAATTCTTTCCAAACTGTGCTAGTAACATAGGGTCAAGTATTCAAACATATGAGTATAACATATTATTCAAACTATCACATTTGCTATTTCTCTTTGATTTTGTTTTGCTTTGTTACACAAGGTTTAGACTTAGATGAAAGCTTTGTAAAAGCAAGCTTTTTACCATTTAGTTATATCCCCTGTTCATTTTTTTCTTGTTTTAAAACAATGTTTTATTTTTACAATGCAATGTCTAAATAAGTTGCCCAGGATGATATTGAACATCAGTTCCCACCATCCATATGGCGGTACACAACTCTCTGAATCTCTAGCTTCAGTGGATCCAATAATCTCTTCGGTCCTTTGAAGGTACAGGTATGCACATAGTGTACAAACATACAGATAAAACACTTATACTAAGAAATAAAAATAAATAGCTCATAAAATTATATATATATATATATATATAAAATTCTCTTGTCTCACTCTCCGGAGTAGCTGAGATTACAGGCCTATCTAGAATTTTAAAAAATAAATTATAGTGCTTTGTTTAAATAAGATAAATATTTAGTTTGATAAATGTCTTCAGAAATGTCACTTGTAGTTTCCAAAGAAGAGTAACAAAGGTCTTATTGTTACATTATGGCAACATTTTGCTATGGCATTAATGCTTTATGTCTGTATGCTTATCACCTATCTCTTTACTATTTGATCCTCCATAATAAAAGTCATGGCTTTCATATCTGCTTCATATGGTTTCTGCCATATAGAAGAAAAAGGTAATTCTAAAATGTTTGCAACAGTAATTGGAAAACAGCCATTCTTTCACAGTACAGGCTATGAGAATTCAGTCCTAATATATAATTAGGTGTTTGTCAAGAAAAAAGATAACTTGTTATCTTATTAAATGAAAGACACTGTTTTATATTATCTTTTTGAAGTTTCTTTAGTCACATAGTCATTTTATTTTATTTCATTGTTAATAACTTATTTTATTCACTTTGCATCCTAATTAGGACCCTCTTCCTCTTCTCCTCCCAGTTCCACATTACAGATCCCTTCCTCCATTGCCCCCTCCCCTTCTCCTCCGTGAAGGGGAGCCCCACCTTGTGTACTACCCCACTCTGTTGCATCTAATTTTTATTATATTATATTATATTATATTATATTATATTATATTATATTTTTACTTATTTACTTATTTTTACATGCCAATCTCAATTTTCCCCTTTTCCTTGCCTTCCAGCCTCTGACCCCACCCCACCCCCTTTATCCTCCCATCCAGTGGATATCAACCAGCCATGGCATATCAAGTTACAGTAAGACTAGGCACTTTCTCTCCTATAAAGGCTAGACTAGGCAACCCAGTAGGAGTAAAGAATACCAAAGGCAGGCAACAGAGTCAAAGACAGCCTCTGCTCTCACCATTAGCAGCCCCACAGGACGACCAAGCTACACAACTGTAACATATGCACAGAGGGACTAAGTCAGTCTCATGCAGGGTTGGAGGTTCAGTCTCTTTGAGCCACTGTGCACCCAAGATGGTTGTATCTGTGGGGTTTTATTGTGGTGTCCTTGACTCCACTGACCCCTGCAATCTTTCTCCTTACATAGTATTCTCTAAGCTCCTAATGTTTTGCTGTGGATCTCTTCATTTGTTCGCATCAGTTGCTGGATGAAGCCTCTGATGACAACTGAGCTAGGTACTAATCTCTGAGTATAACAGAATATCATTGGAAATCATTTCATTCACTTTTTATTGGTACCAGATGTGTTTGGTTCTACCTCATCTCTGAGCTTTCCAGCCTCTGGCTCCTGGACCTCCAGACAGTATTGAGGTGGGCTCCCTCTATGGCATGGGTCTCAGGCTGGACCAGTCACTGATTGGCCACTCTTACAATTTATGTGCCACTTTTACCTCCTCACATCTTTCAAGCAAGACAAATCATGGGTCTAAGGTTTTGTGGCTAGATTGTTGTTCTAATCCCTCCACTGGAAGTCTTCCCTGGTTTGAGGGAAGTCGCCTTTGATAGAGTCACCTTCATATATTCCTGGGAGTTTCCATTGCACTATATTGTGGTGGCACAAGCAAGTAGTATTTGCTGAAGAAGGTGGAAGCAGAAGTTCAAGTTCAGACTTTTAGACTTTCTATTAAGTTGAGTACCCTGATGTCTGACTTCTGTAGATGCTAGGATAAAGCAATGAGTATAAAATGTATGTTCATATATGTATACAGTTTCCATTTCTCTTGGCTGTCATAATCATTTATAGCTGAAATGAATACAAAAGTAGAGGGTACTTGAAGCAGTTATCATCAAACTTTTCAAAGAATTAAGAAAAAAATCATAGAAGGGAACACCTGAACACATCCTCCTAAGGTATGGACACAGCACCTTGACATCTTCAGCCCAGATGTTTCACACCCAAGCAAGATAGTAAATGATCTTTAATACTCTGTGGACCATAATCTAACCCCTCAGAGAATCCCTACTAACTCATCTCAGTGCTCTTCTTATGAACACATTTGATCAGTCCTATGACCTCATTCATTGGAGGGTCATTTAAGCAAACTATTCAGGAGCTTGCAGCTGTTTCTTTTTCAATAAGCAACTCTATCTAACTGATGAATTCGTGATTAAATAGTCAAGTTTGAACAACATTACCAGGCATACTTTTTCATTTCAGATTTTTCACATTTGACTTTTTCTGTGTATTTTAATGAATAAAAGAAAAATGATCCAGGTATTATCTCAAATAGAAAAGTTCACAGCTTGATTCAAAACTTTTTAAGATCTGTTGCCACTGATACATATTTTAGTGTTTCTATATTCATAAAAAGTCATGTTTATGAAAATCAAAAAGTCATTTAGTTCACAAAATCTCACACAAGATTTTTTTTTTAAATCAAGTAAGGAAAATATATTATTGAAGGCTTTATCCATGCAGGTATTCTATATTTTAAGTTACATTAAATAAAGATCTAGGCAGTATAATTTCAAAAGCCACCCTCCATAATGTTTTTCACTCTGAAGAATTTTTTTCATTGTACTATTCTTGAAAAGCACCAAATCTTCTGTCGTTATTGAAATTAACCTTCGGAATGGGATATTCTTAAAATCGTAAATCAGATCATTTTTAATAGCATGTAGGAATAAGTATACATTTTAATATTTACCTTTACCATGATGTGACTATGCTGGTTGTATATCTATACACAGTTCATTTGTTCAAAAAGTATGTAAAAGGGACGGAGCTGAGACAAAGTTTGGAGTCATTAGTCACTAAACTACAACTAAGAAATGTTTAGGTGTGAACTGGAGCCTGGAGATAAAAAGGAGTTAGCATAGAAAAGAACCTTAGTCTTGGAAATGGACAGGCAGAGAAACACAGGAAGGAGGAAGATATTAAAAACAGCTTGCTGGGGACCAGCCCCATGCATGTGCACTGGTGATTCTCTTTGGAAGGCAGCTGATTGGGCAGAGCATTGCAGGGCCAGGAGGGAGTGCAAAACTTGGTTTTGTAAGTGTTAAGTATGTCTAGTATTAATAACATTTATTGTCTTTAATTCTTAGTTATACTGGGGCCAAAAGCGATGGCTTTGGGCGAATTATCACCTTTTGCTTAACAGCAGGGTATGTCTAGTGGGGGGTGTTAGGTAAAGGATTTATTGCTGGGGTTCCCTTCTGGTCAGTTAGACAGAAGCCTCTCACCTGCTAGGCTGGTTAACTCTTCCTGAAACAGAGAGGATGGAAAAGACAAGAATTAAGATCCTTTACAGGGAAAAGAAACTGTCCATGCAGGAGAGCTCCCAAAGAGACCACTCCACACAGGAGAGCACTGAGGTGGCAGAAGTGATATAGCTTCTGGGACCGGGTCCATTTTGGGCCAGTATCTTCGGGCAGAGGGCAGAGCTGAGACCCAGACCTCTGTGCTCTTTCCCCACCAGAGGAGAGGCAGCCTCCAGGGAGAGCTCTGTCCATGGGACCAGGTATGAACACCATCTTGTATCCCAGGTCCCAAAGAGACCAGTCTGCTCAGGAGAGCACCCAAAGAAACCAGTCCACACAGGGAGCATGTGCAGGTGCCAGAAGCTATATAGCTTTTGGGACAGGGTTCCTATCAGGTCTTCATCTTCAGCCAGGAGGCAGAGCTGAACTCAAGAACTCTGCTCACTTGCCTGCAGAGAGTACTCTGATAACTGAGACTCAGGAGGGTGTTAGACTCCCAGGAGTGCTGACAGAAGCTAACAGAATCACTGGAGGAACAAACTCCTGCCAGAGACAGCTATAACAGCTAAGGCCAGAGATTACCAGATGGTGAAAGGCAAACTTAACAATCTTACTAACAGAAAACAAGACCCCACAGCATCATCAGAACCCAGCACTCCCACCACAATGAGTACGGGACACCCCAACACACCTAAAAAGCAAGATTTGGATTTAAAATCATATCTCATGATGCTAGTACAGGATTTTAAGGAGGACATTAATAACTCACTTAAAGAAATACAGGAGAACACTGCTAAACAGGTAGAATCCCTTAAAGAGGAAGCAAAAAAAAAAAAAAAAAGCCCTCAAAACATTACAGGAAAACACTGCCAAACAGGTAGAAACCTTAAAGAAGAAAGACAAAAATCCCTTAAAAAATTACAGGAAAACACAAGCAAACAGGAGATGGAATTGAACAAAACAATCCAGGATCTAAAGATGGAAGTAGAAACAATAAAGAAAACCCAAAGGGAGACAATCTGGAGATGGAAAACTTAGGAAAAAAATCAGGAACCATAGATGCAAGCATCAACAAAAGAAAACAAGAGATGGAAGAGAGACTCTCAAATGCAGAAGATTCTATAGAGAACAGGGACACAACAATCAAAGAAAATGCAAAAAGATCCTGAGTCAAAACATGTAGGAAATCCAGGACACAATGAGAAGACCAAACCTACAGATAATAGGAGTAGATGAAAATGAAGATTTTCAACTTAAAGGGATAGCAAACATCTTCAACAAAATTATAAAAGAAAACTTCCCAAACCTAAAGAAAGAGATGCCCATGAACATAGAAGAAGCCTATAGGACTCCAAGTAGACTGGACCAGAAAAGAAATTCCTCCTGTCACATAATAATCAGAACGACAAATGCACTAAATAAAGATAGAATATTAAAAGCAGTAAGGGAAAAAGGTCAAGTAACATATAAGGGCAGACCTATAAGAATTACACCAGACTTCTCACCAGAGACTATGAAAGCCAGAAGAGCCTGGACAGATGTTATACAGACCCTAAGAGAACACAAATGCCAGCCCAAGCTACTATGCCCAGCAAAACTCTCAATTACCATAGATGGAGAAACCAAAGTATTCCATGACAAAGCCAAATTCACACAGTATCTTTCCATGAATCCAGCCCTTCAGAGGATAATAATGGGAAAACACCAACTCAAGGATGGAAATTATGCCCAAGAAAAAGCAAGAAAGTAATCCTTCAACAAACCTAGAAGAAGACAGCACAAGAACAGAATCCCAACTCTAACAACAAAAATAACAGGAAGCAAAAGTACTTTTCCTTAATATCTCTTAATATCAATGGACTCAATTCCCCAATAAAAAGACATAGACTAACAGACTGGCAACATAAACACGGCACAACTTTTTGCTGCTTACAGGAAACCCACCTCAGGGAAAAAGACAGACACTATCTCAGGGTAAAAGGCTGAAAAACAATTTTCCAAGCAAATGGTCCGAAGAAACAAGCTGGTGTAGCCATTCTAATATCAAATAAAATCATTTCCAACCCAAATTTATCAAAAAAGACAAGAAGGGGTACTTCATACGCATCAAAGGTAAAATCTTCCAAGATGAACTCTCAATTCTGAATATCTTTGTTCCAAATGCAAGGGCAGCCACATCATTAAAGAAACTAAAGTAAAGTTCAAAGCACACATTGTACCTTACACAATAATAGTGAGAGACTTCAACAGCCCACTTTCATCAATTGACAGATCCTGGAAACAGAAACTAAGCAGAGACACATTGAAACTAGCAGAAGTAATCAAACAAATGGATTTAACAGATATATACAGAACATTTTATCCTAAAACAAAAGGATATACCTTCTTCTCAGCACCTCATGGTACCTTCTCCAAAACTGACCATATAATTGGTCACAAAACAGGCCTCAAAAGATAAAAAAAAAAAAATAGTGAAATAATCCCATACATCCTATCAGGTCACCATGGACTAAGGCTGATCTTCAATAACAACATAAATAACAACATAAAACCTGAACAACATTCTACTCAATGATACCTTGGTCGAGGAAGAAATAAATAAACAAAATAATTTTTAGAGTTTAAGGAAAATGAAGCCACAACATACCCAAACTTATGGGACACAATGAAAGCATTTCTAAGAGAAAAACTCATAGCTCTGAATGCCTCCAAAAATAAACTAGAGAGAGCATACACTAGCAGCTTGACAGCACATCTAAAAGCTCTAGAAAAAAAGGAAGCAAATTTACACAAGAGGAGTAGACTGCAGGAAATAATCAAACTCAGGGCTGAAATCAACCAAGTATAAACAAAAAGAACTATTCAAAGAATCAACCAAACTAGGGGCTTGTTACTTGAGAAAATCAACAAGATAGATAAACTCTTAGCCAGACTAACTAGAGTGCAATAGGACAGTATACTAATTAACCAAATCAGACATGAAAAGGGAGACATAACAACAGAACACAAGGAAATCCAAAACATAATCATCTCCTACTCCAAAGGGCTATACTCAACAAAACAGGAAAACCTGGATGAAATGGACAAATTCCTAGACAGATACCAAGTACCAAAATTTAATCAGGATCAGATTAATGATCTAAACAGTCCCATTTCCCCTAAAGAAATAGAAGCAGTCATTAATAGTCTCCCAACCAAAAAAAAAAAAAAAAGCCCAGGACCAGATGGGTTTAATGCAGAGTTCAATCAGACCTTCAAAGAAAACCCAATTCCAATTCTCCTCAAACTATTCCACACAATAGAAACAGAAGATACTCTTCCCAATTCATTCTATGAAGCCACAATTACTCTGATACCTAAACCACATAAAGATCCAACACAGAAAGAGAACTTCAGTACAATTTCCCTTATGAATATCGATGCAAAAATACTCAACAAAATTCTCACTAACCGAATCCAAGAACATATCAAAACAATCATCCCTCATGATGAAGTAGGCTTCATCGCAGGGATGCAAGGATGGTTTAATAAACAGTAATCCATCACTGTAATCCACTATATAAACAAACTCAAGACAAAAACCACATGATAATCTCATTATATGCGGAGAAAGCATTTGACAAAATCCAACACCCATTCATGATAAAAGTCTTGGAAAGATTAGGAATTCAAGGAACATACCTCAATATAATCAAAGCAATATTCAGCAGACCAGTAGCCAACATCAAACTAAATGCAGAAAAACTTGAAGCAATCCTACTAAAATCAGGGACTAGATAGGCTGCCCAATTTCTCCCTACTTATTCAATATAGTACTTGAAGCCCTAGCCAGAGCAATTAGACAACAAAAGGAGACCAAGGAGATACAAATTGGAAAGGAAGAAGTCAAAATATCACTATTTGCAGAGATTATGATACTATATATAAGTGACCCTAAACATTCCACCAGAGAACTCCTAAACCTGATAAACAGCTTCAGTGCAGTAGCTGAATATAAAATTAACTCAAACAAATTAGTGGACTTTCTATACACAAAGGATAAACAGGATGAGAAAAAAAATTATTAAAATAACACCCTTCACAATAGTCACAAATAATATAAAACACCTTGGTATGACTCTAACTAAGGAAGTGAAAGATCTGTATGATAAGAACTTCAAGTCTCTGAAGAAAGAAATCAAAGATCTCAGAAGATGGAAAGATCTCCAATGCTCATGGATTGCCAGGATGAATATAGTAAAAATGGCTATCTTGCCAAAAGCAATCTACAGATTCAAGTCAATCTCCATCAAAATTCCAACTCAATTCTTCACTGAGTTAGAAAGGGCAATCTGCAAATTCATCTGGAATAACAAAAAAACCTAGGATAAAAAAACTCTTCTCAAGGATAAAAGAACCTCTGGTGGAATCACCATGCCTGACCTCAAGCTATACTACAGAGCACTTGTGATAAAATCTTTGGACACTGTGCCCCTTCTTAGAATTGGGAACAAAACAACCATGGAAGGAGTTACAGAGACAAAGTTTGGAGCTGTGACGAAAGGATGGACCATATCCAGGGAACCATCCCATAAACAGCTTCCAAACGCTGACACCATTGCATACACTAGCAAGATTTTGCTGAAAGGACACAGATATAGCTGTCTTTTGTGAGACTATGCCGGAGGCCTAGCAAACACAGAACTGGATGCTCACAGTCAGCTATTGGATGGATCACAGGGCCCCCAATGGAGGAGCTAGAGAAAGTACCCAAGGAGCTAAAGGGATCTGCAAACCTATAGGTGGAACAACATTATGAACTAACCAGTACCCCGGAGCTCTTGACTCTAGCTGCATATGTATCAAAATATGGCCTAGTCAGCCATCACTGGAAAGAGAGGCCCTTTGGGCTTGCAAACTGTATATGTCCCAGTACAGGGGAATGCCAGGGCCAAAAAGTGGGAGTGGGTGGGAGGGTATGGGGGACTTTTGGGATAGCATTGGAAAATAAATGAGGAAAATACCTAATAAAAATATTTTTAAAAAATCTGCATGGTACTGGGAGAGCAACAGATAGATCAAAGGAATAGAATTGAAGACCCCAAGATGAACCCACACATCTATGTTCATTTGGTCTTTGACAAAGGAGCTAAAACAATCCAGTAGGAAAAAGACGGACTTTTCAACAAACACTGCTGGCTCAACTGGTGGTTATCATGTAGAAGAATGCGAATTGATGCATTCCTATTTCCTTGTACAAAGCTCAATTCTAAGTGGATCAACAAACTCCACATAAAACCAGAGATACTAAAACTTATAGAGGAGAAAGTGGGGGAAAATTTCAAAGATATGGTCACACTGAAAAAATTCCTGAACAGAACAGCAATGGCTTATGCTATAAGATTGAGAATTGACTAATGGGACCTTATAAAATTGCAGAGCTTCTGTAAGGCAAAAGACATTCTCAATAAGACAAAAAAGCAATCAACATATTGGCAAAATATCTTTGCCAATCCTAAATTTGATAGGGGCTAATATCCAATATATACAAAAAAAAAAAAAAAACTCAAGAAGATGGACTCCAGAAAATCAAATATGTCCATTAAATAATGTTGTTTAGAGCTAAACAAGGAATTCTCAACTGAGGAATATCGAATGGCTGAGAAGCACCTGAAAAGATGTTCAACATCCTTAATCATCACGGAAATGCAAATCAAAGCAACCCTGAGATTCCACCTCACACCAGTCAGAATTGCTAAGAGCAAAAATTCAGGTGACAGCAGATGCTGGCAAGGATGTGGTGAAAGAGGAACACTCTTCCATTGCTGGTGGGATTGCAAGCTTGTACAACCACTCTGGAAATTAGTCTGGTGGTTTCTCAGAAAATTGGACATAATACTACCGGAAGATCCAGCAATACCTCTCCTGGGCACATACCCAGAAGATGTTCCAACTTCTAATAAGAACACATGCCCCACTATGTTCATAGAAGCCTTATTTATAATAGCCAAATGCTGGAAAGAACCCAGATGTTCCCCAACAGAGGAATGGATACAGAAAATGTGGTACATTTACAGAATGGAGTACTACTCAGCAGTTACAAAAATGTATTAATTAAATTCATAGGCAAATGGATGGATCTGGAGGATATCATCCTGAGTGAGGTAACCCAATCACAAAAGAAAACACATGATATGCACTCTCTGATAAGCAGATATTAGCCCAGAAACTTAGACTACCTAAGATACAATTTGCAAAACACATGAAACTCAAGAGGAAGGAAGACCAATGAGTGGATACTTGTTCCTTCTTAGAATGGGGGAACAAAATACCCATGGAAGGAGCTACATAGAGAAAGTTCAGAGCTGAGATGGATACAGGACCATCCAGAGACTGCCCCACCCGGGGATCCATTCCTTATATAACCACCAAACTTAGACACTATTGCATATGCCAGCAAGATTTTGCTGAAAGGACCCTGATATAGCTACCTCTTGTGAGGCTATGCCATTGCCTAGCAAATACAGAAGTAGATGCTCACAGTCATCTATTGGATAGAACACAGGGCCCCTAATGAAGAAGCTAGAGAAAGTACCCAAGGAGCTAAAGGGCTCTGCAACTCTATAGGAGGATCAACAATATTAACTAACCAGTTCACCCCCTCAGAACTATGTATCTAGTTGCATATGTGGCAGAGGATGGCCTAGTTGGCCATCAGTGGGAGGAGAGGTTCTTTGTCTTGTGAAGACCTTATGCCCCAATACAGGGTAATGCCAGGGCCAGGAAGTGGGAGTGGTTCGGATGGGGAGTAGTGCTGGAGGGTATAGGGGACATTTGGGATAGCATTTGAAATGTAAATGAAGAAAATATCTAATAAAAAAGTTTTTTGAAAAATATCCTTTACAGGGCCCTACTTTCAATAGGACAAAAAGGCAAGCAACAGATTGGGAAAAGATCTTTACCAATTACACATTTGATACAGGGCTAATATACAATATACACAAGGAACTCAATAAGTTAGACTTCAGAGAACCAAATAATATTATTTTTAAAATGGGGGACAGAGATAAACAGAGAATTCTCAACTGAGGAAACTCTAAGGGCTCAGAAACACCTAAAGAAATGTTCAACATCCTTAGTCATCAGGGAAATGCAAATCAAAACAACACTGAGATTCCACCTCACACCAGTCAGAATGGTAAAGATCAAAAACTCAGGTGACAGCTGATGCTGGCAAGGATGTGGTGAAAGAGGAACACTCCTCCATTGCTGGTAGGATTACAAACTGGTACAACCACTTGGGAAATCAGTCTGGCAGTTCCTCAGAAAATTGGACATAGTAATACCCTGAGGACCCAGCTATACCACTCCTGGTCATATACCCAGAAGATGCTCCAACATGTAAAAGGATATATGCTCCACTATGTTCACAGCAGCCATATTTATAATAGCCAAAAGCTGGAAAGAACCCAGATGTCCCTTAACAGAGGAATGGATACAGAAAATGTGTTACATTTACACAATGGAGTACTACTCAGGTATTAAAAACAATGAATTCATGAAGTTCTTAGGCAAATGATTGGATGTAGAAAATATCCTGAGTGAGGTGACTCAGTCACAAAGGAACAAACATGGTATGTATTCATTGATAAATGGATATTAGTCCAAAAGTTTAGAATACCCATGATTCAATTCACAGACCATATAAAGCCTAAGTAGAAGGAAGACTAAATTGTGGATGCTTCAGTGCTTTTTAGATCGGTGGACAAAATACTCAATGGAGGAAGTATGGAGACTAAGTGTGGAGCAGAGACTGAGGAAAGGACATCCCGAGACTGCCCAACCCGGGGATCCATCCCATATACAGCCACCAAACCAGTACATTATTGTGGATTCCAGGAAGTGCTTGCTGACAGGAGCCTGATATGGCTGTCTCCTGAGAGGCTCTGTTAGAGCCTGACAAACACAGAGTAGAAAGCTTGCAGCCAACCATTGGACTGAGCTCGAGTGTCCCAGATTGAGGAGATGGAGAAGGGACTGAAGGAGCTGAGTGGATTTGCAGCCCCATGGAGGGATCAACAGTGTCAACAGGCCAGACCCTCCAGAGTTCCCAGGAACTGGACCACCAACCAAAGAACGCACATGGAGCAACCCAGTGTGCTGGCCACATACGTGGCAGAACGTGACCTCGTTGGACATCAGTGGGAGGAGAGGCCTGAGGGCCTGACGGTGTTCAATGCCAGAGCAGGAGGATGGGAGTGGGTTTGTGGAGGAGCATCTTCATAGAGGCAGGGGAAGGAGGGATGGGATAGGAGTTTTCTGACGGGGAGACCTGGAAAGGGGAAATCATTTGAAATGTAAATAAAATATCCAAGAAAAAAATTAAATCCAGCTAAATATAAAAAAGAAAAAGATCCTTTACAGAAGCAAATAGGCACAGACACATATATATTCATACACTCACACCCTGGCCAAGCCTGACTGTCTGTCTCAATCAACTTCACAGGTATTCATGCATGATTACATATATACACATGTACCCACAAATGTCCATATAAGGGCTAGAGAGATGGCTTGGCAGTTAAGACCACTGACTATTCTTCTGAAGGTCCTGAGTTCAAATCCCAGCAACCACATGGAGGCTCACAATCACCGTAATGAGATCTGATGTCCTCTTCTGGTGCATCCAAAGACAGCGACAGTGTAATTAGACATAATAATAAATAAATCTTTAGGTTGGAACAAGCAGGACCTGACCAAGATGAGGCCGACTGGAGAGAGTAGAGGTCCTGAATTAAAAAATTCCCAGCAACCACATGATAGCTCACAACCATCACAGGTACAGTGTACCCATATACATAAAATAAATACATAAATAAGTGTTTTTTAAAAAGGTATATATAAACAGACATATACATGTATACATTTGGATGGATGGATGGATGGATGGATGGATGGGGTAGAGCCCCCTAAGCCATCATACTACATCACACCACCTTTATTTCTTTTCTCTGGTCTTCTTATAGACAAGGATTCTTTAGAAAATTACCTCATAGATAAGATGTTACAGAAAATGAGAGATACAAAAGGATATTGATACTAAGTTTAAAGCAGTATTTCATTCTATATGCTCATTATAAGTTCAAAGGAGTTTTTATATGGCTTTGTCTTATCATAGTACACACCTGTCTTCATCGTTGAACCTGAATGCTTTTCTTGAACAAAAGTTTGTCCCAAGCCTATTTCTCTTTTTAGTGTAATTGTGAAACCTCATTGTAGCTCATATTATGCAGCCTTTATACTATTACAAGGAGTGGGCACAATCTATTTTTGATTCTAACTTTATTACAGATTTCTAGCAGAACAACTAAAATTATCTCTTAAAACTTTCTCCCTAAGATTATTTGAATCAAATAAGGAATTCTATAAAATGATTAATTCATCTCAACAGCATTAATTCATGAAATTTCATAGTATGCTGATCTGCAGGAAATCTGATCAATAAAGTGGGATAATGCCAGGTATTTTTATATTAATTTAATAACAGGAAAGGTGTATCAGCTACAAGAATCTATCCTGAGATGAAGTCTCTTTGAGACCTTGCCTCATAGAACTCACCCATTGCAGACTATGCAAAAACAGTGTGTCACCTCCAGAAAGGACACAAGCTAGCCTTAGTCTATCCTAGATGGCTCCTGTCAACAGCTGAAATACTTTTTAAGCAAACTTGGCATTCTGAGAAAAACAAAACAGAGTGAAAATGGTTCCCATTCTACGAAATGGGGACATTCTATCTTTGCTTTGACTTAATGGAGATGTTGATATTACCAGAAATTATCTAAATCTCTCTATCAAGCTCTGTACTTTACAATATGGCATAACCATATTGTTGATAAACTCTTACTATCAGGTCCTCTTTACAATATTTACTCTTGCTTGCTGCATTTTCCTCCTTTTTTTCTCTTTTTTTCCTCGTTTTCTTTTCTTTCTTTTTTTGTACTTACTTGACTCTTAACATAAGAAGTTACTTAACATCAGAAGGTTAAGACATCAAGATATTAGAGTCTGGGACAAGGAAGTCACTTGGCTGGCTATCTGTCTCATAATTAAACATGCAATGATAAACCTCTGATAATCTACTGACACTTATTGATGAAATGCTAGCCTAACTTCATACCATCTAAAGCCCTAAGTATTTTGTGCCCTGTGGAAAAAATGGCGATGACTGTTTAGTTTAAGAAGGAGCCATCATGGTTTCCAGCATCACTGAATCACTTTCTATCTGAATAAAAATAATCAGAGCTATAAACATTGCTTATAGTAGTTTCCACTGAAAACTAAATTTATTCATGCTAAGACACATTTAGATTAAGACATAACAAAAATAATGTGATGATAACAATAAGTAGTTATAGAATAATTAAAATATTCATAAATGTTAATTCTATCTAATGCCACATCAATTTCTCTATTGTTTTTTGTTAATTTTTTGAGACTTAAGATTGCTAATAGATATGAGAATGAATATTCATATTAATAACAGAGAGGAATTATATATTTTATAAACATATAGTGGAGAAAATACTAACAAATGCAATAGAAAAAACCAACAGTTTTGATTTTGGAAAAAAATTCAAATGATGCTTCACCCAGCAATACTTATATAATCAACACTTAATGAGCTGCAATATGCAGCACTCCTCTTAATTTCTAGCAGCTATTATAAGTTCATAAAATTATGTTATTTTAGGCAAGGAAAAACTCATAACTATTACAGAGAGGCAAAACTTACCATAATAAGATTTTTCCCCTTCCTGACATTCTAAATGCCTATAATTTTAGTCACTGAGACCCTGTGTAAAGTTTTACTAGCAGAAAGCTGAAGTGCCTTATTATCTTTGCTATTTATAGGGCACAGATTCACCTGATATCTGGGTCTCTGGCATCCTTGTTTTCAAAGCCAATATCACAAGCACAGTGACAATATCATGTTTAATCAGATCATACAATTGACCCTTGATTAAATAAAAAGTATAGCTGAACTTAGTTAGGTCAAAATTGCTACTTTAAAGTAAAAGTGAAATTGTCACACAATAGATAGAAAATCAAACTTATACTTGAATTTTAAAATATGTGATTAAATTGGTGGGAATAAATAAAGGGCTACACATTCTAATTTAATTCTTTTAATACACATGACCAGTTGCCCAGGCCTTTGAAGGCCATGGCAGAACCTTAACTTGGAGGGATAATATGTATGTTGATCTTTGTACCCGTAGTACCTCATTAAAATCCTGTTTTATAGAGGAGGCTCAACAGATTTCAAAATGTGGAATATCTGATTAAATACTATATGAAAAATGAGTCTTTGGAATAAATAAAAGTATAAAGTATATTTCTGGGGTTGGAATTCAGGTTTCTGGTAGAGTACTTTCCTAATATTTATAAGACTATGTAAATTCTAAAATATCATTCTATTTAGCCATTTCACAATTAAAGCTAAACAAGAATAACTCATGTTTCCCAGATGTCTATTACTAGACGACTTACAGATTGTTTTCCACATTCTTCATATGCACTATTACTTCACCAATGTTATTGCCAAATTACCCTATACTTTCCATTTAAATAAATGTTAGCTTCTTTTAAACTATAACATCCAGGAAATTGGAATAGTTGTACTTAAACTTTACAACACATAAATGTAAGAGTATAACGCTCAAAAATGAACAAGTTCTTTCAGTTCATGATCTAAGATGTTCATTCCTTCACATATTTATCAACTCGTTTCATCCATGATTTTAATCATACAGACCTTTCATCTTCGTGGATAAATTTACACCTAAATACTTTTACGTGATGTTCTTATATGTGGAACTATTTCTTCATTTCCAAAAGTTAATTGTTAGAATGTGAAAAGGTAATTATTGATTTTACACATATCCTGATCCTACAACTTTTTGAGTTTTAGTAGTTTTTGAGGAGAAAATTTTGACACTTTCAAGAACACAATATTATTTCATAAGTAAAAAAATGTAAATATAGGTCTTCCAATCCTATCAAAATAGGATACATTTCTCCCTCTTGCCTAACTGCTCTAAAGAAAAGTAGTGCAGCAATGTGTTAAAAAGCAATAATGAAAGTGGATAACCTTGCTTTCTTCCAAACGTTATATGAAATACTTCCAATTTCTAGCATTGTCATGGACTGAAAATACTAATAGTGGAGTTGTTATAAAATATGAATGACATATTTCATATAATAATGCTTATGGAAGCACAAAATACTTCAGATATCTAAAACAATGTTAAGAAGAAAAGAGAAAAATCAAAAACCTCAAATTTACAAACTTCAAACTATATTATAAAGATACTATTAATCAAACCAATATGATATACACATAAAAGAGGAGCATTGTCCAATGAAACAAGATATAGAGCTTATAAATAAACCCAGATCTTTAGGAACAATTGATTTTTGATAAAGGTATCAAGGACAAACTGTGGGAAAGAACTGAGACTTCAATAAGTGAGGATAGAAAAGCTAATTAACTTCATGTCTGATCACATACAAAATTAATTGAAAATGGATTGGAAGAGTAAAACACTGGTGAAAATCTCTATAAAACTACACCATTTTTATGACACTTAAAGCAAAACCAGTAATCCCATAAGATCAAAAAGTTTCTCCATAGCAAAACAAACAAATCACATTGTAAAAATCAGAAAGGGAAAATATTTGTCAACCATATTTTGGATGAGTAGTTAATATTTAAAAATTCAGAAGTCAAACTCGATACCAAGAAAGCCAAGATTAAACATGAACAAATAACAAAACATACTTTTGTCAAAAGAAGACAAATAACCAGTGGTATTTGAAAAGGTATTCAGAAGCACTGTTTGTGGGGAGCGGGTGTGGCGGCAGTCCCAAAGGCGCCAGGGACTGCAGCTAAGTCATATGACTTGCACCTGACTTCCTCATATAAACCACAAACATCTTGAGTGCTGCGCAGGTGTACCAGGATACAGGTGAATCCAGTTTGGTGGAGATTTGCCCCTGCTGCCCTGATTAGCTGAAGCTGCGTGCCTGGTGAGGTGGCGTGGCCTGCTGTGCGTGGATGGGAACTGAGAGTATAAAAGAGTGAGAGGCCCAGGGTTGGGGGGAGATATAAAAACAAGGGAGATATAAAAACAAGGGAGATATAAAAACAAGGGAGATATAAAAACAAGGGAGATATAAACAGGGGAGATATAAACAGGGGAGATATAAACAAGAGAGATATAAACAAGGGAGAGATATAAACAAGGGAGATATAAACAAGGGAGATATATGGAGAAAGAAGAAACAGGACTGAATAAACGTGTGCAGAAGGATCCTGTAGCAGCGTCGTTCTTCCTGGCCAGTTGAGCGCGCGCAACACACTGTTCATAATGCAATACCAATTAAATTCATAATAAGGTTTCACTTTATTTCAGTGAGTAGATATTATTAAAATGCACAATAACTGGTAACATCTGGAAAGAAAGGAAACACTTAGATGTTTTTTTAAAGGAAAGTATATTTGGATAGCCATTATAAAAATAGCATAAAGTTTTTCAAAAGCCTAAAACTAAAGTTATACATAATCCACCAATCCTTCTCTGTGGTCTATATATCTAAATAATTGAAATCAAGGTATTGTAAGGATACCATCACTTTTTAAATTTTTTTTTCCTTTTTTAATATTTTTATTAGGTATTTTCCTCATTTACATTTCCAATGCTATCCCAAAAGTCCCCCATACCCCCCTACTCCCCTACCCACCCACTCCCACTTTTTCACCCTGGCGTTCCCCTGTACTGAGGCATATAAAGTTTGCTTGACCAATGGACCTCTCTTTGCAGTGATGGCCGACTAGGCCATCTTTTGATACATATGCAGCTAGAGACAAGAGCTCCGGGGTACTGGTTAGTTCATAATGTTGTTGCTCCTACAGGATTCCATCACTTTTGTGTTACATTAATGGACCAATGAGGGAGGACAATGTGTCATTTATAGAGACAATGGAATACTAACCACTCCTACAAAGACAAAGGTAATGAAGACATTTGCCACAGCATGAAGAAACATGGAAAACATCATGCTTAGCTGTCTCTTGTGAGACTAGGCCGAGGCCTAGCAAACACAGAAGTGGATGCTCACAGTTATCTATTGGATGGATCACAGGGCCCCCAATGGAGGAGCTAGAGAAAGTATCCAAGGAGCTAAAGGGATCTGCAAGCCTGTAGGTGCAACAACATTATGAACTAAGCAGTACCCTGCAGCTCTTGACTCTAGCTGCATATGTATCAAAAGATGGGCTAGTAGGCCATCACTGGAAAGAGAGGCCCATTGGACACGCAAACTTTATATGCCCCAGTACAGGGGAACGCCAGGGCCAAAAAGTGGGAATGGGTGGGTAGGGGAGTGGGGGGAGGGTATGGGGGACTTTTGGGATAGCATTGGAAATGTAATTGAGGAAAATACATTAAAAAAAAGAATGTAAGTATGGCATGGAAAGAAACTACTATGCAAATTCATTTATATATTCAGTCTAAACATGTCTAAATTATTACAAGAGAGAGTAAATGATACTTGACTCTGTAAAAGAGGAGCAGTGAAAAGTTGGGAAATCACAGCTGGAAAGGTACAAAGTTCATAAGATACATGACAAAAGGATTTTTGAGACCTATTAAATAGCAAGTGATGATAGTCAACCATAACATAGCACATATATCAAATAGACAAACAAAAAGAGTCAATATCTTGTCACAAGAATAAGTAAGCAAGGTTACAAGTATGTTAATTAGCTTAAGTAAACATTCCACATTCTATATGGACACCAAAAAGGGAAGGAGCATTGCCTTTACACAAATCTGCTTTACAGGGAGTGGAAATCCACAGAGGTTTTAAGTAACAAGGAATTGACAAAATTGGCATCTCCTTTCATCAAATTTGAATTCTGGCTAGAAAGTTCAATAAATTAAACTATTTGCACTTTCACTCTGATTCAAGTACAAATTAATTTACTTTTTATAATTTAGTTCTAAAGAGATTGGTATTCAATAATGTTCAGGTTCAAAGTGCTCTATCACTTGATAAATACAGTAACACTGACTAGAATATTTTCTTCTCAGATTATAATTATGACTCATATGTTCAGTTTGAGAGTTCATTATCTGGAGTATTTTCTAAAACATATGATGTTGAAGTTCTTAAAAATAAAAATCTGGACAATTACAGAATAGAACAAAAAAACATTCAAAGCCAAAAAAGAGAGAGAAAATTATACCGGGGCATCAGATACAAGACAATGATTATAGTTTGCAGTGAACTGGGTACAAAGATTTCTTATAATGAATGTGCAGAGGGAAATATAGTGTATATGTTTTCTGACCATTGAAAGAAAGCAAGCACACATATTAGTCTCTAGTCACTACTTTTGTTTCTGCAGGGGAAAAAACTAAGGTTTGATAATAGTATATTGATCCCTGTCTATAAGACACTGAGAAATTCAGGACACAATATATTCAACTGTGGTTCTACAAATTAAATAAAACTACTGTTCTTTTCTTTTACGTCATATTATATATAGTTTGTCCAATAAAACATTCATGAAACTCCCATGTGTTGCTGCTGAACAGAAACTGTCAAGAAACATCATGTTCCCTATGGCTCTTTTCATTCTCCATCTGATCTGAGACTGTTCTTTCAGTTTTGATCTCAGACAGAAGATACAGAGTAGCCTTGAACTTGGCCAATCAACATGAGAAAGAAGAGTTAGAAACAAACTTGTAGTACTGGACGTTACAGCGTTACATTTTGCATAGTTCTGTAAAAGCTGGCTTGTTCATAAAATATGCTAGGAAAAAAATCTGCCTAGATTTTATGAATTTACTTACTTGAGCTTGTTGTCTGCTAGCATGTTCCATGGAAAACACAGCTTCCATCTGAAATCTATAATTCAAAGGTATATAGCTGATTTTCTCCATGTATAAAAGGAAGTGATTTGAACAACTAGAACCTGATGAATGTGGAAATAGTATTTAAAGTTACAATGCTAGGTGAGTAGGTAAGTCACACCCACAATGAGTTCTTTCCACAAGCAGAGAATAACCTATCAGATGGTGAGGTGAGAATGAAACTTTAGTTCAGTTCAACTTAGCCAGTTCTGGGTACAACTTCTGGACTTTGGTGACAAGTTGTTTTATTTTTACATATTTAAAGTAAAAAACACTTCAGAAAAAAAGTCTTCTCACAACAATTGTCGCGGTGCTTTAGGCAAAGTTACATTTGCAAAATACATCTCTTTTGCAAAGCACCCTTGAGCTTTTCCACAATAATGGGTTCTAGTGACAGAGAAACTGTGCTCAGGACAATGGCCTAGGGAGGAAGGATTTGTAATAAGTATAAAGATGGGTTCTGTTGACAGTAACAATGCTCAGGATTATGAGTCTAGGAAGGAAGGGTTTTAGTAAGCATAATAACAGACTCTTTGCAAAGTACCTGGGACCACTTTCATGAGGATGGGTTCTATTGATTGAGAAGCAGTGCTTATAATTCTGGAGAACTAAGCTTTACAGAATAGCAGATTACCTGGTATTAACACATCATTTCCAGCCTTCTGAATGGAAAACCAGGGTCGATTTCTTCCATCAAAGATAAAACCCTACATGTTTAACAATTCTGGATTCTCTACTTCTTACCTATAACGTTGTGTCTTTTACAGTCCTAAAAGGCAAGTTAATAAATAGCACAGAGTGCCTACATTTAAAACACACACACACACACATACACACCAGCAACAAAAACTGAAGAGCTCTCATACTAGTAATTTACCAGCACACCTGAAAGCTCTAGAACCAAAAGAAGAAATAACACCCAGAAGGAGTAGACAGCTAGCAAAACAAACAAACAAACAAACAAAAAGCCCCCAGGCCTGAAATCAATTAAAAAAAATAAATACAGACTCAATGAAACCAAGACAATGAGTTGGTTCTTTGAGAAAATCAGTAAAATTGACAAACTCTTTTCCAAATTCAAATTTTACTAAATGACAGAGATATATGAATGAACAAAATTAGAAATTAAAAAGGAGTCATATCAATAGAAACCAAAGAAACCCAGAGAATCATAGGACCTAGTTTAAAAACCTGTACTCTACCAAAATTTAAAATCTGAAAGATACAGACAATTTTCTCAATACACACCACTTGCCAAAGTTAAACCAAGATCAGATAAGGAATGTAAACAGAACTACAAACCTGGTGAAACAGAACAGAACTCTCCGAACCACCCAGCAAAAAAAGAAAAGCCTGGGAACAGACCATTTGAGCACAGAATCCTACCAGATTTTCAAAGAAGAGTTAATGTTAATGCTCCTCAAATTATTCCAGAAACAGAAGGAACTTTGCCAAATTTGTTTTATGATGCCATAGATACACTGATGCCTAAACCACTCAAAACGACAGACAGACAGACAGACAGACAGACAGAGATACAGATCAATTTTATTTATTGAACATAGAAGCACATATTTTCAATAAAATACTTTCAAACCAAAATCCAAACACCATCCATAATGATTATGTAGACTTTATTCAAGAGTTGCAGGGATGGCTCAGCATACATAAAGGAAAAAAAACCATAATCCACTATATAAGCGAACTGAAAGAAGAAAAGTACATGACCTCATTTTACATGAAGAAAAGACCTGTGACAAATTCTAATACCCCTTCATGATAAAATTCCTGGAGAGATTAGGAACACAAGGAACATACCTCAGCATAATAAAGGCAGTTTAGAGCAAGCCTGGAAACAACCTCAACTAAATTGAAAGAAACTCAAAGAAATTCCACTACAATAAGGAAAAGGACAAGGTCTCCACTATCTCCATACCTATTCAATATAATTAATATCTTAGTTAAAGCAGTAAGGTAACTGAAGGAGATCAAGGGTATACAAGTTGAAAAGGAAGAAGTCAAAGTATAATTATTTGTAGATGATATGATAGTATATATAAGTGACCCTAAAAATTCCACTAGGGAACTCCTTCAGCTGATAAACACTTTCAGGAAAGTGACAGGATAAAAACTTAATCACAAAACTCTGTACCCTTCCTACATACAAATTACACATGGACAAAATGAAATTGTAGAATCAATACCTTTAACAATAGTCTCAAATAATATAAAATATATTGAGGTAACTCTAACCAAGAAAGTGTAAGACTTGTGTGAGGAAAACTTCAAATCTCTGAAAAAAGAAGAAACCAGAAGTTGAAAAGATCTCCCATGCTCACTGATAGTAGGAAGAACATAGTAACAATGGACATCCGAATGAAAGCAATCTACAGATTCAATGCAATCACCATCAAAATCTCAACCTAATCCTTTGCAAATCACAAAAGGGTAACTTTTAGCTTTATATGGAAATACAAATAACCAAAAATAATTAAAACAACTCTGAATAATCAAACTACAGAAGGATAAATATCCCCAATTTCAACTTGTACCTGAGCTTTAGAAATAAAAACAGCATGGTAGTACAACAAAACCAGACACACTGATCCACAAATTAAATAAGACCAAAACATAAATTCACACACCTATGGACATCTGAGTTTTGATAAAGATTCCATAAATACACAGTGGAATAAAAGCATCTACAGCAAATGGTGTTCTTCAACCTGGACAGCAAAATTTGGAAGAATGTGAATAGATCCATACTTATCACCCTGCACAAAACTCAACTCCTAATTGATCAAAAACATTAACATAAACACATATACACTTAACCTGTTATAAGAGAAAATGGGGAATAGCTTTTAATTTTTCGGCATAGGAAAAGACTTTCTGAACAGAAAACTTAACGCAGGCATTAAGATCAACTATTAATAAATGGGATCTCATCAAACTAAAAACTTTTTATATGGCAAAGGAAACCATCAATCAGACAAAGGGGAAACCTATAGAATGGGAAAAATATTTTTAAAACTACACATCTAACAGAGGGATAATATTCAAAATACATAAATAACTAAAAAAAAAACCTAGATAGCATAAAACGAACAACCTTATTTTAAAATGGAGTATACATCTAAACAGAGAATTTTCAAAAAGAGAACTAGAATGGCTGAGAAACATTTAAAGAGATGTTTAACATCCTCAGTCATCATGGAAATGCAAATCAAAACTACATTGGGAATTCATCTTACACCCATCAGAAGTCTAAGATAAATAAAACTAAGTGACAACTTATGATGCCAAGTATGCTGGTGGGAGTCCAATCTTGGACAGCCACTAGGAAAGTCAATGTGACAGTACCCCAGAAAGATGAGATTCAGTCTACCTCAAGACCCAACTATGCCACTCTTAGGCATTGTGCCGAAAGGACACTTTACATTACCACAAGACATTTGTTCAACCATGTTCATTACTGCTGTGTTCACAATAGCCAGAAATGGAAAGAGCCTAGATGTCTGTCCCTCAGCAGATGGTTGGATGAAGAAAATGTGATACATTTATACAATGAACTATTACTCAACCATGAAAAGAATAAAATCATAAAATCTGCAGGTTGCTGGATAAGACTAGAAAAAAAAAATCATCCTGGATGAGGTATCCCAGACCATGTTGTTGCTGGGAATTGAACTCAGGATCTCTGGAAGAACAGTTAGTGCAAATTGTATCTTGGGTATTCTAAGTTTCTGGGCTAATATCCATTTATCAGTGAGGGCATATCATGTGAGTTCTTTTGTGATTGGGTGACCTCACTCAAGATGAAATACTCCAGATCCATCCATTTCCCTACGAATTTCATAAATTAATTGTTTTTAGTAGCTGAGTAGTACTCCATTGTTTAAATGTACCACATTTTCTGTATCCATTCCTCTATTGAGAGGCATCTGGGTTCTTTCCAGCTTCTGGCTATTATAAATAAGGCTGCTATGAACATAGTGGAACATGTGTCCTTATTACCAGTTGGGGCATCTTCTGGATAGATGCCCAGGAGAGGTATTGCTGGATCTTCTAGTAGTACTATGTCCAATTTTCTGAGGAACCACCAGACTGATTTCCAGAGTGGTTGTACCAGCTTTACAATCCCACCAGCAATGGAGGAGTGTTCCTCTTTCTCCACATCCTCGCCAACATCTGCTGTCATCTGACATTTTGATCTTAGCCATTCTGACTGGTGTGAGGTGGAATCTCAGGGTTGTTTTGATTTGCATTTGCCTGATGACTAAGGATGTTGAACACTTTTTCAGGTGCTTCTCAGCCATTTGATATTCCTCAGGTGAGAATTCTTTGTTTAGCTCTGAGCCCCATTTTTTAATGGGTTTATTAGATTTTCTGGAGTCCAGCTTCTTGATTTCTTTGTATATATTGGATATTAGTCCCCTATTGGATTTAGGAATGGTAAAGATCCTTTTCCAATCTGTTGGTGGCTTTTCTGTCTTGACAGTGTCTTTTGCCTTACAGAAGCTTTGCAAAAAGGCCCCATCACTTTCATTTTCACCCCTTGTTTTGCCTGTGCTCTAAAGAACTTCTTAAGTTTCTCTAATTTTGTAATTCAAATTTTCAGAGATATTATTTTCATTTTCGAGTCCTTCACTGATGAATCAATCATTCAATATATTATTAATCTCTGAGTAGCTTTTATTTTATAAAAACAGCAGGGAAATGTGATAAGTTTTTGAATTGGGGCACAAAATAAATCAGAAGCACGAGCCTTGTCATCTTAAGCTTCCTCAAATTTCTTTAAAACAATAATTGAAATTCACTATAATTTTGTAAACATACCAAACAATGAATGGGGAGTGTTTTCTGGGCAAGCTAACAATGAGAAAGATCCTGGGATCATATAAAAAACTATCTTCTTCAGTTTAATGTTGGGTAAAATCTAAATAATTTTGAAATATTTTTCCATGTATCTCAATCAATGACTAATAACACTTAGCCTGTTTCAATTTATCAAGTATATTATCACGTAAAGACAGATTGATTTTTACTTGTAAATGTGATGTGATGAAATAAACTGGTATGGGGAATATATATATGGGAAATGGAAATATATGGGAAATGGAAAAAATCCAATACTTATTTGCATTATCTTCCAGATTCCAGAATTTACAATATTCCCAAATTAGGAGAAATAGAAGAAAGAGCAATTGGCTTTTCTTATATATTAGAACAGAAAAATTATTTTATTAAGACACTATAAATTTTGTTTTGACTTTTAATGTTTTTCTCTTTGTTCTTATTGTATAGTACTGAGACATAAGAATTCAGTCATATGTAATACAAGATGAACTCTAGCATGTGACCTCTTCCCTTAGCCTCCCAAATGCCAGGATTACAAGAGAGAACTCTCCATCATGAGCCAACAAATGAATCATCTGGTGACTTTGACAACTCTTCTTCCTATGTACTTACTTGTTCTTATCTCAGTGTGATCTCGTTTGCCCTTCCTTTCTGGCGATACATTTTCTTAGGAATCTACAATTTTTCTCTTTACATCCTCCTACATAAATCTTATTTGATATGTCCCCTGAAAGCCCTCTTTCCATTCACTTCCCTTTCTTGTCTGTGCCTCATAACTCTGATTCTGAACTCATTTTACAAAGATAAGCTGGGTTTCTCACAAGCCTATTCATTTCTATCTACTGAAAATGTCACTGATCAGCCTTTGAGGAATGGAAGCAATTGTCAGAAGGAGTCCCTATGATGTTATCATAATGCATTTTTAAACCTTTTAAATGTATTTATTTTTATTGACTTTTGTTGTAAACTTTACATGAGATTTAACCTCTTAAGCTTTTGAGTATAAAATATAGATACTGTAAAGAAGATTTTTAGAAGTTATTAACTGTTCATAACTTGAACCATATACCCATTGAACAGAACAATATGCATCTTACTTTATTTTAAAACTACTTTATATTGCTTGCAGTTTTCAATAGTTAAGCAAGAACAACAATAGACATGCTCAGATAGGAGAGGACAATAACCACATTGCCTCAATCCCACACAAAGAATTGTAGAAAACAATGAAATGCTGAGAGTAGGAAAAGTAGCCTCTTCCAAGGAAGAGATCACCAACAGGTTATCTAGTACTAAATGGTCTGCCATGAGATCATATACAAGTAACACTATACAGCTTGAGCAGGTTATATATAGGAGGAATATATGTATATGTGCATGTGACATACATATATGCATGTAACAATTAGTAAAAAACAAAAGAAGAAGAAATTGGCTATGAATTAAAAAGAGAACAAAAAGGAGTGGTTATATGAGGGGGTTTTGAGGAAGAAAGGGGAGAAATGATGCAATTATAATCTCAAAAATAACTGAATAAGAGAAAAATACAATGTTAAGAAAAAAAAGATTTGTAGCTTTCTTCTTTTGTTTTTTTTTTTTTTCTGGGTGATCCTTTAAGGTTCAATGACAAACCAGTTTTGTCCATTTGATCCTCTTTTACAAACAAACAAACAAACAAACAAACAAAACAATATAATAATAAAACATCCAAAACCCAGAAAACAAAACACACAATCTCTCACTCCATCCTACCTCCCCAAATAATTTTGATGGAAACATCCTATTTAGGGCTGACTGTTCAAGGTTTCTTACTCTCTACATAATTTCTGGCTGTGCTCTCATCTTCTGTTCTCTTAGCCTCCAAAATGCCAGTATTACAAGAGAGAACTCTCCATCTTCTGCTTCTGCTACAGAACGAAGCTTATCTGATAATGGTTGAACAAGGCACTAGTCTACGAATAGCAGAATATTATTAGGAATCATTTTATCACTACGTTTTTTTTTTCTTTTTCTAAGGCAGTATTATTTGGTTTTTGGTGCACACCTTTACTCCCTGTACTTGGGAAACAGACTGGTAGATCTCTGTGATTTGGAAGCCAGCTTGGTCTATATGCTATTTTGTCTAGTTGATATAACCTAGAAAACACCCCCAGTAGTTTGGCCTGTGCACAATCCTGTGGAACATTTTCTTTACTAATGATTGATATGTGAGGAGGGCCCAGATCACTGTGGGTAGTTTCACCTCTGGGAAGGTGATCCTGATTTGTAGAAGAAAACCAGCTGAGCAATCAATGAAGTTCAATGCAGTAAGCAGCATTCCTCCATAGGCTGTGCTTCAGTTTCTGCCTCCATTTTGCTGCCTTGAATTCCTCTCCTGACTTCCTTTGATGATGGACTGTGACATAGAAATAACTGAAAACTAAACTAGACACTTCTTAATCCAAGCTCCTTTAGGTCATGGCGTTTTATCACAGAGATAAGAACCCTAACTAAGACAACTTACATCAATGAATATATTGTTTTTCAGGCAAAAATCTATCAAAAATATGTAAATCAATTGACAGGATATAACAATTATGATTACATATTCATTGAAAATTTGAGCATTTAAATGTATTGAGTAAATTAGCAGAATTAACTGAAAATGATACATACTAAAAGAAAACACAAATATGAGACTTTCAATGTTAGGTAGCTTCGTCAGATATTAAATCCATAAGTTGACAATTGACTTGAGCAGCAGTGTAGACTAAGTAAATATAACAGAAACATAAAGATGAGTGCACCCATAAAAATATACACTTTTTTTTCAGTTGCACAAGAAATAGTAAGCAGGGCAGATGATGTTCTGGGTAAATCCAAATCTTGGTAAATTTAAGACGACTGAAAAGACACACATATTTTTTATAAACATGATAGTATAGAGCTATAAATCAACAGAAATAAAACAACAAAACTTACAGGTATATATAAATATAACAATACACCTTTGATAAACTGACAGGTTAATGAAGACATCAAAAGGGAAATAAATTACACTGTGAGAGACAAAACACAAACCCAGCAAAAAAACTTACCAGAAATTACAAAATATTTAGAAGAGGAACATTTATAGAGATAAATGCTTAACAAAAAAAAATTGCAAAGGCTTCAAATAAGAAATCTAATCTTGCCTTTGCAAAAAAAAAAAAAAAAAAAAAAAAGGATGAAATTTGGGAACATAATTCTAAGCAAATCTAGTTGGAATTATTCCAAATCAGGACACATAGTACATGTTTTATTTTATATGAATGATCTAGGTTAAATAAGAGGACTATAGAGGAATAGAAAGTAGAAGGTTGACTACGTGAAAAAAGAAAGAGATAAGCAAAACGGAATTAGAGATAAGAAACTGTAATGGGCATTAATAAATATGGTCAAAGTACTTAAATACATGTAAAAATATGTCATAACAATATTCAGTATGTTGTACAATTGATATGCCCTAACAGAAATATTTTAAAATAGATAAAAATACAAATGGACTGGTAGAGATTAAGATTGGACAAGAAGAAACAACAACAACAACAACAAAACAAAACAAATAAGCAAACACAAAACAACAAAACATACCTCCTCAGGGTCACTTCCAAGCCTGAAATAGTGGCACATGCCTGTAATACCTAGCATTCTCCAGGCTCAGACGGGGCAGAGAATGTGAGGCAAGGCAGAAGTTGCTGCAAGTTTGAGTACAGAGTCATAATGAATTTCATGACAGCCTTGGCTGCAAATAAGACTCTGTCTCAAATAAAAATAAATCCTTAGACAAGCAAGATGGTTCGGTAGGTTGCTGCCAAGTAGGCTGAATTCAATCCGCAGGACCCATATGGTGTAAGAAGAGAACTGACTCCTGACTTTGTCTTCTGACTTACACACATGTATACTGGTATTAATGTTCAAACTCATGAGTATGTACTCACACACATCATAATTTTTAAATACTTTTTTAAAAGTTGGTATTTGGAGATAGGGTTTCTCTCTGTAGCCTTAGCTGCCCATGAACTTACTCTATAGACCAGGCTGGCCTTGAAGCCATAGAGATCTGCCTGCCTGTACCTTCAGAGTGCGGGAATTAAAGGCGTGCACCATCACCACCAGGCTAAATTTAAAATATTTTTAAATATCCTTCTGCTCATACTTAATTGACTCAGAAATTTTGTTATAAGGATAGAAAACTAACACAGCAATCTCTAAGGAAAAAATAGATTTAATGAAGATGATCTACTATCTCATGGTTGACATAATAGCTTTATAAAGAAGATTAGCAGTAAGTGCTGAAAATGAAGAGAAGGAAACAGACAGTGAAGATGGAAATGTAAATTAGTACAGCCAATATGAGAAACAATATAGAGGTTCCTCAAAAAAAAAAAAAAAAAAAAAACTACAAAGAATTACCAGTGCTGGATATGTACCTGTAAGATACACAATCTGGATATTAAAGAAATAATTGTAGTCCCATGTTCACTGCAGTACTAGTCACAATAGCTCAGAAATAGAAAAAAATTTTTAAGGGCCCACTAGCTAGGGAATGGATGAAGACCTGTTCAACTATATGTGTGTGTGTGTGTGTGTGTGTGTGTGTGTGTGTGTGTGTGTGTGTATAATAGAGACAGGCATATTTAAAAGGTACTATATAGTCTAGATTCCAAATATGATATAAAATGTGTTTTTCTGAATCTGACTCATTTCTTAGTATGATTATCTTCAGATCCAT
The DNA here is from genome assembly GCF_000001635.26 of Mus musculus. Lineage (NCBI taxonomy): Eukaryota > Metazoa > Chordata > Mammalia > Rodentia > Muridae > Mus > Mus musculus. The sequence continues at coordinate 66,606,601 of NC_000086.7, forward strand.
CCATTTTCCTGAAAATAATTTTTCAGTCTTTATGGCTGAATTAAATTTTATAGTGTATACATACCACACTGCCTTTATCTATCCATCTATCCATCTATCCATCTATTAATAAAGATGAGAGAAAATGTATGAAGTATTTTGCACAATAAGACTGAGGAAGAGGTCACACACAGTACCACCTGATCCCCTAGAGAAGCTAATTGAAAAGCCATGAGCTCAGTTGATGATGCAGTCAGATAGGTCTGCTGATCATTGTCCTAATATGCTTATGAAACTCCTCAAACTAGAATAGCTAACAAAGTTGGTGTCATTCTGTCTAATAGGCAAATCATGATGTGGACTATAAATAGGGAGAAAGAGTCTCAGTTTTACAAGGTGAATTGAAGACACAAATCTACTCTTCTTTCTTCCCTAAGTCCTTATAATTATTGAATTTTTTTTGAAGCAGAAGGAGAGAAGTTGTTGATAGAGAGATCAGAAAGGGAACAAGTAACAACATACAAGAGATCTCAAAGATACTGAGGATGCTGTAAATCAGAGGAGACAGAGTTGACTGAGGAAACATGATTCAAAACCCTGTCTCAAATATCAAAAGAAAAATAATTGCTCTTACAACAAAGATGCTCCCAGGAAATAACTCAAGGAGAAGACCAGACTATGGAGCAATAATTGTAGTAGTTATAATACAGAATGCATTCTGACTAGCTGGGATACTCTGCTACTTTGTATCATTATCCTTGATTCTTCCCAAATTGCTGGTGCCCAGGCTTCAGTAGTATCTCAGATACCCAAGAACTCTACTCCACATAAGGCATTCAAAGTACCTTGAATTAGGTCCTGGGAGCAGATGGTAGGGCCTAGGAGAGCAAAAGATATATTAAACTATTTATTTATATATATTTGTTTGTGTGTGGTGTCTGCATGCACACACACACACACACACCTGTACATGTAAATTCAAGCACACATGTATCACTATACACATGTGAAGGATAACTCTTAAGAAATTGATTATTTCCTGCTACCTTGTGGGATATGAAGATTGACCTCAGGTCATCAGGCCTTCATACACATCCTCCTACCCCAAGTCCTCCTACCCCAAGTCCTTCTACCCTTTGAGCTATTTCACCAGCCCAAAATGTTGAGGTAACTCTTAATTATTTAATGAAATGTAAGAGAAAATATGAATATTTTTTAAAACATGGCTGGAGATGTACCTCAGTCATCAGAGTGAATGTTTAGCATTCATGAAGTCCTGGGTTAGATCCCAACATTGCATAAAGGGCAAGGTGGTGGTTCTGGCACTTAGGAGGTAGAGGTGGGCGTGTCAGAAGTCCAGGGTCATCTTGAGTTATATATAGTGAGCTGGAGGCCAGCTAGAACCTACAGCAACTTAAGACACACATACAAGGGATGATTCAAAACCAAGAGGGATAAACCTAATTATTTATTATCTAAAGATTAGAAATATCCTTCTTTTCCAGCTTTGTTATACAAACAAACAAACAAAAGAACTTGTGGATTTTAAGTATGTGGTATTAGATCAAAGAAAATATTCTTGCTCAAAACTGAGTTTGAGTAGCACATGAAGAAAAGTTTCTCATACAATTTTCTTTTTCTGATAATGAATATGTTACAGCAAACATTTTTGTTTCCTCACTGAAGAATATGTTATTACTGTAAATGTAGGTAAAACACAGCACACAAATTCCATTCCTACTCCTGAGTGTGTGTGTGTGTGTGTGTGTGTGTGTGTGTGAGAGAGAGAGAGAGAGAGAGAGAGAGACAGACAGAGACAGAGACAGAGACAGAGAGACAGAGAGAAACAATAAAATTCAGTAATCAATTGTACACGACAGCTTAGGGTTAAAGACAAATCAGTTACCCTGACCATCTTCTCTCCTCTCTCCTGACACTCCTCAGAGTGCATATGTCTGTCTCCAGAGACTGCAGAAGAGTCTGGGGTTAAATTGGAAGCATAAAAAGGACTTGTGGTTATATTTACAAAACCCACTTGTAAAATATAGCTTCGGGGCACAAGTCCCTTCCACTCGACTCGAGACTCGAGCCCCGGGCTACCTTGCCAGCAGAGTCTTGCCCAACACCCGCAAGGGCCCACACGGGACTCCCCACGGGACCCTAAGACCTCTGGTGAGTGGACCACAGTGCCTGCCCCAATCCAATCACGCGGAACTTGAGACTGCGGTACATAGGGAAGCAGGCTACCCGGGCCTGATCTGGGGCACAAGTCCCTTCCGCTCGACTCGAGACTCGAGCCCCGGGCTACCTTGCCAGCTGAGTCTTGCCCAACACCCGCAAGGGTCCACACGGGACTCCCCACGGGACCCTAAGACCTCTGGTGAGTGGACCACAGTGCCTGCCCCAATCCAATCGCGCGGAACTTGAGACTGCGGTACATAGGGAAGCAGGCTACCCGGGCCTGATCTGGGGCACAAGTCCCTTCCGCTCGACTCGAGACTCGAGCCCCGGGCTACCTTGACAGCAGAGTCTTGCCCAACACCCGCAAGGGCCCACACGGGACTCCCCACGGGACCCTAAGACCTCTGGTGAGTGGAACACAGCGCCTACCCCAATCCAATCGCGTGGAACTTGAGACTGCGGTACATAGGGAAGCAGGCTACCCGGGCTTGATCTGGGGCACAAACCCCTTCCACTCCACTCGAGCCCCGGCTACCTTGCCAGCTGAGTCGTCTGACACCCGCAAGGGCCCACACAGGATTCCACACGTGATCCTAAGACCTCTAGTGAGTGGAACACAACTTCTGCCAGGAGTCTGGTTCGAACACCAGATATCTGGGTACCTGCCTTGCAAGAAGAGAGCTTGCCTGCAGAGAATACTCTGCCCACTGAAACTAAGGAGAGTGCTACCCTCCAGGTCTGCTCATAGAGGCTAACAGAGTCACCTGAAGAACAAGCTCTTAACAGTGACAACTAAAACAGCTAGCTTCAGAGATTACCAGATGGCGAAAGGCAAACGTAAGAATCCTACTAACAGAAATCAAGACCACTCACCATCATCAGAACGCAGCACTCCCACCCCACCTAGTCCTGGGCACCCCAACACAACCGAAAATCTAGACCCAGATTTAAAAACATTTCTCATGATGATGATAGAGGACATCAAGAAGGACTTTCATAAGTCACTTAAAGATTTACAGGAGAGCACTGCTAAAGAGTTACAGGCTCTTAAAGAAAAGCAGGAAAACACAGCCAAACAGGTGATGGAAATGAACAAAACCATACTAGAACTAAAAGGGGAAGTAGACACAATAAAGAAAACCCAAAGCGAGGCAACGCTGGAGATAGAAACCCTAGGAAAGAGATCTGGAACCATAGATGCGAGCATCAGCAACAGAATACAAGAAATGGAAGAGAAAATCTCAGGTGCAGAAGATTCCATAGAGAACATCGACACAACAGTCAAAGAAAATACAAAATGCAAAAGGATCCTAACTCAAAACATCCAGGTAATCCAGGACACAATGAGAAGACCAAACCTACGGATAATAGGAATTGATGAGAATGAAGATTTTCAACTTAAAGGGCCAGCTAATATCTTCAACAAAATAATAGAAGAAAACTTCCCAAACATAAAAAAAGAGATGCCCATGATCATACAAGAAGCATACAGAACTCCAAATAGACTGGACCAGAAAAGAAATTCCTCCCGACACATAATAATCAGAACAACAAATGCACTAAATAAAGATAGAATATTAAAAGCAGTAAGGGAGAAAGGTCAAGTAACATATAAAGGAAGGCCTATCAGAATTACACCAGACTTTTCACCAGAGACTATGAAAGCCAGAAGAGCCTGGACAGATGTTATACAGACACTAAGAGAACACAAATGCCAGCCCAGGCTACTATACCCGGCCAAACTCTCAATTACCATAGATGGAGAAACCAAAGTATTCCACGACAAAACCAAGTTCACACAATATCTTTCCACGAATCCAGCCCTTCAAAGGATAATAACAGAAAAGAAGCAATACAAGGACGGAAATCATGCCCTAGAACAACCAAGAAAGTAATCATTCAACAAACCAAAAAGAAGACAGCCACAAGAACAGAATGCCAACTCTAACAACAAAAATAAAAGGGAGCAACAATTACTTTTCCTTAATATCTCTTAATATCAATGGACTCAATTCCCCAATAAAAAGACATAGACTAACAGACTGGCTACACAAACAGGACCCAACATTCTGCTGCTTACAGGAAACCCATCTCAGGGAAAAAGACAGACACTACCTCAGAGTGAAAGGCTGGAAAACAATTTTCCAAGCAAATGGACTGAAGAAACAAGCTGGAGTAGCCATTTTAATATCGGATAAAATCGACTTCCAACCCAAACTTATCAAAAAAGACAAGGAGGGACACTTCATACTCATCAAAGGTAAAATCCTCCAAGAGGAACTCTCAATTCTGAATATCTACGCACCAAATGCCAGGGCAGCCACATTCATTAGAGACACTTTAGTAAAGCTCAAAGCATACATTGCACCTCACACAATAATAGTGGGAGACTTCAACACACCACTTTCTTCAAAGGACAGATCGTGGAAACAGAAACTAAACAGGGACACAGTGAAACTAACAGAAGTTATGAAACAAATGGACCTGACAGATATCTACAGAACATTTTATCCTAAAACAAAAGGATATACCTTCTTCTCAGCACCTCACGGGACCTTCTCAAAAATTGACCATATAATTGGTCACAAAACAGGCCTCAATAGATACAAAAATATTGAAATTGTCCCATGTATCCTATCAGACCACCATGGCCTAAAACTGATCTTCAATAACAACATAAATAATGGAAAGCCAACATTCACATGGAAACTGAATAACACTCTTCTCAATGATACCTTGGTCAAGGAAGGAATAAAGAAAGAAATTAAAGACTTTTTAGAGTTTAATGAAAATGAAGCCACAACGTACCCAAACCTATGGGACACAATGAAAGCATTTCTAAGAGGGAAACTCATAGCGCTGAGTGCCTCCAAGAAGAAACGGGAGACAGCACATACTAGCAGCTTGACAACACATCTAAAAGCCCTAGAAAAAAAGGAAGCAAATTCACTCAAGAGGAGTAGACGGCAGGAAATAATCAAACTCAGGGGTGAAATCAACCAAGTGGAAACAAGAAGAACTATTCAAAGAATTAACCAAACGAGGAGTTGGTTCTTTGAGAAAATCAACAAGATAGATAAACCCTTAGCTAGACTCACTAAAGGGCACAGGGACAAAATCCTAATTAACAAAATCAGAAATGAAAAGGGAGACATAACAACAGATCCTGAAGAAATCCAAAACACCATCAGATCCTTCTACAAAAGGCTATACTCAACAAAACTGGAAAACCTGGACGAAATGGACAAATTTCTGGACAGATACCAGGTACCAAAGTTGAATCAGGATCAAGTTGACCATCTAAACAGTCCCATATCACCTAAAGAAATAGAAGCAGTTATTAATAGTCTCCCAACCAAAAAAAGCCCAGGACCAGATGGGTTTAGTGCAGAGTTCTATCAGACCTTCAAAGAAGATCTAATTCCAATTCTGCACAAACTATTTCACAAAATAGAAGTAGAAGGTACTCTACCCAACTCATTTTATGAAGCCACTATTACTCTGATACCTAAACCACAGAAAGATCCAACAAAGATAGAGAACTTCAGACCAATTTCTCTTATGAATATCGATGCAAAAATCCTCAATAAAATTCTCGCTAACCGAATCCAAGAACACATTAAAGCAATCATCCATCCTGACCAAGTAGGTTTTATTCCAGGGATGCAGGGATGGTTTAATATACGAAAATCCATCAATGTAATCCATTATATAAACAAACTCAAAGACAAAAACCACATGATCATCTCGTTAGATGCAGAAAAAGCATTTGACAAGATCCAACACCCATTCATGATAAAAGTTTTGGAAAGATCAGGAATTCAAGGCCCATACCTAAACATGATAAAAGCAATCTACAGCAAACCAGTAGCCAACATCAAAGTAAATGGAGAGAAGCTGGAAGCAATCCCACTAAAATCAGGGACTAGACAAGGCTGCCCACTTTCTCCCTACCTTTTCAACATAGTACTTGAAGTATTAGCCAGAGCAATTCGACAACAAAAGGAGATCAAGGGGATACAAATTGGAAAAGAGGAAGTCAAAATATCACTTTTTGCAGATGATATGATAGTATATATAAGTGACCCTAAAAATTCTACCAGAGAACTCCTAAACCTGATAAACAGCTTCGGTGAAGTAGCTGGATATAAAATAAACTCAAACAAGTCAATGGCCTTTCTCTATACAAAGAATAAACAGGCTGAGAAAGAAATTAGGGAAACAACACCCTTCTCAATAGTCACAAATAATATAAAATATCTTGGCGTGACTCTAACTAAGGAGGTGAAAGATCTGTATGATAAAAACTTCAAATCTCTGAAGAAAGAAATTAAAGAAGATCTCAGAAGATGGAAAGATCTCCCATGCTCATGGATTGGCAGGATCAACATTGTAAAAATGGCTATCTTGCCAAAAGCAATCTACAGATTCAATGCAATCCCCATCAAAATTCCAACTCAATTCTTCAACGAATTGGAAGGAGCAATTTGCAAATTTGTCTGGAATAACAAAAAACCTAGGATAGCAAAAAGTCTTCTCAAGGATAAAAGAACTTCTGGCGGAATCACCATGCCAGACCTAAAGCTTTACTACAGAGCAATTGTAATAAAAACTGCATGGTACTGGTATAGAGACAGACAAGTAGACCAATGGAATAGAATTGAAGATCCAGAAATGAACCCACACACCTATGGTCACTTGATCTTCGACAAGGGAGCTAAAACCATCCAGTGGAAGAAAGACAGCATTTTCAACAATTGGTGCTGGCACAACTGGTTGTTATCGTGTAGAAGAATGCGAATCGATCCATACTTATCTCCTTGTACTAAGGTCAAATCTAAGTGGATCAAGGAACTTCACATAAAACCAGAGACACTGAAACTTATAGAGGAGAAAGTGGGGAAAAGCCTTGAAGATATGGGCACAGAGGAAAAATTCCTGAACAGAACAGCAATGGCTTGTGCTGTAAGATCGAGAATCGACAAATGGGACCTAATGAAACTCCAAAGTTTCTGCAAGGCAAAAGACACCGTCAATAAGACAAAAAGACCACCAACAGATTGGGAAAGGATCTTTACCTATCCTAAATCAGATAGGGGACTAATATCCAACATATATAAAGAACTCAAGAAGGTGGACTTCAGAAAATCAAATAACCCCATTAAAAAATGGGGCTCAGAACTGAACAAAGAATTCTCACCTGAGGAATACCGAATGGCAGAGAAGCACTTGAAAAAATGTTCAACATCCTTAATCATCAGGGAAATGCAAATCAAAACAACCCTGAGATTCCACCTCACACCAGTCAGAATGGCTAAGATCAAAAATTCAGGTGACAGCAGATGCTGGCGAGGATGTGGAGAAAGAGGAACACTCCTCCATTGTTGGTGGGAGTGCAGGCTTGTACAACCACTCTGGAAATCAGTCTGGCGGTTCCTCAGAAAACTGGACATAGTACTACCGGAGGATCCAGCAATACCTCTCCTGGGCATATATCCAGAAGATGCCCCAACAGGTAAGAAGGACACATGCTCTACTATGTTCATAGCAGCCTTATTTATAATAGCCAGAAGCTGGAAAGAACCTAGATGCCCCTCAACAGAGGAATGGATACAGAAAATGTGGTACATCTACACAATGGAGTACTACTCAGCTATTAAAAAGAATGAATTTATGAAATTCCTAGCCAAATGGATGGACCTGGAGGGCATCATCCTGAGTGAGGTAACACATTCACAAAGAAACTCACACAATATGTATTCACTGATAAGTGGATATTAGCCCCAAACCTAGGATACCCAAGATATAAGATATAATTTGCTAAACACATGAAACTCAAGGAGAATGAAGACTGAAGTGTGGACACTATGCCCCTCCTTAGATTTGGGAACAAAACACCCATGGAAGGAGTTACAGAGACGGAGTTTGGAGCTGAGATGAAAGGATGGACCATGTAGAGACTGCCATAGCCAGGGATCCACCCCATAATCAGCATCCAAACGCTGACACCATTGCATACACTAGCAAGATTTTATTGAAAGGACGCAGATGTAGCTGTCTCTTGTGAGACTATGCCGGGGCCCAGCAAACACAGAAGTGGATGCTCACAGTCAGCTAATGGATGGATCATAGGGCTCCCAATGGAGGAGCTAGAGAAAGTAGCCAAGGAGCTAAAGGGATCTGCAACCCTATAGGTGGAACAACATTATGAGCTAACCAGTACCCCGGAGCTCTTGACTCTAGCTGCATATATATCAAAAGATGGCCTAGTCGGCCATCACTGGAAAGAGAGGCCCATTGGACTTGCAAACTTTATATGCCCCAGTACAGGGGAATTCCAGGGCCAAAAAGGGGGAGTGGGTGGGCAGGGGAGTGGGGGTGGGTGGATATGGGGGACTTTTGGTATAGCATTGGAAATGTAAATGAGTTAAATACCTAATAAAAAATGGAAAAAAATAAAAATAAAAAAATAAAAAAATAAAAAAAAAATATAGCTTCGGGATTTGCACAGATGTGTGTGTATGTGTGTGAGTGTGTGGTGTGGGTGTGCCTGTACATGTGTACCCACAATGTGTATATTTCCTATAAGTTCTGTCCATGTGGCTACTGTGTGTGTGTGTGTGTGTGTGTGTGTGTGTGTGTGTGTGAGTGTGTGTGTGTGTGTGTGTACATTTCCAGTGAATTCTGTCTCTGCAGCCACAGCTTAAAATACAAGCTGAAATTTGAATAGCACACAAGCTGTGGATTTAGGTCACCTGGCAATGACTGGCCATTTTTTCAATAATCTTTTCAAACAAATAATTAAGTGCCTTATGAGTAATCCACTGGCCTAAAGGGAGAAATATCACTTCCAGCAATGACTAAGCAACGCTTTGCAAGATGATGCTTTGACAATGAGTAAATTTCAATCACTAACACTCCTTACTAGAACAGTCATAGAAGATGCCTCTTTATTCAAAAGTGTATGCAATACCCATTGGCTCATTTTCATGTTTAAGTTATTTTTTTTAATAAAAGTCAGGTGCTAGAAGGAAGTAAGTCTAATTTTAAAAAAAAAATAGTAACCAGTATATCCCTCTATAAAATCAAGTCTGTTTATCCGGGGATCCATCCCATAATCAGCCACCAAATGCAGACACCACTGCATACACTAGCAAGATTTTGCTGAAAGGACCCAGATATAGCTGTCTCTTGTGAGACTATGCCGGGGCCTAGCAAACACAGAAGTGGATGCTCACAGTCAGCTAATGGATGGATCATAGGGCTCCCAATGGAGGAGCTAGAGAAAGTATCCAAGGAGCTAAAGGGATCTGCAACCCTATAGGTGGAACAATATGAACTAATCAGTACCCCTGAGCTCTTGACTCTAGCTGCATATGTATCAAAAGATGGCCTAGTCAGCCATCAGTGGAAAAAGAGGCCCATTGGTCGTGCAAACTTTATATGCCTCAGTACAGGGGAACGCCAGGGCCAAGAAGTGGGAGTGCGTGGGTAGGGGAGTGGGGGGGAGGGTATGGGGGACTTTTGGGATAGCATTGGAAATATAAATGAGGAAAATACCTAATAAAAAATTTTTAAAAATAAAATAAAATAATACCGTGATTGGTTTCATCTCTTCCTGGAGAAATAATTGGGAAGGAAATTCCAAAATAGAATAGCTTAACAAAATAGAAGGTTTTGAAGTATTTTGAACAAGTGGATCTTTTCAGCTGTCATTCACCAAAACAGAAACTCATTATTGTACTTTGTTGGCTGTCCTTGATCAAGGAAAATAGACCTATAGAATAAGGGGATCTGGCAATACTGACAGGCCAGGGAGATGACATGAAAATGAGGGGGTGCCTGTACAGAGTGACACTATCATACAAGAAGTGAAGTCCCAGAAGGTTTATGGAAAATTTAACAATTATAAGGATAGAGGAAACAGTTTTGTTATACATACACATAAAAAAATTCTATGCGTCCATTTAAGGAGAGAGAGTCTATAAGACTGCCAAATTTCACTGGAACCACCCACAGGTGTGCAAGCCTGTGGTAACCCCAGTTCATTGAAAATACTGAATGAAATCCATGCAGTCTTAACTGAGAAGGTGTATCAACAGAATGAAGGGAAAAGAGTGTGTCCAAATTGTAGGTAAATAAGGGTTCTATAACCTTAATGTCCAAATAATGTCTGGAAGCACCAAGCTCTTCGCATTTCTGACACAGAGAGTAGAAGGAGTTCCCCAATTTTGAGGGGTCATTGCAATATATCTTCATTCCTTATTGGATTTTGGGTGATGGGAAGAATAAATAAATGAAACTATATATATATTTGTGGTGATCTAAGCTAGAACACAGAATGACTGTTCTGGTTGCTTGAATTAGAATGTCTCATTACAAAGTTGTTATATACAAGCAAGAAATGCCAAATGCTTGTTAGTTTGTCTGAAGTTATACAGCAAATCATTAAGAATAAAATAATTACAGATGTCCAGAGATTTTTCAAGTTTCTTAAAGTTAATGTTTCTTAAACTAGGTGATGCAAATAGCAAACTTTGTCTTCACTTTGATATTCAGTGTTTCTAGTGTCTCCAAAATAGCTATCCTTCGGCCTTTTATTATCGTTAGTATTTATTAACATTATTATCTGCCTACTGTGTGCACACTGCTTACTTCTGGCCCACAGACCATATCTCTGTCTTCATCTTTGCCAGCAAAATTAAGGTTTTGTTCAACATCCTCTGAAGTCAATGTTCTTCTCCTAACATATGGTTCATTCTAGTTAACCCCAAAGCTCCCCTTCCCTGAACAAGTGGATCTCATTCCTCTTGGAAACAATTAATTTAGGCATGGAAAATTGATATAGTTCTGGCCACTGAGATTTGAAAAGAAAACTGTTGGAGGTTTCTGAGGGGAAAAAAGAATATAAGGTATATATGTGTTTAATACACTCACACACTGAGACACGTACACTCATGTTTGTGAGATTAAGTGAGCTTATACCTGTGATTTAAGACAATGTTAAGTAGATAGTAATTCACAGTAACAGAGTTCAGTAATTGCTAGATATAGTTTCTATTGCTATTGTTGTCATGCACATTCAGAGTGACTTGATATACATTTTTCTATTAATGTAGATAAAATAAATACTAACCTACTATATGGAGGCAAAAGGTCACAAGAAGAGTTATTAAAAGACCTGGCAAATACAAATACTTACAAAAAATTGTCAACTTAGTATGTAGAAGCTGGTGATTATATATATATATATATATATATATATATATATATATATATATATATATATTGTCCATACAGTGATAGAAAGTTTTTAAAGCTAAAAAAAAAAATAGAACAATAAATGTTACAAAATGAAGATCTCAAATTTAAAGCACCAACAGCTCAATTTTCAGATAATTTGATTGATTTTTTTATTAATAAGATGCTTTAAGAACATTGGTTATACAGAAAGGATATAGTTTTCTCAGTAAACTTTTAGACAATATGCAAAAGAAATGTGACTATTATTTTGGGTTATTTCATCTCCATTTTTCCAGAATTGATACTTAATGATGGCAAAACTCATTAATGACCAAAATCTTTCAGCATCATAAAGTAATATTGCCAAAGACACTACAAGATAAATTGAGAAGGGCCAAGTGTGGAGTTGGTGATTGATCACTCAACACACTTCTGAGGGAGCAAAACTTAATTCTCTGGAGTGGATGAAACAGAGAGAAGTTCACACACTTGGTGGATGAAGCAAGTCCCAACAATCTCCAACAACTTCACACATACATACATCTATCTATTCATACATACATACATATATTCATATACATTCACACATTGGGTAGATGGAGCAAAGCTCCAATGAGCAGGCTCCAACCAACATCACACATATGCATAAATAAACATATACACATTTGGTGGATGGAGCAAACTCCAACGATTTGACTCCAACAAATTTATTTTTTCCTCTTAGACTTTTTATACCATCTAAGACAAAGTTCTCTATGTAAGAAAAAGATTATCTCATAGCCACCAGTTACATATTCTCTAAAAGCAATTACCACAAAAGCATATTCTTAAAAAACAGATTCAAATCATTACACCAAAAAAATTTACAAGATTATTGATTATGTATTCTTTTTTGAAATTCATATCTAATTAAGCAGTTTTCCTCTATCTTTCTCTTAATACATTCATCATAACCCCAAAATAATAATTCTTTTGTCATTTATTAACAAAGTTTAAGCAAGCCAATCTATTTTAGCAAGTTTTTTCCTATACTTAGCTGATGACAATTTCTATTTTCCAAGAAACAGATCATCATCTCTCTTAAGTCTTATTTTTGAAGTCTTGTTAAAATAGATACTCATCTGTTAAAACTATTTAAATCAAGTCAGGAATTCTGTAAAATCATTAATTCATCTAAACAATATCATCTTATGACAGTTCATCTTCATGTTGCTCTGCAGGAAAGTTGCCCAATAGAGTGGGTTGTCACCCAGGAAGTAATCACAACAGGCTATCTATATGCAGTGAGGATCTCCTCACGTCCAATTACACCATCCCAGATATACAAGGAATATAGGAATGACAAACGAAAGAAGGCACATCAGTATCAAGAAACAATCCTGAGATGAAGCCCCTGGGTCTGTGCCTTTCCAAGTTACACCCATCTCAGCTGTGCAGAACAGTGGGCTGTCTCCAGGAAGCTCACTTGCCCACTGCAGCTCCTCCTGTATGGTGTCCACCATAATATATTGCCTCACTAGCCAGTGACTCAAAATTAAAGCTATGTTAAAATAGTCATAAATTTTATATATGTTAATTTCAGTATTTACCAATTTTTGAAGGTTTCTTTTTAATTAAATGTGAGCATCTCTGTGAATGTATACCATGTTGACTTGAACAGGTGTCAGATACCCTGGAGCTACAGCTGCTGACATGAGTACCTGGAACCAAACTCAGAGCCTCTAGAACTCTAGTTCTCAAACTGAGGTGATCCTTGGGGGGTTGAATGACCATTTCACAGGAGTTGCCTAAGACCATTGGAAAACACAGATATTTGCATTGTGATTCATTAAAGTAGTAAAATTAAAGCAAAAAAAATATGGTTGGGGGTCATCACAACATGAGGAACTGTATTAAAGGGTCACAGCATTAGGAAGATTGCTCTAGAAGAACACAAAGTGCTCTTAACTACTGGACAGTAGATGAGACCAGAATTGGACTAACCTAAATTATTATCTAGATAATAAAATTTGGGTATTTACCTGTTACCTTAGAGTTTTACACAATGCTTCTTGTATAGCTGTGCCTCAGCCTCCACTTCATAAGATATATAATCTCTTCTAGATTAAAGATCCCAATACTCTGTAAGCACAGCAGAAAAAAAATTATGTGTTTACTGCATAGTTTTGTTTTACTCCAGAGCACACAGAAATACTACCTTCTACTCTCTTTCCTGGTGTGCAGATCAGATCATATGACCTAATTCTGGCTGATAGAATATGGTAAAAGCTATATACATCACTTTTGTACCTGACACCTAAACTCTCTTAGGAAATTCTCAAGGCTATTCCTCTTTTTTCTCCATCTGCTTGGTGGATTTTGTAAAACAGTCTCAGATACTGGAAGAAGCCCAACTTCAAGGTTCTTGTCTAGGAATAAATTTGTCTAAGAGAGCATCCTAACTAGGAACACCTACATCAGATTTAGTGTAGATGAAAAATAAACCCCTGTTAAGATCAAGTACTACAAATTTCAGGTGGTATTACACTGCCAAAAATGAACATAAGGGTGACTAATGCAAACACATATGCACATATAATGTTCAAAGCAGATTTACTATCATAAACATTGATAGCAAACATTGAACACTAGAAAAATAGCTCTCTTGGGTATAATTTCAGATATTGTAAGGATATACTTTACTTTCAATTCACAAGTGATATTGACTAAAGTAATGTTTCAAAGCAGATGGCTCAGTGGTTAACAGCATTTGACACTCTTGCAGAAGACCCACGCTCAATTCTGAGAACCTACATGACTGCTCACAACTATCCATAACCCAAGTCCTGGGAAATCTAGTTCTTTCTTCTGGCTTCTATGAGCACCAGGAACACACATGTTGTACAGACATACTTGCAGGCAATGCCATTATGCATCAAATAATTACACACATAATAATTATGCATAACATATGCATAAAACAAGCAAATAATCAAGAAGTAAATTGTAAAAGAAGTGTTTTGGTACACATGCACATATTAGGGTAATCAAGATCAGTAATGTGTCTATCAACTAAAGTTCCTTTAAGTTTTCCATCATTGATGAGAACACTTAAAATCCATTTAATCTATTTTGAAATACATAATTAATTTGTAGTGCTAATGGTAAATCTGTGGTCCTCCTGCTTGCAAGGCAAATATTTGGCCACTAAGTTAAATACATTTGCCCCTATGTTAGGAGTAGCTACAATTCTTTTGCTGTGCAATAGTCTACTAGAACCTATTCTGTCTGTCTAACTGAAACTTTGTGCCCTATAATCAACATCTCTCCCACCTTCACTCCCCATATCGACCTCGCAAGTGCTAACCATCCTCATACTATGAGGGTGATTATCTAAGACAAGATAAAGGTAAAATGCCCATGAAAATGGCATCTAGAGTATTTGAAATGAAATTACTAAAACAAAAATGCCCTTTTCCTTTTAAGTATTAAAATTTTGTAGGAAAATGCACAGAATTTGATAAGTTTCAACTTTGAAATCATTGTCCCTATGTTTAGTGATATTAAATTAATTTTTAAAGGGATACAATTTATGTACAGGATTTAACTATGTATAAGTCTGTAACAAACTACAGAGTTAACAAAACAAAGTCCTACCTGAATGGAGACTACTTGCATTTTCCAAAAGTATTATTTTAGACACGGGAATGTCTATTATTGGGTTATTTTTTATAATGTTTTTCTTGATTTTTTTATTGGATATTTTCTTTATTTACATTTCAAATATTAGTTTTCTTGATTTTTAAACACAATATTTTCTCTGTTAAAGTGTTTTATAAGTATCCCTTTGCATTATTTAACTATTATAGCTATACAATAAAATGTTAAAGTAAATATATAATTCAAGAGTAAATCTTGAAACTAAATAAAAAGTCAAAGGATGAGGAAAATGGGGCTTGTTATTCTACCATCTCTACTTCTGCACATATTTGAACACTTTTTATAAACTAAATGTTTATAAAACTAAATGTATGCTATACACACACATAGTAAAGTTTTTGGTCAACTTGATTCAAACAAAAGTTATCTAGGAAGAGAGAACTTGAACAGAGAGAGTACCTTAGTTGATTGGTATGTAGGAAAGTCTGTGGGGGCATTTTCCTGATTAACAATTGATACCTGAGTGTCTAGCTCATTGTGAATGATGCCATCCCTGGGAACACGGTTCTAGGTTGTATAACAAAGCAAGCTAAGCAAGACACAATGGACAAGCAAGCAGGTAGCATACCTCTATGTGTGGTAAAGGGAGAGGATCTAGCTTCCCTATGATTCCTAGTGGCTAGTCACACTGCCTGAAAAGAAGAGAAAAATGAGTGTTGTTGCTTAGCTCAGCTTACTCCTCCCTTCTGTTGTTTGTTTACTTTGTTTTTTTTTTTTCCATCAGTCCCAGACCACCTCACATGGGATGGTGTCATCCACATTCAGTTTGTGTCTTCCCTCTTCAGTTAAAGTTCTCTGGAAAGACTTCCTTTACATAATTCCAAATTCATTCAAAATGCCAATGAAGATTAGCTGTCATGATTGGGTGATTGGCTATGATGATTAAATACTTTAAGTGGTTAATATGAGTGACTTGTAAACTCCAAAGTACGTTATAATTATCATCATTTATGGTACTGATGGACAAAAAGTAACTAACACACACACACACAACACAAACACACACACACACACAGAAACACACACACACACCTCCAAATACTACTTAAACAGTTACAAAAAGATTAAAAAGGCAAAAAGAAGCCAGTATTAATAAAACTATAGTTATATTAGAAAAGGTGGATTTTTTGGTTAAACATATAGCTCAGGTTTCTTAAATTTTGGTACTGTTTACTGCCAGAAGCAGTAACAAGACTCTGTAAAAGGCCAAGGGTGTTGAAGACTTCAGAGATGTTATATTTTTTGTCTCCTTAAACATTTCTTCTTCATCCTTCTTAATCCAGGGAGAAAGCTGGGATTAGAAATAGCCAATTCTGCAGCCTTTTGATTATTTCAAGCAAGCATTTTTGTCTGTCTCCCTCAAAAGAACAAAGCCAAATCCTTTTGATATCAAAATGTCTCAATACTTTAAAGCACCGGAGCTGTGATTATGGTCTGAAAATAGCTCTTGACAGAAAAACAAAGATTAAAGATTCAGGTGAGTTTTGAGATGGGCTCTCCTTGGTTCTAAGGAGGCTAAAACCCAGGGTTAGTTCAAACAACAATATATTATAGGGGTAAGATAAGGACTCATAACTGAACGTTTATTCTTTGTAATAGCTTTTTTTCCTTTAGAGCTATCCCTCAATCTTGGCACTCATGGTTTTATAAGTCTTTCTTGGACACACACACAATGCTGTGCAAATAAATGGCAAAAATGGAGAGTATGCATGCCAATATATGCTTAAACTTCAAAAACTTCTGGAAAAAATATATTTCTGCAGAGAAAGTTAGGAAGGGAATTGATTTTATATATTATTATGTAGTTAATTCCCTCTGTAGCATCTGGCTTTGTTGTTTGGTTAATCTTGCGGTGAAGAGTGTGAATCAGCAAGTGCTCTGCCACTCTCTTTCGTCCTTTCTTTTTTTTCTTTCATCTTTTTTGATTTACAGTAAGAATGTGTGTTTTACTATTGCAACTGCCGTTTAAAAGAAATTAGTGCAAAAGTTAATGTGTTTGATTTTAAGCATAATTAACCTTTAAAAAAATCCTCAACAACAACAACAATAAATATAACTGTTCCTCCTAAAACTATATAGTTAATTTGACAGAAAGACTAAACTTTTAGGTTGATATTATATATTAACAAGAACTCAAATAGCTCAGACTAAAAACAAAAAAGGAGAAAGAAAACATAATATCCCCACCTGGTAACTTCAATAGTGAAATACACACTTCTTAAAAACCTATAGAATTATAGAACTACAATTCTAAAACATCCCCTTGGTATATAAATCTTATATAATAACTTACCTTTGAGTATGGGTATGACTACTGAATGTGATAGGATTGCATTCACATGGATATCTGAGTATTTTATGTTACACTACAAAGATCAAGGAATTTTACAAGTGTAATTAATTAAGGTCCTAAACCAGCTAACTTTACTGTAATTAATTCCTATATTACCTGTGTGAGGTTGTCCTTATCAGGCAAGATCATTAAGCCTGGGATTATAGTTCAGAAAGAGGAGAAGCAGCAGCAAATATCCTCCTACTGACCTTCAAAGGCTAAAATGTTATATTGTGAAAGGTACCGTGTCATAGAGTTCCATAGAAAAACTAAACGTTGAAGGCCTGTGCTTTAAAGTTATGACTAATTTTTGCAAAAGAACCCATAAGTATAGAAGAAGATCCCTAATATGAGATGAGGCCTCAGCCCTAACTGTTACCACAGTAAGAGGTGGTAGAGAAGACTAGTCAAATGCATTTATGATAGATAGTGCTATCCACCAGAGATATCTGCGATCGGAATGTCCTGTACTTGCTTGTAGCCTGGCAATCTCCTGAGTAGAAAACCTAATTATGCATACTTATAAATCCTAGTCTGTGTAAATTAGGGGATTATAAAAGCATGTTATTATAAGTTGCAAAGTTTGTGCTAATTCACACAGCAATAGGAAACTAATACAGAGATTAGATTCGTTTTTCTGACTAGCATTCAAAATTCATCTCAAAGCTTTGACTTGTGTTGTCACTGTTGTCCTCTCAGTTTGCTGTTGTCTTTCAAAAACATCTTTTATGGCAGGGAAATGGCTCAGTTAATCAAGTCCTTGCTAGGAAAGCAAGAAGAACTATGCATGAACTCCAGAACCCACATTAAAAAACAGCAACAAAAGCAAAAACAAGACATGGTGATATGTGCCTGTAAATACAGCCCTGGAGTGGGTAGAAACAGACTGGTAGGATTCCTTGAACTTGCTGGCCAGTCTAGCCAAAATAGGGAACTTTGAGCTAAGAATCCTGTCTCAAAAAATACTGTGTAGAGCATAAATGAAAATATTTAAGAAGATCCCCCATTTAATCTCTGAACTTTACACACATGCTTACAGGTGTATGTGCATCCAAGCATGTACACACACACACACACACACACACACACACACACACAGAGAGAGAGAGAGAGAGAGAGAGAGAGAGAGACTCTTCTTCTGCTCTTTACTCTAGCCCGTGTAATTTTTAAAGAAAAGAATTTACAAATACATAAATTATTCGCTTTATGCTTACAGATGTCACTATACAACTAAAAAAATGACATAGCAAAACTGTTAAATACTTGGGTAGTGGACCAGAAGTGCTCACCAGAAATTTGTATGGTGAAAATATTCTACATTTTTAACAACTCTGTGGTAGCCATCAGGTACATGTGGCTGTTGAGGACATTAACCATGACTATTATAATTGAGTAACTTTGAATATAGATTACAGTGTATAATTCTAGAATCAGGTCATCTGGGTGAGACTCCACCCCTACTATTTAGCTATCTGAGTTTTTACTGCCCCTCGTCTCTTTGCCTTTATTTTCTCATACTATTTTCTCTCTCAAAAAGAGCTTATGATCATTAATCAAGCTACTACTTACAAAGCACCTGAAAGAGTGCTTTGGGGGATGTACATGTATTAGCTGTTATTTTGTCAACTTTGATTAAAGCAGTGCAAAGATAGAAATAAAACTTATAAAGAATGCCTCTTACAAAGTAAAAAGTATGTATATTTGTCATATAACTAGATTTTACTGCCACTTCCAGAAGATGAAAGCTCTACCTGGCACTTAACAGGGCGATGACCCTGTGGCTAGATAGATCATAAACCTTAGAAGAAAACTTATTCTGCTAAATAGACACATTACTAAACAAACTCCAAATTACTTATTGTTACATTTATATATTAGTCCATCGTTCAACTCTCATCAGAGAAGCTTCCTTTATCAGTAATGGTGATCAACACAGAAACTTTCAACTTTTCAAAGAGCAGAGTAAGAGATTGAAGAGTCTGTCCAGCCCCAAAGGAGACATCTGCATCATATTCCTCCTCCCAAGTTTCAGGGATTCTTACAGAAGAGGGGGTGGAAAGAGTTTAAGAGTGGTGAGGGACAGATGACGAAAATGAAACTATTTTCTGGAAACAATTGGGCAGATATACATGCAAACTCAGACTGATTTGTGATAGCATGCACAAGACATGTGAAATTTCAAAGCAGATAAAATCCTATATTT
Organism: Mus musculus; assembly: GCF_000001635.26. Taxonomy (NCBI): domain Eukaryota; kingdom Metazoa; phylum Chordata; class Mammalia; order Rodentia; family Muridae; genus Mus; species Mus musculus. The sequence continues at coordinate 66,626,238 of NC_000086.7, forward strand.
GAAAGTGGAGGTGCATGTGAAGTCCTACTCCTAACTAATGAGCTATTAGAAATTGATAGCTAATGGGAGAGTCAGGCTTCCTTAAAGGTATGACCCCTGGTAGGTGGCTCATGATCCAGTGGATGACCCTACCCCAAAAAGTATCAATGCAGCTCAAATTGGACTAGATGTGTTAGTTGGTGGATGTTGTTTTGGGTTTGTATATTTGTTTTATTTTCGGTTTTGTTTTGTAAAGGGGACACAAAGTTGAGTGGAATAGGAAGGGACTGGGAGATCTGGGGGCAGTTGAAGGGGTGAATAATATCAAATATTCAAAGAATTAATACATTTTAAAAAGAGTTCTTCTGGAATAATTTCAAATCATAAAATATTTAATTGACTGTTGAATTATTTTGTTACCTATTTACATACCACCGTGAAGTGAAATGTTACTTAATTATGTGTGGGTACAATCTCTGCCTTTCTCCAAGACTGAGTGGTCCTCAATTAAAATTAGTATATCTCATACAGGACATCTTTGTACAGATCATATTATTCAGCACTTCAGTTTACTCAGATACTCATGAGATATTTGTTGGCATCAATATGGGAGGTTGAATTCAATATATATAAGTCAAAATCTGGAAACAACCCAGACATCCCACAACAAAAGAATGGATTCAGAAAATGTGGTTCATTTACACTATGGAAAAACTACTAAAAACAAGGACATCCTGAGATTTGCGGGCAAATGGATGGAACTAGAAAATATCATCCTGAGTGAGGTAAATTAGACCCAAAAGGGCATACACGGTATATATTCATTAATAAGTGGAAATTAGCCAAAAAAAAAAAAAAGTACAGAACACCCAAGATACAGTCCACAGAACTCCAAATGGTCTACAAGCTGAAGGGCCCAAGTAAGGACTCCTCAGTCCCACTTGGGATAGAGAAGAAAGGAATCACAAGTGGGGAGGAAGGGAGGGACCTGGGAGGGAAAGTGGACAGGGTGGGAGGTGTAGTGGGGAAAGGGAATCCAGATCTGGTATTGGGTGAGGGAAAAGGACTGAAGCCCTGAGAGCCAGAAGAAAAAATGGAAACAGGCAACCTCAGTAGGTAGGAGGGTAGGTAGGTACCCTTCAGAATACTCCAGAGACCTGGGAGGTGAGAGATGCTCAGGTCCTAAGGGAGGGACCTTAGATGAAATGCCTGACAGTAGGGGGAGGGAGCTTGTAAAGCCCACCTTCAGCAGGAAGACAGGACATCAAGTGAGGGGCGGGGTTGCCATCGCACAGTCAAAACTCTGACCCATAATTGTTCCTGTCTGAAAGAATTGCAGGGATGGAAATGGGGAAGAGCCTGAGGAAAAGAAGGTCCAGCAACAGGCCCAAAATGGGATCCATCTCAAGGAGAGGTCCTGAGGCCTGATACTATTACTGAGACCATGGAGAGCTCACAAAAAGGGACCTAACATGACTGCCCTCCAAAAGCCCCACAAAGTACCTGAAAAAGTCAGATGCAGATATTTGCACCCAACCAATGGACAAATGCTTTGGACCCCTGTGGTTGAATTAGGGAAAAGCTGGAAGAAGCTGGGTAGAAGGGTAACCCTGCAGGAGGATCAGCAGTCTCAATTAACCTGGACCCCAGGGATCTCTCAGGCACTGGACTACCAACCAAGCAGCATACACCAGCTAATATGAAGCCCGTAGAGGACTGCCGGGTCTGACTTCAATCAGAGAAGATGTATAGAACCCTCAAGAGACTGGAGGCCCCAGGGAGTTTGGAGTTCTGATGGGGTGAGTGGTGGGTGGTGTGGACATCCTTGTGGAGATGGGAGTGGGGGTGGGGGACGGGACAGGGAGAAGGTATGGGATATGGAACAGAGGGTGGACTGCGAGGGAAATAAAATCTGGAGTGAAAAATAAATACAGAAAGAAAGAAAGAAAGAAAGAAAGAAAGAAAGAAAGAAAGAAAGAAAGAAGGAAGGAAGGAAGGAAGGAAGGAAGGAAGGAAGGAAGGAAGGAAGGAAGGAAGGAAGGAAGGATTAAAATATAGACAATAAACAAAGGGTTTTGAAAATAGAAAATAGATTTCCTAAGTAGCTCAGGTATTACTAAATGTGACTAACTTGTAGTTTTGTTTTATTGAGGTGCTGGAATAGAAACCAGGACCCACCGGTTTGTGCTTAAGTACAAGCTCTGCCATGAATCTACTTCCCTAGACCAGTATATGATACTAAATAAATAAACGTCTAGTTCTAATTTTCAATGTCTGACAGAGATGAAGGTTTACCTACCTACACTGGTGATGACTCTGGTAAAGATTTACTACCCAAACAGTTATCATCCCATAATCTGAACTAATATTGTGCAATAGAAATCAGAGGTTTCTTAAAAGGAAAACAACAATGTTCTCCTGAAAAACTAGAGACAGTGGTTTCAGGCAAACTACATCCTATGGAGTAATATTCATACGTTCCTTTGTTGGACCTTGACAAGAGTCTCAAATACTGCTTAGTGACCTCTTCCGTTCCTGTTTTATCACCAATGAGACAACTGGTCCTGCATTTCACTGGGCAGGTCTTTTAATAGTCAAATCATATAAAATCACTTTAACATCTGAAAACAAAATATTACTTCTATTTCTGACAAGACCTGTGCCTACCAACTCTATATTTGAATATGAACTTGAAATTATTCTATCGTCTTTGTGATGATGGATCTTAAACCTAGGATTTCCTTCATGCTAGTCAGGAAGTCTGCCTCTGAGACTTACTTAGCTTCAGTCCCCAACGACAATACCTCAGACTTAAGCCTTACCTTGACTATAACTGGTTTTGTATACAGGTACCCTGACTAATCTGTCCCAGATTACCTAGAAATTTTCAGTTTTTTTTGATAATAGGCACACAATTCCAAGAGTTTTCTAAGAAAGTATTTAACAGTGAGTTGCCAGAAACTAGGGATCCAAGAATGACAAACCTCTATATTTGTCCCTTTCCCAAATAATACCAATTTATTGATTTAATTTGTTGCCCCTGTGCCTGGAGCACAGAGATAAAAAAAGAAGAAGAAGAAGAAGAAGAAGAAGAAGAAGAAGAAGAAGAAGAAGAAGAAGAAGAAGAAGAAGAAGAAGAAGAAGAAGAAGAAGAAGAAGAAGAAGAAGAAGCTTTTCTGCATAAGCTTACACTCAACTCTCTTTTGCAATCAACTAACTACACTTTTTGAATGGCTATAAATACTTCTAATTTTAGGAACAGCAAATAGACTTTTACTGGCAAGCATTCCCACTTATATTTGAGTGAATTTCTGAGTATAGTGTTTAAGTATCTAGTCAGTTAAGGAAGACAAAGGAAAAATGGAGTGTTAAACCCTCTGTTTTGATGGGGTGAAGGGGCAGTGGTGAAGCATTTAAAAACAAACTTAAGAAAAACAGCAGATAAAGCAAATGGAATATTGCTCTTCCTAAAGACTTTCTCATACTTTATTATCCATTACTAATACAGGCTTTTATCTGGTTGCACTTTTTCACTAGTAAGGCCACACAGAGTGGACTGTATTAGCAGCAAATAATCATTGTGGTCATTCTGGACCATGGCAATAAAATTTGAATTATGAGGCTCATTAGTAAATACCAGTACTTGATAGTCATTTAATACTAGAAAATTAAGAACAATATTCTAATTTTTATTTTATTAACAATAAAATCTGAAATACAATTACTAAATAAATAAATAGAAATTTAGTTTAATTATAGCTGTAAAGCTTCTCCCTGTATGTATTTTAAGCATAACTATCTCTTAAATATTTCAGAATTGCAGAAATATTCCCATGCTTTTCTTAGAAATTAATTCAATTAGGCAGTAATTTCTACAAGTTTTTTCTTAATCTGACTACCAAAATATTACTCCTGTTAAGTGCAAAGAAGACCACTAAGAATTTATTTGCAAAAGCTAAAGAGATAGACATTCATAACAAGAACAAAGAATAAGACAAACATACAATTAATGCTTCCAAGCACTTTCTATACTGGTAATGACAATATTGCTACCTATCAATAAAGGGGATCATATATATATCTTGCATAGAGACATGATATGTATATGACAAGCCATTCAATAGAAATGGCAACTGTACTATGGAAATATCATGAGCTAAGTTTTCTGTACCTATGAAAATTACCTTTCTTGAATATCTAAATAAAGTAGCTTGAAGTCACCTGCATGAGCAAAGTAGTACACAGACTTCTTGTAGGTTTCAATGACTTCTGCTAGGATAAATACCTTTGTTCTATCTGGTTTTCATTGAGCCAAGCCACATCAGCTTTCAAATCTTTTATGGAGCAGGACATTGGCAGCCCATGCCTATAATGCCAGCACTGTAGATGTTCAGGCTGGAGAGTTCCAAGTTCTAATCCAGCCTACAAAGACATACAATTTGTTGAAAAAGAAAGAAAAGCCAAAAACCAAAAAATTAAAAATAAACAACCAAACAAAACAAAATTAAAAAACAAAATAAAACAAAACAAAACAAAACAAAAATGCCAGGCAGTGGTGGTGCATGCTTTTAATCCCAGCACTTGGGAGGTAGAGGCAGGAGGATTTCTGAGTTCAAAGCCACCCTGGTCTACAGAGTGAGTTCCAGGACAGCCAGGGCTACACAGAGAAACCCTGTCCTGAAAAAACAAAAAAAGAAAGAAAGAAAGGAAACTTCTTTTTTGCATTTTCTCCCTCCTTTCCCCATGGTAATCTGAAATCCAGTTTTGGTGATAATTACATATACTGCTGGAATCTTGAGAATTTTCTAAAAAATGTTGCATCTTATCAAAAGAAATATTAGCTTAATACCAGACATCTTTGTCCCTTAAACACAGACTAGGCACTCCAAGCTGGTTGTTGGAATTTCATCTCCCCTCATTTCTTTCTCTGATTTTAAGGCTCTTAAGCTTCTGTCTGAAGACTGGACAAAAGAAATTGAGAATCCTTAAATATCCACCAAGACTTAGATCTGCTCTCCCTCATCCCTCATCCAAAGTAAACTTCTACATTATTTACACTTCGATTACTTCCGACAGTGGAGGACAAATAATAAGTACTTAACATACTTCTGCATGTCAATAAGGCTCCCAAATAAGCCTTCCAGAACAAAGAATGACTACCTTCCCCTAAGAAGCACAGGTTTGTTTTTTTTTTTTTTTTTTAATTCTTCTATCCCAGAAAGCAAATTTCCTGTCACACACACACACACACACACACACACACACACACACACACAAAGTAGTTTTTAACTGTAGCCAATCATTAAAGAATCAGAAATTTTGAGGTTCTGTTTTGAACCTCCTCACCACAATATGAGTAAAATTAAAAAGTTCTTGCCAAACTATTTTAGTAAATGGAATTTTAAAAATCATGTAAAATTTAGCACATTTAACTGTTTCCGTACAAACAAGAGCTGCCAACTTTCAATTAGAAAGCAGTTGGTTTCCAAAGTAAGCCAATAATTACCCTGAAGATTTGTTGAGGGATTTTATTTTTTTAGACAGTACAAAGATAAAGTTCAAACTAGTGTACATCTAAATGATTTTTTAAAAATAATTAAATTAATGAGTTTCTTGAAACTGTAAAGATGTATTTCATTTCTTTCTAGTGCTAGCCCAGCAATCCAGAATGGCTCTATTTAGATATGATCAAAAAATTATTTGGAAATACTTTATATAGTCTTAAGCTTATCCTAGTGTTTTTGGAAGAGAAAACAAAAATAAAATAATTCCTGAGAATTGGTTGTTAAGGTTTACCTGCTATGAAATGGCTCTTGGGTCAGATTTGTCCCATTCGCTCTTTCAAGTTCACAGCCTATTTTTAAATCAATTGTTTTTGTATGAATATATATTTGCATGAACATATATATTCTAAAATATATATGTTCCAGGCCTGGAATAGTGATGTGTTTGCAATGTCCTAGAACTGCAAAGTCAGAAACAAGTAGATCCTTGCAGATCCCAAGTGTATCTTGACCAGCTACCTCAGCTAAATCTTTGAGCTTCAGGCCAACGAGAAACCCTGTTTAGATTAGCAAGCTGTTGAGAAACTACACCCGTGGTTAACCTCTGGCCTCCACTCACATACACACAAAGTTACATGTGCAACACCATCATCACTACACCACCACCACCACCACCACCACCACCACCACCACCACCATCACACACACACACACACACACACACACACACCCCACAGGTAGGAAATTGAAAGTTGGTATAGTAGTTCTACACAATCTTTTTTTTTTTTTTAAGCATAGAAGAGTTTATTTAGGGCATGGGGAGGAGATTTAAGAGGGTAGCAGAGGCAGCGAGAAGGGGAGAGTAGAGAAGCAGAGGCCAGCCATGGCTACATGGAGAGAGTGGGAAGGGAATGGGAGCAAGGGGGCAAGATATAAGAGAGAGGCAATAGAGTAAGAGGGTAAGAAAGCTACACAGTCTTTAAACACAAGCACTTTCCAGAAATCTCAGAAATCTCTCTCTCTTCCCTACAGGGTACTTTTAGTCTTTAGAAATATGCTTCTCCTTCCCACAAGGTAGTTTTAGTCTTTATGGTTCTAGATACATGAGGAACAGGATAAAGACTAAAAACATTCTTATTCCCTTTTCAAAGAAATTATCCTGAGTTCCCAAATAACAATTCTATGTCTGTTGGCAAGAACATAGTCACATGGTAATGCTAAACTAAAATAGTAAGTTTGTGAATGACAGCACTTACTTTGGGAAACAATATATTGGAATGAAAATGTCAACAAAGGCCAGCCACACTGCATGAGGAAAAGTCCTTGATGCCTCATTCCTACTCAAAGAGCTACAGGTAAAAAGTAAAGCTGGGAGGCCCACCCCAGGGAAAAACACTGACTGACTGTCTAGGACAAATGAAACCCTGAAAACATACATACAAGTAACATAATGTAGACCCAACAGATTCTATTTGGATACACACAAAAAGTCTTCTTTGACTATGTAAGAAAATGAGAGCAAAACAGTTAATGCAACCACACAGCTTTTAGCTCAAACAGAGTAAGGTTTTATTCTAAAGCTAAATATTACAGATCTGCCGGGCAGTGGTGGCACATGCCTTTAATCCCAGCACTTGGGAGGCAGAGGCAGGCGGATTTCTGAGTTCGAGACCAGCCTGGTCTACAGAGTGAGCCAGGACTATACAGAGAAACCCTGTCTCAAAAAAAAAAAAAAAAAAAAAAAAAAAAAGACTTCATTTGTATCAAAACACATGAAACTCAAGAAGAATGAAGACCAAAGTGGGGACACTTTGCCCCTTCTTAGAATTGGGAACAAAACACCCATGGAAGGAGTTACAGAGACAAAATTTGGAGCTGAGACGAAAGGATGGACCATCTAGAGACTGCCATACCCGGGGATCCATCCCATAATCAGCCTCCAAACGCTGACACCATTGCATACACTAGCAAGATTTTGCTGAAAGGACCCTGATATAGCTTCTCTTGCGAGGCTATGCTGGGGCCTAGCAAACACAGAAGTGGATGCTCACAGTCAGCTATTGGATGGATCACAGGGCTCCCAATGGAGGAGCTAGAGAAAGTACCCAAGGAACTAAAGGAGTCTGCAATCCTATAGGTGGAACAACAATATGAACTAACCATTTACCCCGGAACTCGTGTCTCTAGCTGCATATGTATCAGAAGATGGCCTAGTTGGCCATCCGTGGAAAGAGAGGCCCCTTGGTCTTGCAAACTTTATATGCCTCAGGACAGGGGAATGCCAGGGCCAAGAAGTGGGAGTGGGTGGGTAGGGGAGTGGGGGGAGGGTATGGGGGACTTTGGGGATAGCATTGGAAATGTAAATGAAGAAAGTACCTAATTAAAATTAAATTTAAAAAAATATTGCCGATCTGAAAAATTCTAATTCCCCATAATCACAGAAGTTTTAATCATTCAATTAGATTTGGAGACTCAGTCAAATGTGGCTTTTTTATCAGGGAACTTCAATTAGTAATTGAAATTATGTCAGAGGTATCCTCCAAAGTAGCTTTTGCTCATTTTGATGTTAGTATTCTTCTAGTGAATATTCACCAAGAATTGTAGTTACTACTCTTACCAGTGATTTTATGATTCCGAAAAATATCAAGTATATATGGTGTCTTGTTTCTTTGCAAAGTACCCTTCAGAAATCTAACTTTAAGTCTAAACCCATATATTTGTGTTCTTCCAATGAGTATATTCATGTCATAGGGAGTAAATGATCTCATTACATTCACACACAGACACACATACACACACACAGACACCACAAACCAGGAAAACCTTTAAGACTATCATTAATGTAAGTTTGATATAGAATATTTCTTCATACTATCTCCAAATCCAGTTCCTTTTAGTATATTAAACACTTCTCTGAATATAAAATGTATAACAAGGTAGAGCAACCATAAATAGGTTGTAGCCTGACATTGCTTTTCTTCCCTTCTTTTGAATCTGTAATGAGGATAAAAATCATTGGAGAAAGGAGAAGAATATAGTGGAAATTGCTTGTGATTTCGGGAGCTTTAATTTCTTGTTTTCCTGATATTGGAGATTTATGTATAAAAATTCTCAATTTTTAAATCCATATTATTTCACAACTAAATATGTGTGAGTACTAGAATCAAATAGCTGATGCCAGATTACTACTGTTAGTTAGCATTGACTTCAGTAACTTGGTATGGTAGATACCAAGAACTGGATCTGCCAGTGAAGACTTCTGAAATATATTCATCTACCAACTCCTAGGCCCAAAAGGGAGTGAAGCAAGCCTTTTCAGATCCTTTCCTCTACTTCTCTCTCTTGGAGGGGTTTGGAAAAAGAGAGAGAATATCTTTCTCATATTTCCAGAAAGATGATTCTACTCCATACTCTATGGATCAAGCTATAGACACTGAGAAGAGGCTTCTAAATGGCATCTGTGTACACCATGAAACTTTTGAATGCCTTTTCTTTATGTTTCTCAAGACAATCTTTACTAGGTCAGTATAATGATCCATTATGTCCAAAAGAGGCAACCCAAACTCAGAGAATCTAGAAATTCACACTGGCTTAAAAAACATTTCCTTTTTTTTTTCTTTTAGAATTAATTTTTTATTAGGTATTTTTTTAGGTATTTTCCTCATTTACATTTCCAATGCTATCCAAAAAGTCCCCAATACACTCCCCCCAACTCCCCTACCCACCCACTCCCACTTTTTGGCCCTGGCGTTCCCCTGTACTGGGGCATATAAAGTTTGCAAGTCCAATGGGCCTCTCTTTCCAGTGATGGCCGACTAGGCCATCTTTTGATACATATGCAGCTAGAGTCAAGAGCTCTGGGGTACTGGTTAGTTCATATTGTTGTTCCACCTATAGGGTTGCAGATCCCTTTAGCTCCTTGGGTACTTTCTCTAGTTCCTCCATTGGGGACCCTGTGATCCATCCAATAGCTGACTGTGAGCATCCACTTGTGTGTTTGCTAGGCCCCGGCATTGTCTCACAAGAGACAGCTATATCTGGGTCCTTTCAGCAAAATCTTGCTAGTGTATGCAATGGTGTCAGTGTTTGGAGGCTGATTATGGGATGGATCCCTGGATATGGCAGTCTTTAGATGGTCCATCCTTTCGTCACAGCTCCAAACTTTATCTTTGTAACTCTTTCCTTGGGTGTTTTGTTCCCAATTCTAAGAAGGGGCACAGTGTCCACACTTTGGTCTTCGTTCTTCTTGAGTTTCATGCGTTTAACAAATTGTATCTTATATCTTGGGTATCCTAAGTAAAAAAACATTTTCTTAGACAATTGAATGGGAGAGGTTTATTCAACTCCAAAGTCCGCACTTACGCTACTACTTATGCAGTCACCTGATTACTCTTAAGATGATTAGAGTAATAGTGATGGGTGGGAAGTGTAATTAGTGCTTTCAACATTTCAGAGTAATTGGGGTTCACAGAGCACACAGATTTGACAAATGAAATATCTTTTCACAAAATGTCTTATTTACTTTTAAGTTAATTCACCTTTGAAAGTCTGAGAGCTTAAGTAACTCTCTGCCTTGGGTGTGTACACACAGTATTTATTGGCAATTACAATGAGTTGCAACCAAAAGAGATTCTGCTACTGAAATCCTGGTCAGCTTATTTGAAATGGATATCTATCTTCCTCTTCTAAATGTTAATTAGGTATTCTATTTTATCTTCCAAAGGTTCTAGCAGAAATTTTCTTGAAGTTGACACAGATCTTGCAAGAGAGCTTCCCGATAGTGCCCTCTGTTCCCACATATTTGAAGCCTATTCTGAAGAGTTTATATAACTTTATTCAAAAATTTGTACAGTGAGAAAAAGAAAACTGAACAGAAAATAAAACACATATTATGGACCTTTCTCTCCCTACACTGTCCTCAAAATTATTTAGTACATCTCATAAATGATCACAAGAAAATAAGAAAAATAAGCTGCTTCACATTCTATTGAGTAGCAGCAGCGGGCTAATATCAAGATGAATTTTTCCAAACTCAAACTCAATACTGAGACCTATACTCAAGTTTTTCAACTTAATAAGTACCTACAAGCATTTCTTTCAAATGTCTGTAGTTAATCTCGAAACAAAAATAGCAACAAATCTTTAATGAAAAATAATTGAAATTAAAATGCTATCAGTTTAAGGAGGCTAATCAGCAAAGCACTTTTCATAGCCCTATGGTTAATAAGCAAAATGCATTGTGTTGTGATAAAACCTAGTGATGAGCATTTACAAAAAGAAACACATGCTTCTAAAATTAAAGTGCCAAAACCTACAACAGATAAAAGTAAACAACTAAATAACAGAAGCGAGTGAGATGAGAGATCAACTGTAGGCTCTCTCTGGGTGACTGGATCACTTCATTTATTTGATCCTTATTTTCTCATCTAAAATGAAGATACTTGACCAGAAATGATTTTACAGATTGCATCACATTCTGTTGAGAGTCATATAAAATATCATTTCCAACATCTATACCAGGAGATATAATTTAATTCTGGAGTGGGATCCGAAATTTTACATAGTAAACACCCAATGGATTCAAATGGAGATAGATGTACACAAAGAAATAAGGTACACAGAATCTAGGATTCCTTCAAGATATCACACCTTAACAGGTTTAAGGAGTTTCACTATGAGTACCAATGACAGCCTATACCACCACACTCCATATGCAGGCTTCCCACATCTTCCTCAGGGTCTAGCCTGTGAGTACCTCTGGCCTCTTCTTGCATGTCTTTTCCACAATGTAACATGGGTCCTACAACCAGTGTACCAGTGTAGTCAAGCTTACTCTGACTTTACAGCTTATGAGTTGTGAATAGTGGCTTAGGCCAGTATTGTTACTACCTATCTGCCATACTATAGGATTCTCCTACATCATATCCAAATTTTCATTTCAGATCTACCTACCCTCATACCTCTGCTAGCTGTCTTCTGAACAAGAGGTGAAACTTTCAGCTCCTCCAGCCCCTTGTCTGCCTAGATACTGTCATGCTCCTGCCTGATGATAATGGAATGAACCTCTGAACCTATAAGCCAGCACCAATTAAATGTCAACCTTATAAAAGTTGTATTGGTCCAGGGATCCATCCCATAAACAGCCACCAAACCCAGACACTATTGCATATGCCAGCAAGATTTTGCTGAAAGGACCCTGATATAGCTTTCTCTTGTGAGGCTATGACAGTGCCTGGCACATACAGAAGTAGTTGCTCACAGTCATCTTTTGGGTGCAACACAGGGCCCCTAATGAAGGAGCTAGAGGAAAGTACCCAAGGAGCTAAAGGGGTCTGCAACCCTATCAGTGGAACAACAATATGAACTAACCAGTACCCCCAGTACTCATGTCTCTAGCTGCATATGTAGCAGAAAATAGCCTAGTAGGCGATCATTGGGAGGAGAGGCCCTTGTTCTTGTGAAGATTATATGCCCCAGTACAGGGGAATGCCAGGGCCAGAAATCAGGAGTGGGTGGGTTGGAGAAGCAGGGTGGGGGGAGGGTATAGGGGACTTTCAGGATAGCATTTGAAATGTAAATGAAGAAAATATCTAATAAAAAAATAAATAAAAAGAGTTGCATTGGTCATGATTTCTGTTCACAGAGGTAAAACCCTAACTAAGACAGTTTTCTTGTGGTGTCCTTGACCTCCCTGGCTCCTTCAATCCTTCTTCCCCGTTTTCCACAAGATCCCCTGAGGTCCATCGAGAAGCCTCTCAAATGACTGACAGAAAAAATAATGTACACAGCTGACCTAGGTGAGCTGGTCAGAGGGTATGAGCACAGGAGAGCTGGCCCAGCCCCTTATAACACTTGGGAGAGTGAGCTTTGAACTTTGACTGGGCACCACAGTAGGACTGGCTCTGCTGAACTGGCCCAGAGGGCATGAGAGTATGTGCTGTTCCTGGTGGTGTGGGTTCAAGAGAGTGGGCAGACTGAACAACACAGCCACCACCCAAGTCCAGATCCAGGACTTTGAATTGGCAACACCCCCAACATCGCCCCCATCTATGAACTGCTGGAGCATGTGAAGGAGCTGCTCCTGCAGATCTAAAGCTGCATGAATTTCATGACACAGGGCAGCAACAGGAAACTGAAAGGAGTCTCAGTGAAGATGCAGTATTGATGGTGTAACAGAAGACAAAGGCCTTGAACTAGACACATTTTAATGAACATTTGCAAATAAAGATGAGAGGAATTTTTCATTTTGTTTTCTTCATTTTTGTATTTTTTGGTTTTTATTTTCTTTTGTGGGGAAGGTTGCAAGGGCAGAAGGCAGAGATGAAAGAAAGGGCAGATGAGTGGGATTGCAGTGAATGATGTGAGACTCACAAAGAATAAAAAGTAACAACAACAACAATAACAAAGAAAACACAAACTTAAGGTTGACAGAAATGACAAAGACAATCAAGAACTTGAAAACAGAATTTGGTAAAGAACTAGAAACACTGAAAAGGCCTCAGGCTGAAACGGAAAAACCTAATTGTAAATGAAATATTCATTCTAGCTAGTCCATAAAAAAGACACAGAAACCTGGCATTTTATCTACAAGCTGTAATCCTTGATTGGGCAAGTTCTATGCTGTTCTCAACTGTATCTGACCCATATGCCCCTTGCTACTTGCTGGTTGAGTTTTATCTGAGCTGCTTTTGCTCCACCATCCTGTCCTCAGGGTATACTTCTCCTGGCCACATGCTTATGATCCATCCAGCCTCATGGCAGCCTCCTCCTCTTTCCTTCTTCTCGCTCCTTCTCTCCTTCTCCCCCGTGGTCTCTCACAAGATGACCCAATCCATTCTCAGGCCTGGCATTTCTTTTCCTATTGTCCAAACTCAGGCTCCCGCTGTTAATTAACCAATAGCTTTAAATTGAGGAACAAAGTTTACACAAAAAGGCTGGTCTATGTGAGAATGCACTCATCTGGACAACAACCAGATCTTGAGTTTCAGAATTTTGCATTTGTATACATAGCAACAGACCAACCTCCAACACCCAAAAGATCAACTAGAAAATACCAAAGAAAGCAGTGCCTGAAGAATGAATCAAGAAGAGAGAATATCATGACTCAAAGATAAAATAGATGATCTGGACCAAACAAACAAGGATCATAAAGATAATTACACACACACACACACACACACACACACACACACACACACACACATGCACACAAACATAGAGGGGGAGAAAGAGGGGAAGAGAGAGAAAGAGGGAGAGAGAGAAGAAAAGGAAGAAGAAGGAAGAGGAGGAGGAGAAGAAGGAGAGGAAGAGAAGGAGGAAGAAGAGGAGGAAGAAGAAGACATAAAATGTGGGAAACTATATTAAAATTATAGGCATAGATGATAGAGAAGAGTTTCAAGTCAACGGTATTGAACAGATTTTCAACAAGATTGTAAAACAAAAGTTCCCCAAACTAAAGAAACACACACACACACACACACACAAGAAGCATACAGAATACCAAATATATAAGAATACAAGACCTGGAAAGAAAATTCCCTGAAGCAAACCATAGTTAGAACACTAAGTACACAAAACAAAGAACATGTATTGAAAGCTGCCAGAATAAAAGCAATGTAAGTTATATATGAAGGAAAACCCATTAGACTAAGAGTTGATTTCTCAATAGAAACTTTGAAAGCAAGAAGAGCCTGGAGGGATGCATCCAAAGACTATTTCAGCCAACCTAAAATAATCTGTCCAAAAGATTATCTGCCATAATTGAAAGAGAAAAAAATTGCCATGATATAAACATGGCTGCTTCCTTCTACAAACTAACCTTACCTTCATCGTTAAAGATTAAAGGTGTGTACTAAGGGCATGTCTGTATTCCATCCAGATCATATAGACCTAGAAAGTCATTGGATGACATTAGCCAGAGCAGACATATTTTCCTAGATTAAAATTCTTCTACTATCAAAGAATACATATTCTATTTGGCAGTACACAGCACGTCTAAAATAGACAGCATCTTGGGCCACAGAATAATCTGCACAAATTAAGAAAGACTGAAATCACTCCTTGAATTCTATCTGATGCATCTGACCACAATGCAATAAAACTTAAATTTGACAGCCAAAAGACCTCTAACAAATATGCAAACACATGGAAATGAAATAACTCCTTTTTCAACAGTTAAAGAAAAAAATTAAGAGAAAAAAAAATCTTCCAAGAAACTAAATGAAAATGGACATACAACACACACAAAAAAAAAAACCTCTTGGACACAGTCAAAGCACTCCTACCAGGGAAATTTATAGCTCACTTTGAGTGAAGTAACTCAGATCAAGAAAGACAAATGTTCCATATTTTCTCTTATTGGAGGCTTCCAGCTCAAATCTATACATGTAATTATATTACCCTACCCATAGTAATTACAGAAAACAGGAAACTAAAATGAGACCATTGACAGGATGGCAAGCTGGGGATTGGAGAGGAATAAAGAGAGCAATATCAGGATACAAGTGATCTGAAGAGGAATGAGAAAAGGGAAGGCTCTTTAGGAGGTAGAGAGAGGCAAATGAAGAAACTGGTGGAAGGGGATAAAGGGGAAGATCAAGACAGAATTGATCAGATAGGGGATATAATGAAAAGAAGGTCCTCAGAAAAGGGGTGAAGGTGAACACAGGAGAAAAGGAAAGGCAGATAAAATAACATTAAGGAAGTTTGACAAAGCCACAACAATATATAATATTATTAATTAATTGTTAATCATATTATTAACATTTTCTAAAATACCTATAATATACACAATTCAAATATTCATTTGTATAGATTTACTGAACTTTTCTTATCAAGGCAGTGAAGCTACCTCCAAGAGCCAAAGACCACCTAACCAAAACACCAATAACAAACATGAGAAATTCTCTTTTGAGTTGTTTGCAAGGGTAGTGCAAGAGACTTCCAAATCATATAGCCTATTGCTGTAGTCCTTGATTACCTCCAAGAGGTGCAATGTAAGTCCCTATTGTTGAAGACACTATACACTTCAGAAACAGGCCCAGAGATCCTTTATCTGGAATTTATCAGAAGGCCCCTTTTCCATGGGCTAGCTTCCATGGTTCCATAAATGCCATGCATGATTCCAAAGGAGGGAAGCAATCAACAGTCCTATCCAGCTATGATGCTTATGAACTGTGATATCCCTACTGGTGCACTAGCGGCATGCATAGCTTGAAAATAACTAGCAGCTTTCTAATTGTACTTAAGATCAGCACAACAAGAGAGATACCATGCCTGCTGTTGGAAACCTAGCTAATTAATCATGGTTATTGGAGGTAAATCTGCAACGACTAATTTACTGCACTGGCATAATCCCTAATGGCCATCTATAAACATTTGTCCTTGTGGGGATAGACAACTATAATCTTTACTGCCTCTTTGCAATTGACAGAAACTACTATAGAAAATCACAATCAATTAAAATGCAGAGGTGTACAGCCCAATTCCAGTGGATACATCTATAAAACACCCCCACAATTAAGATTCAGAAAACATTGCAGAAAAGGGGACAGAAGATTGTAAGAGCTCGAGAGATTCATGGAACTTACTAGAGATTGTATCTCCTAGTAACATTAGAAGCTATACCCTTATTGTTCCACCGATATGATTGCCAAGACATGAGCTGAATAAGAAAAATCCCTCCATGTCTCAACCTTACACAAAATACTAGGCTACTGAGGAATGCTAGAGGAATGCTAGAGCCTTCCCCAGAGAAATAATATATACTGAGGAATGCTAGCGCCTTCCCCAGAGAAAAGCACTCCAATTGTTTGACCAGTGCCAAACAGTTTTCCCTGAAAACAGACATATGAGAAATATTATTATATGTACTCAACAGGTATATTTGTATATTGTATGCAATAATAATTGATGAAGAAAGAAGCCATTCATTTGTAGGGGAGCAGGTGGTAGTATTTGGAAAGGTTTGGTAAGAGGAATGATAATGAAGAAATGTAGTTAAATACAGTCTGAAAATAAAAAACAAAACAAAAAAATAGAAACTATCAATGACAGTATTGTCTTTTCTTTAGAATCTTGTATGTGGTCTACTGAAAACAAATATTTTCTCAGAATGCCGGTGCCTGTGGTATTTGTAGATTTCATTGACACAATAATTAATTTTGAATGGTGGAATTTCCAAATCAATTTTAATCAAAGAGAGAAAAAGAAGGAAAGGAAAATAGAGAAACAGATGCATGCAGGAAGCATAAGTCCTTCAGTTGTCCTGGACTTTTAGTCAATATTTGTACAAAATGTAATCATTGCCATTTTACAGACAGCAAATGCTGAAGGAGGACTTATTGCTTTGGTATTTCAATGAAAGGGAACAATTGAAAGTGTGTGAAAGCACATCATAAACTTACAGAGTAACTGGAGATCATTATATATCATCACGATGTCTCAAGGATGATTTTGGCTAATATCCACATCAGAGATAACAAAATAAATTTGAATTGCAATCTAATACACCCAGATGTTATTAGTATAAATCAAAGCAGTTATATTCAGACCCTCGAGTAAAATAATGCTACTTGATTTTCAAACAACTGGAACTTAACACAAATTATTCTCGTTTATACAAAATAGCTATGTAGTGTTTGCTTATATCAAGAAAGGGGAGTTATCATAAGTTGAATGATTTTATTTTTAAAAGTTATGAGACTATCAGTTTATTAATTTGGCAACAGTCCTTTCTTGCTGCAACAACTAGCACTAATCAACAGCCATGTACAAGTTTTCTTTCTTAAATATTAAAGTTTCTACTGAAAAATATATTACAATAAACAAAACAATTCAATATGACCAAATTATGACAACTAAATGGCATAGCTCAGGCAATGTCATTTCTTGGCCTATGATCATTATATCTACATATAAAGAGCTAAGCAATCTGCATATTCAATTCAGAAGCCCTGATATATAGCAAAAACAGTGCTTACTTTTGTTCCTTTTAAAGTATTATAAAACAAACCCACTAATATTATTGGCTGAAAAAAGTGGAAGAATAATGGAGTGGCATCTGTGTTCCAGTATTTTTATCGTTTCCTGGGGTCAACCAAAATGATGCTTTTTTAGATAAATCATGTGGTTCTCTCACAACAGATATATTTAGGACTTCAAAGGTTAAGTCTGTAGACAGATGCAAAAGTTATAGGATATGCCTTAGGGCCTTTACCATTGACTTAGGGGTGCTGACCTCAGGAGCAATAATATCAATAGTCAGATGAATAGAGCTATATGCTAGGTGTCATTAAGACATAATGAAATGGAATAAAGGAACTAATGTCACATTTGAATATAACTATTCATCAGGATTCAAGCTTAAAACCCGTGTTGTCCTCACTGATTTGTAGCGCTGGTTGAATAGTGCATCCAACTGTTATTTGGAAATGGTTTTGTTTTCATTTTAGCTCTTACTTGTTTCACTTTCATATTCACAATTTGTAAAGCACACTTCATTTAATACAAATCACAATTTTATGATAGATCTGTACTCTGCCATATCTATCATTTTTAATATTCTATTAACTAGTCCTCTTCAGAAATGAATATATTTATAAAAATCAGAAATACTTAATGGAAATCCTTAATAACTACTTTTCTGGCTGTAACACTTTAGAACTGGACATCTAGCATGCAGACATTTTTTAATCTTTCAGCTGAGTCAGCATTAAACTCTCTATCACAGCACATACTTTATCATATATTTATACTACCTACATATAAATATATAAATGAAATTAAGAGAACTTAGAACAAAGACTCAACTTCATTAAACTATTACAATAAAGTACAACATCAAACTCAATAAATTTGGTTTCCTCCTGAACATATTAGGTTGTAACTCCAGATGAAAATAAAATGTCCAGTTGCAGTGAGATTAATGGACTAGACTGAGTTAGGGTAAATGAAATATATCCTTACTGCCGTCCTATGCCTTATCTGTGCAATCTCTGGCTTTTACCATACATATTTACTTCCAAACTCAGTAAGTTTAAACACTGTTCTTGCTGATGAATCACTGGACTCAGCCAACAACAGGGAAGATCTAGAACCCTCAGGGAACAGGAGCCATTTGTATGTGACACTTGATAAAACTGACTAAGCACTATAAATTCTTCTGTAACTTTGTACCACATATTTCTTTCTCCTTTGTGCCTTCTATTGCCCATTTTTTTCTTTTCTGTTCCATTTTCCTTCTTTCCTACCCAATCTAGTGAGTTAGTATTTTCAAACTATAAGATAGAATCTATTAGTCACATATGAAATCAATTCAGTAGGCCACAGGCAAGAAATATTTTGGAGAATATTTCTGGCTAGTACACTCGTTTTGGTATATGACTACCTAGGGTCATAATATGAAACACCTTCCTTTCTGAGGAGCAGCACACATTTGTGCACTGACTGCACACCTGCCTTCACTGATGGTGTTATAGCACAAAAGGCTGAACAGTGTAGTATGGAACAAAACACACAATGGGACACTCAAATCTTGCTCTTGCAAGTTGCATAGCTCTGCTGTATAATATTTCATAAGTTACCTTTCTCAGTGTGATGACAAAACACCTGACAAAAGCCATTTCAGGGAGGCAGGGCTTGCTTTAACTTACAGTTTCAAGGGATACAGTCCATCCTGGCAAGGGAACTCATGCAGCAGGAGGCAGCTGGTCAGCTTGCATCTACAGTCAAGAAGCAGAAAAGTATGACTACAGATAGCCATCTCTTTTTTTCTTTTATTATTCACTCTAAGATTGTAGCCATCAGAATGGTATTGTCCACTATTAGAGTGGGTTTCACAGCTTAAATAACCTCATCTAGAAATTCTGTTACAGAACTGGCCAGGGATTTGTCTCCTAGATTAATTCTAGATCCTGTCAATTTCACAATAGTTACCATCACACACATACAGTTTCTTGGGGAAAAAAGGTAAAAAATAGGATGAGGTCTTTGAGTGATGAGGTCAGCAGTAATGGAAATCACAAAGTTTTCTAATTCTGAGTGTACTGAGCAAAGTTTAAATTTCCCTTTATTACTAAAATCAATAGAATTTTGTTAAAATCGTTCAATTTTACTTTAGGAAGTGAGTTTAAGGATTCCTTGTTTCAAAGTTTCCTTGCATTTACGTGTACTACCTGGAAATGTTTAAGAGTATCTTACACCCTGGGCTGACATCATATGAATGGTATCAATAGTTTTACACATGGGAAAACTGAAAGAGATGCAGAACTTCCTATGGACCCATGATGAAGAAGTAATAGGGGTGGGATGGGAGCCCAGATTTTTTAGTTAAAGTACTTAGACATGTGCTTAATTAAAAGACAAATTGCTCTGGGTGTTGGCACACTATTCAAAAGAAGATAAAACCCATGCCAAAATAATTAGAATAATTGAACTGAATTTTTGAAATGTCTATATTTTCAATAACATCACAAACCAAAGTCTAAAATAACCTTAAAACTGCAATCACTGTTATTAAGGGCATGTCCTCTTTATGTCAATTTCCTTTATTTAGTAATTTATCTGTCCTTTGGACCTCTTTTTAAAATGTTTGCTTCAAAGGAACACTTTTCTCTGAAAAGGCAGCAATCTTAGAATCCAAGTTCTCTTCTTTCATTCTGTTTATCTGATGCTTTCTAATTCAAGTGGAAAAGTTAGAGAAATAGCATTCTAAGATGAACTATGTATTACTACATAGTAACTTGATATCATTTGCATATCTTATAAACAAGTTTTTTGTCATATATGAAATTTTGGGTTTCCTTTTTTATTTGTTTAAATTTTCTCTCATATATTAATCCTGACTGCAGTTTCCTCTCCTTCCACCACCACCCCGAGTCCTTCCCTCTACCTCCCCTTTCTCCCAAATCTACTCTTCCTCCATTTCCCTTCAATTAAAAGATCAGGTCTCTCAGGGATATCCACCAAACATGGCATAACAAGTTATAATAAGATTAATATTAAATGTATAAAAATATAGGGAGAACTTTATTTTCCCCATTTTATCACTTGAATTGCAGTCACGGGTCTCTAATCCTTTTGTAAAACAAACCATACAATAGGAAAAAAAGCATCCAAACATCCAATATATTCACACTGCTGCTATATAGTATGAAAATGTCATTTGTATTAATAAAAACACGTACACATCTATATATCTTTTGTATTCCATTTTACTTGGAAACTTCCCGCTAAAACTGAAACTTTTTGTAAAAAGTCAGTATAAAGTAACTTTCAAATAAATTGGCCCAATTAATTTTTTTCATGTGCTTCAACCTCTCTTCTACTACAATTATCTCCACAACAGCTCTCACAAAACTTGGTATTGTTTATCATTTAGTGTGTATGTTCACATTCAGAGCACATTTCAAAATGTTACCCACCTACTAAAAATTTTTCTGCTGATGAAAAGTATAGTATCTTCTTTTATTTTTACATTATTATAACTGCCATCCCCTGTGGAAAGGCAGGTTGCTAGATGCTTTCTGAAGACTGGCAAGCATGTGAGACTTGCTTGCAAGGCTAATTAAAATAAATGCATTTCACCCATTACCTAGGCCTACTTGTAGATCCAAATAAATATCAGATTCTTTTTATTGCTAGTATTATATACTTTGCTAAATTTGAGGACTAGTGTGTGTGTGTGTGTGTGTGTGTGTGTTCCCTTTTGCTAGAAACACACCACTTTTCTCAGAACACTCTCTCTTTTCTCCAGTGTACTGTCTCATTATTTTTACATCTGAATGGTCTGTTAGCTTAGCGTTTTGTAGTTGTTTACAGCACCCATTAAATAACTATAAAAAAAGATGACACAGAAATGAGGAAAAGAGAGATGTAACAAATGAACTTCTCTCAACAATAATGTAATGTGCTCCTACTGCCAGTATAATCTTTAGCAAGCACCACCTTGAATGTTTTTCATAAACAAGCATGTTGTTTAAAAGAGGAATGTTTCTATGTAGCTGAAAACAGCCTGTCCATAAGCTATGTTCAAAAATATGTTATTCTGAAATTACTTATCTGAATGGCAGAAATTTCAGAATAACCTTTATCAATATTGAAGTAAGAGGGACAGTAATGATCTTTAGATCCAAGAGATAAATGTAGGCAGTTATTTGAGTTATTACTAAAGTAAACTTCACCAGTTCACAGTATAAAATTATCAGTAAGATTCTTTTTTTAAGGCCCATATAGTCCCTTTCAGCAACCATTATAAAAAGAAGGCCAAAGGGAAAGAGCAAAGGAAGATGCACAGAAGATTCTATTGAGAGGACAGAGGTGATAGTCATTAGTGCTGTGTGAACCTGCTTTAAATGTGCAATAACCTTGACTGCAGAGAATCCTAACGTGCATCCATTAGCTTCCTAGCTCATTTTTGCTCTAATTTTGTACCTTTTTCCTGGCATCATTTTCAACTGTTCTTTTCTTTTCCTTTCCTTCCTTTCTTTCTTTCTTTCTTTCTTTCTTTCTTTCTTTCTTTCTTTCTTTCTTTCTTTCTTTCTTTCTTTCTTTCTTTCTTTTTTTTTCCTGCTGTTTCCTACCAACCCTCAGGCTTTCTGTGCAAGAGGGATTCCACAGACTCCGGGAGGGTAATGAAAAGGTCAGGAGGCTATGGAGATTTCAATGAGGGACCATATCCTCTAGGATGAGGTGGCCGCTGTCTTGGCACCAGAAAATTAACTCCCATTCTTTGTTTAACTGAACCAATTGCAACTTTATCCAGAATCTTTTCGGGCAGTTAGGAAGCAGCTGCAAAGGAGGTAGTTCTTCAGGGGAAATTGCAAAATCCTAACCACCTTCTTGAACTACACTGACTGTTTAAATGCGTGTCTTCCTTTAATAGAATCAGTCTAGACTACTAATAAAGAGGAAAAAGAAATTGGTGGGGGGAGGGGGGAAGCAAAGGAGAGGGCAAGAAAAAGGCCTCCAGAAACCTCTTTGAAGTATTAAAATAATCACTATTAAGGCGGGGTCTGGAACAGTGCTAAGTCTTGCTTTTCTTCAAATGTTTGCTTGCACGAGTCTTCCTGAGCACTGTACAATATGAAAATACCTTCTTTACTACCCTGGGAGGAGATCCTTAAACATATGCAAGCGAACGCCAGTGATTGGGTGCTTACTAGCTAAGGGAGGCAGCGGCATTTCAGGAAGGTGTCCAGCTCAGATTACTGACTGCTTTTTCACTTGTCCATAACTTCCACCCAGGGGTCTTAGGGTCCCCCTCAGATATGATATCAAGCAAGCGTCATCCTTATTTCACTTGACCTGGTCTGAGGGGCAGCACATGGTAGAAGCTGCAAGAGCTGGGCAGAGTTCCAGTAAAGAGGGGCTGACAGGCGAGAGCAGTGCTCTGCAACGCTTGTCAGACAGAGAACTGGAGCAGCGGCTCCTTTGTGGGCTGGTAAATCCCCCTCCCGAGTGCACAGCAGGGACATTTGATCTGCAGGGTGATTGATAAGTGCTAGAGAGGGGCAGCCATCCTTCCCTCCCTCCCTCTTCTCTCCTCTCTCTTTCCCTCCCTCCTTGCCAGAAGCGCTGCTGGGTAGCGAGCTGCTCCAGTAAGGATCTTCCTACCCTGGGGTGGGTGGGTGGGGGGATACCGCCTGCGCTCCTCGCTGCTGTGCCACTCACTGCACGGCCCGCCCGACTGGTACCTAGGAGGTGCTGGCTTCTGAGCCTCTCAGAGACGCGGATGCTGCGGGAGCCTCCAGGGGAAGATCGAGGCGGAGCGCTCTCTCTGGGTAAGTTCGGAATACTCGGGAATGCCGTGGCAATGAGACCCACGAGCCGGGTTTCTTTGGCCTCAAAGTGGGTATGAGCAGGGAGAGGCTAGACTATACCCACCGTGATCAGTCAGCCCTTGTGAATCGCCCTCTCCCCTCGGTACCCTCGGGGCTCTCTCCTTTTTGCCCCTGACCTTCCAAGGCTGTGATAGGGATCCAGGAATCCCAAAGCTAGGAGACCACTGCTACTGCCAGGAATGACCCATGCAAGATCTTCTGCTAGTGAAATGAACCATTCACTGGCAGTGTCCAAGCCCAACGGCAAGGGCAGAGTGGCTTTTGGGATTGAGAGGTCATCCTCTAGCATCAAGATGTTAGCCTTTAAGGTGTAGGAAAGGTGGGGCTACTCTAGGGTTGGCGGTTAGTCCTGACCCATTCAAAGAGGGAACTCCCTTAGAGCCTGTGTCTCCCTAGAAGAGAGATTAGCCTGGAGCACCCAGCAGGCTGAAGCGGGCCTGCTAGACTTCTGACCTGGCTATGGCCTAAGAACTGCAGGAATGAAGTTGGGCTCTGAGTTGCAGCCTGGCCCCCTTCATGACTTGTGGAAAAAGCTTGGGCAAACTGGCTGGTTAGTGACAAAGAAGGCCTGGGCAATAGAATATGCATGTCAACTTCCCTCTTCTTAAGAAGAACAAACATTTTGCTTATTTAAGCATCTGCCCCTGCTACTCTTGAGTTCCCAGTTCACCCTGAACCTTTCCAGCTTCTTAAAAGCTCACTCTTTTCAGCCGTTCTTAGAGATACCCTGGACCAAATGAAACTTACTTAAAAGTGTTTGTCGAATGTGAGGCTTATTTGCTTCCAAATAACAGTCATGTTTCTGAAAAGGGTCTGTGGATGCTCAAAAGCAGGCAGAAAATAGAGTGGCTGAGCAAATTGACTCTTGCAGAAAGGAAATCATGGAATGAAAAACTGGAACTCAGGGACCTTGGTAGGGCTCATCATTACCACCAGGTTTGCTTCATTGTGTAAGTGGTAACAATTTCAAGACCTCCAAATTCCCTATCTCTCCTCTCCTCTTCCTTTTCTTCCCCTCACCTTCCTTCCTGTCTCCTCTCCTTTCATCTCTTATTTTCTCTTCTTTCCTCTTCCTCTCTCCTCTCTTCTCCTTCTCCCCCTCTTCTATCTTTCTCTTTCCTTTCTAGCAAACCAATTCTGGTCTCCAGAGAGTGTGCACAGAATTATCTATGCCTTGAATATTTTACTGTATTTGAGAACTAATAGTAATTATATTTATTTTAGCAGTAAAAACTTTACAATTGTGTGAAATGCCCCACTGAGTTTAGGTATACAATCCTCTAATTCATATTAAGCAGTACTGTGTTGTTTCTAATTTTAGCTTCTTGAAGTTAACCAAGTCAGCAAGTCACCTGGCTGAGGAATGTCCTGATCTGTAAAATAATTCCGGTCTGTTGGGTTTTGTACAGCTGTCACAGTGGATTTTACTTCAGTAAGATAACCTAATTAGCAAGTGTTTGTTAAACTAAAGCCCGAGTGAATAAATCATATCTCCCTAGGAACAATGTACTTTTAATATTTAGAAATACATAGAAAGTGCCCTTTCCTTATGAAAGAAGTGAACTTTTGCTCAGGACATATTACTCAGCCTGCACATAATGATGCACGTGCAGTCGAATGGGAGGCTATCCACCACTGCCCTCCCAACTCCCAGGGCTTCTGTGCTTGTCTCATGGTCGGTCACTCTATGGCCCAGAGAAGGACAATTAAGGCTCCAGTCTGAAATGGCAGCATGAGAGGGAATCCAGAAGTATGGTCAAAGGCTTTTCTTGAAAGGAGCAGGAAGGAAGATCACAATGCCACAGGTGGCCTTAGTGCCAAACTTTATAGACTGCCCCAATCTTTATTAGAGAGGAAGGAATTTGTATAAGCTACACAGGTCAAAGATTTCTGCTTTAACAGGGAGAGAAACAGGATAAAACGGGTGGTTTCCCATTCATGAATGGCTTATTTTGCCTGGGGCATTGCCTACCTTCCATTTTGGCTAGGCAATGAAATCCTGCATAAATTCTGTAGCAGATCTAAAGAGGAGAGGAAGGTGAATTGTTTGTGCAGCAGGCACATTTAATCAGTCCCTTTCTTCACTGTGTCTTTCCCTCGGTTTTCCTCACTTCTCTCTTTCTATCAGAGGTGGCCTGTAGCTCCTCCAAGCAACAGTAGACATTATTCACACATGCAAATGGGCTCCCCTCTTGAGACTCCTGGACCCAAGGAGTAATAATATATTAAGTAGAAAAGAGATAATGCAGGCAAAAATCCAACACCTAGCCAATTAGTGATGCTCTAGAAAGGTTATGTGAAACCAAATGCAACATCAGGGCCCAGAGGATCAGCACTCCTTTGGCATTAGCAAATGGAAACAGTAAGCTCCTAAAAGTAGTGACAGGCATGGCTGCAGAGTTAGATCAAGAACCCTGGTATTCTGTGTCTCAGCTCAAGATTCCTAGTACCCTTTTCTTTAGGAGGAGTCATTTCTCCTGCCCTGCATTCTTCCCTGTTTTTTTTTTTTTTTGGGGGGGGGGAGGGTTGGGGGGTGGGGAGAGGATCCCAGCCCTTGCAGCCTAGAGGGCTCAACAACTCTTGCCTTGGCTCCCACTCCTAGCAGAGCCTCAGCCTGGCAATGCTTTTCTGACACCCACTCCACTTCACTTTCCTCCAGGCAAAAAAGCACACGTTTAAGACTCATTATCTGGCTAAGTATAAATCTCAGGGGGAGAAGCATTTTATTTTTGTTTGGCTCAGTCTACCAGTTACTGTTTGAGCTGGCTTTCCAGAGTCCAGGCAAATAGCTGTTTGGCTGGTCATCACCAAGGAAGTAATTCCCTAAGCACTGAAACAGAGCTTTCTCCGTATATAAAGTATTGATCCCCTAGGAGAACTCTTCTCACTCCCACACAGACACACTAGCGCAGGAACACCCCACTCTGCACCTAAAGAGTCTTCCCAGCTAGCAGTCTGCCTAGCTGGCATCAGTCCTACACACACACACACACACACACACACACACACACACACACACACACACACAAAGTTCCTGGGAGGCTCTGGACCCCTCCTTGGGAGTCTGCCATGAGATGAGTCTTAATGGCCAAGTCACTGTCCTTATGCCATGTGTAGGTGAGGGAGGTCAAGTGAAGGAGATCACTAGAACTGGTCTGGATTTGGGGAGTTTCGCTGAGGCCAGAACCAAAGGGGGCTGGGCCGCCTGCTTGAGAAACAAAACTCCTGTTCAGAAGGAGCTTCTCTTGCAGCCAGCCGGGCTGGAGATAGAGTAATTCTGAAGCAACTGACGCAGCTGGGAATTGAGCTGTGCAAAGCTTTCACTCACAGGGAAGGGAAGCGTCTGCCCCACCCTCCCCCACCAAGCGCCCTGGATACACTGCCCACACTCCTCTCCTCCGTGACGTCACCCCTAGTCCTGTCCCGAGGAGCCTGCAAAACCTCTCAAATTCAAACTGCTAGACGCACTGCTGCTGCTGCCACTGGATTGAAAGCGCGCGCCCAGGCGCCGCTGTGGCAGCCGCCCGCAGTGACCCAGTCCGAAAGACCTCCCTATGTAATCGCATCCCTGGTTCCCCACAGCGCAGCTTCTTTCTGTTCCAATCCTCCTCTTCCTCTCTGGCCGCCAGCCGGATTTCTAATTTCTGCGCACCCCACCCCCCTGCCCAATCAAATTAATTCAAGCAACAAAAAAAGCAAAGCTTCCCCCACTGCAAGCGGCATCTTCTTTTACTTTGCTCTCTTTCTCTTCCTGAAGATGCTAAACTACTGGTGGACTGAAGAGGAGAGGAGCCCCGTCTTCTCCTGATGTGTGAGTAACCCCCAGCCAGAGCTTTCTCTGCACTCTCATTCTGTCCCCTCCGCCAGCTCCCTGACTCTTAATTTTTCCACCCCTTTTTTGTGCAGTTTAAAAAAAAAAAAAGTAAAGCAATTTCTACTGCAAGCCCAAGACGGGCAATCCACTTGAGATTTCTTCAAAATACCCCAGGGGAGGAGGAGATGGGCCGGATTTAGTAGGACAACTCGATTACTAATGACTCCGTGGCTGGCTGTGACCCGCAGGGAAATCAGGTGCAAGCATGTGTGTTCCAGGATGCGTTGTGTGGGTGGGCTGGGGGTAGTGGGTAGAGAGAAAGAAAAGAAACTGCTTTGAAATACGCAATGATTTCATTCTTCCTTGCTGCCTACCCCCTCACTCTCCCTCCCTCCCACCCGCCTGCCTCCTAGCTTTGCCATTTTAATCGGGCTTCCTTGTTTCTTTTTTCCCTGCATCCCGCTTTCTCCCCCGTCCCTCAATCAAGGTTTGCCTGTAAGTACCTGAGCTGACATCGAAGGTGCTTAAAGATGCTGAGCGGCGTTTGGTTCCTCAGTGTGTTAACAGTGGCCGGGATCTTACAGACCGAGAGTCGCAAAACTGCCAAAGACATTTGCAAGATCCGCTGCTTGTGCGAAGAGAAGGAAAACGTACTGAATATTAACTGTGAAAACAAAGGATTTACAACTGTCAGTTTGCTTCAACCCCCCCAGTATCGCATCTATCAGCTGTTTCTCAACGGAAACCTCTTGACCAGACTGTATCCAAATGAGTTTGTCAATTATTCAAATGCGGTGACTCTTCATCTAGGTAACAATGGGCTGCAGGAGATCCGACCTGGGGCATTTAGTGGTCTGAAAACTCTCAAAAGACTGCACCTCAATAACAACAAACTGGAGGTATTGCGAGAGGACACTTTTCTAGGCCTAGAGAGTCTGGAGTACCTCCAAGCTGACTACAATTACATCAGCACCATCGAGGCAGGGGCATTCAGCAAACTGAATAAGCTGAAAGTACTCATCCTGAATGACAACCTTTTGCTGTCTTTGCCCAGTAATGTGTTTCGGTTTGTCCTGCTGACTCACTTAGACCTGAGGGGGAACAGGTTGAAAGTAATGCCTTTTGCTGGTGTCCTTGAACATATTGGAGGAATCATGGAAATTCAGCTGGAAGAAAACCCGTGGAATTGCACCTGTGACTTACTTCCTCTCAAGGCATGGCTGGACACCATTACTGTTTTTGTGGGGGAGATTGTCTGTGAAACCCCTTTCAGGTTACATGGGAAAGATGTGACCCAGCTGACCAGACAAGACCTCTGTCCCAGAAAAAGTGCAAGTGGTGATTCTAGTCAGAGGAGCAGCCATTCAGACACACATGTTCAAAGGCTGACCCCTACAACAAATCCTGCTCTCAACCCAACCAGAGCTCCAAAAGCCAGCCGGCCACCCAAAATGAGAAATCGTCCGACTCCTCGAGTGACTGTGTCAAAAGACCGGCAGAGCTTTGGCCCGATCATGGTGTACCAGACCAAGTCCCCCGTGGCCCTCACCTGTCCCAGCAGCTGTGTCTGTACTTCTCAGAGCTCAGACAATGGTCTAAATGTGAATTGCCAAGAAAGGAAGTTCACTAACATCTCTGACCTACAGCCCAAACCTACCAGTCCAAAGAAACTCTACCTAACAGGGAACTATCTCCAAACAGTCTATAAGAATGACCTCTTAGAATACAGTTCACTGGATTTGTTGCATTTAGGAAACAACAGGATTGCAGTCATTCAGGAAGGTGCCTTTACAAACCTGACCAGTTTACGAAGACTTTATCTGAATGGCAATTACCTTGAAGTGCTGTATCCTTCTATGTTTGATGGACTGCAGAGCTTGCAGTATCTCTATTTAGAGTATAATGTCATTAAGGAAATTAAGCCTCTGACCTTTGATGCTTTGATTAACCTCCAGCTCCTGTTTCTGAATAACAACCTGCTGAGGTCCTTACCTGATAATATATTTGGGGGCACAGCCCTCACCAGGCTGAATCTGAGAAACAATCATTTTTCTCACCTGCCTGTGAAAGGGGTCCTGGACCAGCTTCCTGCTTTTATCCAGATAGATCTGCAAGAGAACCCATGGGACTGCACCTGTGACATCATGGGGCTAAAGGACTGGACCGAACATGCCAATTCTCCTGTCATCATCAATGAGGTGACTTGTGAGTCTCCCGCTAAGCATGCAGGGGAGATACTGAAATTCCTGGGAAGGGAGGCTATTTGTCCAGAAAATCCTAACCTGTCAGATGGGACTATTTTGTCAATGAATCACAACACAGACACACCTAGATCACTTAGTGTGTCTCCTAGTTCTTACCCCGAACTACACACTGAAGTTCCACTCTCCGTTTTAATTTTAGGATTGCTTGTGGTTTTTATCCTGTCTGTCTGTTTTGGGGCGGGGTTGTTCGTCTTTGTTCTGAAGCGTCGAAAGGGAGTGCCAAATGTTCCCAGGAATGCCACCAACTTAGATGTAAGTTCCTTCCAGTTACAATATGGGTCTTACAACACCGAGACTAATGATAAAGCTGATGGCCACGTCTATAACTACATTCCTCCACCTGTGGGTCAGATGTGCCAAAACCCCATCTACATGCAGAAGGAAGGAGACCCAGTGGCCTATTACCGAAATCTGCAGGACTTCAGCTATGGCAACCTGGAGGAAAAAAAAGAAGAACCTGCCACACTTGCTTACACAATAAGTGCCACTGAGTTGCTAGAAAAACAGGCCACACCAAGAGAGCCTGAGCTGCTGTATCAGAATATTGCTGAGCGAGTTAAAGAACTTCCCAGTGCAGGCCTAGTCCACTATAACTTTTGTACCTTACCTAAAAGGCAGTTTGCCCCTTCATATGAATCTCGACGCCAAAACCAAGACAGAATCAATAAAACCGTTTTATATGGGACTCCCAGAAAATGCTTTGTGGGGCAGTCAAAGCCAGACCACCCTTTACTGCAAGCTAAACCGCAATCGGAACCAGACTACCTCGAAGTTCTGGAAAAACAAACTGCAATCAGTCAGCTGTGAAGGGAAACCATTTACAACCCTCTAGCATCAAAGGATGCAGCTCCAGACTGTTGGAAGCACTGCCTTTGCTTTTGTTGTGTCCTCCCTTCCCCAGTGCTAATGGGAGACTGAAAGCCTTTGGGAGATGGGGTGAAGCAATGATCTTGCTCTCGCAAGCTTTCCTTTAAATTATTTTCTCTTTTGCTCTCCTAATCCCGTTCCCCCTCTCTTCTTAGAAACCGTCAGAGAACATGAATGTTTCTACAATGCATTTTTTCATGTATTTTTGTTTAGGTTTCATTTCTATTTTCTTTCTTTTTTTTTCTTTCTTTTTTTTTTCTTTCCCAGTGTGGGAGTGGAAAGAAATGACAGAGAATGAAGGAAAAGTAGGCAAAGTTTTCAAATGAAAACATTTTGTAGAAGATCTCCAAAGATCTTTTGGGACTACAACTTTTTTTTTTTTTTTTTTTTTTTTTTTTTTTTTTTTTGTAAATAATGGTCTATGGTATTGCCATCTTCAGTTACCGAGTATAGGCCTGGGCATCGCTACTTTGTGTGAAAGTGCCTTTGCACTTAAAGACGTAACTTAAATGTTGCTTTTAGCTTTGAAAATTGAAAGTATTTTAATGTGCTGTATTTTTAAAATTGAAATCAATGTAAAATAGATCTATATGTCAACTATATTAAGTCAACGTACAGTTTGCTTGAGTTATAGAAACCAGCCTGTCATCAAACGATTCTAGCTTAGGACTTTATAGATGTAAATGTAAAATATTTCCTTTCTTCTGGGTTTGGTATAAGTGATTTTATTTAAGTCAAGTAAGGGGATTTAACAGTGGACTAGAGGGCATAAGCCACCTCTGGATTAATAATTCATTAATAAAATATATTTAACCCAATATCAGAGTGAATTGAACAATTAATGCCCTTCTGTGAATCATTATTTTACACTAACATGGTCAATGTTTTAGATTATTTTCCTAATTAAGAGTACATTGCACAACTAGTAGTATATTTTTTCTGCATTAGATATTTTTATATATTTAAATGAAACTCTGTATTTCTAACTTTTTAATTGAAACTAATATTTTTTCTGCCTATTGCAACATTTTCTATAAACACATACCAGTAGAGGCCGCCACACACCTCATTTAACCAAGACACAAGAGCCATTAAATACCTTGAAGACTTCAAAGGTAAGATGAAAACTTCCCACGTAAGTTCTCTGCAAATTCAAGACAGCAGAGATAAAAATTACATATCTCAAATTTTATTTCTTTGAGAATCAAAAATTAGACACAGAATTCTTCTCAATTTTCACAAAGAGAGATTTTCCTCTTGATTTTAATTGAAGTGTTAATGAGGTGCTATCAAATCAGGCACTTATTTGCATCTCCAAATCCATTAACAGTTACCTAAACCACAGCAGTAAGCGTCTTTTTTCCTTCTGCCTTCTTGGGGCACGCTTTACTTGAAATTTTTTCTTCTTAGCTTCAGCAAGCCTTTCGTTTTGTTCTTAGCAATCAATTATTTTAACTAACCAACTCTATATAACATTTATGAAGCCTTATTAGACTGTAAATAATTTTTAGATGCAAACATTATTGTATGATTTAAACAAACAGCCTTTCTTTACAACAAAAATAGTTTTGTTTTGTCTATTGTAAATCCTTATGCAACTGGGATGGTGATCAGCATATAAAGTAGTCCAGCTTTTCAATTCCTTATTAAAGCAAGTGATGGCGTCTGAAAGAAGCACACTGTTTCCTTTTCATAAATAGGTTACTGCACATAATAATCCTTTATTATCATGTGGAGATTGAAGTGGATCCTGATAAGTTACTTTTAAAGCATTAAATTGACTAATAGTACATTACCAGTATTAACAATTCATGCTACAGGCTTTCAATTAGAAATTACTTAACTCCAAATCATTTTGATTAATAATTAATGGTGCAAAATGGACTTTTTAAACAACAGAAGGTAATTGTGCCCATATATAAAAGTAAAGGATACTCAAGGAAAAAAAAGATTTTAACAATCTGAAATCCCTGGATATCTACTAACTAATATATTCACTGTTTGCTTAAAAGTCATAATTGCCATTTATATCCATTAGCTCACAACTGAAAATGGTGGGTCAGAGTGATCTACACATATGTATAGAAATTTTCATTTTGTATAAAAGAAGCCAGAGTAGTGAATGAGTCGGACATTCTGGAAAGTGCTTCATCTTTGGGTGACATTTATATATAAATACAAGAGTTTTAAACATTTTCTTAAAGAGGCTTTCCTTTGGTTTAATGGTCAATACATTATACAGAGGCAGATATTTGGGGAAGTAATTGTGAAGGCAAATCAGCATATATCATATTAAGATAGTTTTTATAGGCTTTAACTGTGATTTGATCTGTTAATGACATGATTCTACTTCACTGTTTGTTCTCATTCTCCTGAAAAGTAAAACATGCGTGTTAATGACAAATTAGTTTATTAATCTTAATGAAAAGTAACTTACTTCTCATTCATTATCATGATTTTTTGAAGAGGCCTCCTGGAAGAACTCAAACCCACAAATTCTTTAGCTCAATAATTACTATTCATTTCAATATTTTCATGTTTCTAGATTTGTACTTTATTTACATTGAGTTATAAAATCAAGTCTTTCAGGTATGATACAAATGGTTTTATTTAAAAGCATAATAGCACACCTTGTGTTTTAATTGTTACTGTCAAATGCAAGTATAAGCACTTCAAGATTAATTACTTTATTGACATTCCCACTGGTTGGATTCTGATTTTCTTTATAGGCTCAAGCACTACCAAAGCTATTTTACTTTAAGGATTTTATTTTTAACTCCTCCAGCTGGATATGTTATTCCTTCCCTTACTATTTCACAAGCAGATCGTAATGAGTGTGAGCCTAGCAAGTACTGGTCCAGGCAAGATAGTGGCATTCCTAGGACCCCACCTGGAACAGAACTAGATGCCTGGCCCTACAAAATGTCAAACAGCAATTACTCTACATTCTACTGTTTAATTAGTTACTTTCATGGCTTCTACATATTCCAGTGGGTAAATTTGTACAAAATTCTCAAAAATACTACTCCTCAAACTTCACACCATTGCCAAGAATATTTGGTATGAACTTAGGTCAACCTTCGTGCCTTCTTTCCTCAGGCATTTGGTGAGTAAGAAAAAGACCCTTTAATGTCTTCTTTGTCCTCTGACTTTTAAGTTGACTGACTTTTTCTAAATAATTCCTGTCATAAAGGGCTTAATATTTTAAAGATTTTTAAAGTATATGTAACGAATTAAAGATAGTTTCTGTCATTTCTCAAACTTTGAAAATTCCTTATGATACTATACTACACATTCCAGAAACATACTACATTTGAATGCTAGAGTTAACAAAGCCTTCCAGATGGTTCTCTTACTCAATTTGTTTCCTCATTCATTCATTCATTCATTCACTCATTTAATATATCTTGAGTGCTCTCTTCCCTGGTGCCTGGAGCTGCTGTGTGCAGAGGGGCCACAGATATATAAGACAGGATCTCTAATTGCCTCACCCCATGCCTTCACCCCTACTCCCACTGATACTAAATCCCCCTCCCTTCACAGACCTCCCAAATTTGGTAAGGAGCATAGTACAAAATAGAAGAGAGCTTTACCTGAATGAAAATCACTCCCAGGTAGGCAGTGGGGACAAGAATCCAGTGCAGAAGGTTGAGTTTTAAAATTCTCTGGAGTAAAATATTGAATGAATAAACCATAAATAGACTGGTTACCATGTAAGTGCTATTAACATATCTTTGGAATTACATAGATAAAATGGGAAAATCCCACTAAAATAAACTTAAATCACAGCAGAATTAAGTCCAATTATGGCCTGATGATAGCTATATATTTGTGCTATCTACATCTACTTTGTAAAGTTGAATACCAGAATTGTAAATATAAAAACCACTAATATACTTCAAGTTTTGGGATATTCATGTTTTAGAGGCAACATTTACTATCTATTTTAGTGGCGTAAAAGGTAATATTTTGGCTCACATGCCTTTACCTATACAATAAGAGACTTTAGTGTGTGAGAGAGATCAAAGAACTATGTTTAAGCCTACTTTGCTCCTCACAATGGTCGTGGAAAAAGTGCTGTGTAAATTGAAGTTTTAAAAGAATCAAATTCTATTTTAAGTGCATTAAGGGAGCTACCATTTAGATAAAATTTGGGAATCTCATTAAGAGGCAGAAAACTATTTTATAATGCAAATAACCATTCTATGTGTTTTGTATATTTGGATTTTCAATATCAATTTTGCTTAAAAACAAGTTCACATGCATAATAAGAGTGTGTTTTGTCAGCATTGCTTGTACTATTCATTTCTTGGTTGCTAAGGGCTTATACTTAAAGTCTGCTGCAGTTTTATGTGAATTGAGCTATCTATGATTATGATAGCACAATAGCATTCCTGAACGTCTGGACTAGCAAGCCCATTTCAATACAATTGAACACAGGACTCTTGCTCAACAGCATCTCCCCTCCCAAGACCTTGTTTCCTTAGAGGGTAGACTGACTCCTGTATTCACATCCTATAAAGTGCTTAGGAATACAGGTTTTATTAAAAAAATACATATGTTACTATGTAAACATATTGAATTGCATGTGTGTTGGAAATTTTTAGCAGTATTTTAGCTTGAAAGTATGTGTACAAATTCTGTTAGCTTAGTTGCAAATAATTGTTCTCAAGTTGTTGGAATAAATGGCAAATGAAACAATTTATTATGTAAATAAATTCTTGTGCCAAATAGTGACATTGTTTAAGAAAATAAATGACATATTTTGGGCTGTTAATAGGCAAATGAAATACTGAAAATGTGATCAAATTATATTGTATTTTATTGGATAAACTGTTTAGTTATTTTATGCTGTAGTTAGCTTTCAGTTAATAAATAAATATTCACTAAAAATGCATGTTTTGGATTAGTTAGAAAAGTCTTTTTTGGATTTGTTTTTTGAGACAAGATCCTCCTGGCTACCCTGGAGCTAGCTATTTATATCATGCTGGCCTCAAACTCACAGAGATCTGCCTGCCTACTCCTCCTGAGTGCTGAGATTAAAGGTTTGTGCCACCACACCCAGCCCTAGTTTTTTGAATCTTAAGAATTAATAGCAAAGGTGACAGCCAAAATAAGAATAAGGCTTTCAAGATAGATTTAGTTATTCCAGAGTCTAGGCTAGAAGTGCAGTTGATTCGTGTTCCCCTGGGAAATAGCTTTGTAAACAGTATCACATCATTTTTATTTTAAAATATTATTTTACATTTAGCGTATAGTGCCACTTTGTCCTAATTATCTGTCAGATTGTTACCTGAAAATTTGCAACAGTTCAATCATCACAGAATGTTGAAAAAATCTAGTAATCTATGGTACTGTCTAGCTCACAAACTGACTACCAAACAGGCAGCATAATTGAATTAATCCTTAATGGATTCCTTTAGAAGTTAAGCCTTTTTTTTATTTCATACTGCTATCACTTCATGATAAAAATTGCTTTAGTGAATGGATGAGTGAATTGCTGAGATGTTGATTCTTATATGAAGACTGAAGAAAAGGTTGAAACCCAGAGAATCTAAGTTCATAGTAACCATGGATGATTGGCTGTTGTAGGAACTCTTAAACATTTAGTTATAAGATGTTTACAACATAATACACACACACACACAGAGACACACACACACAGAGACTTACACACACCACATAGACACACAGACATACACACACACACACACACACATCCCATACGGGAATAGAAAAGTAGGTTAGGCTAATAGGCAGGAAAAATTTATCAAACGTTTACATAAAGTGGGTTCCAACTTCTAGTGATACTATGATTTGTCCATTGAACTCAGTGATATCATTCTAAAGCACAAAAGTTGCTTTAATGATTGGCTATGTGACTGCTCTTTCATTGGCTATAGGAAACATTTGATTATGAATTGAGTAAAATTTCACTGTGACAAGTTTAAATGATATTTTTTGCCAGAATCCAACCGGCTTCTTCAGTCTTCCAGATAGGAGAGGATCAAGCCTATATCAAATACCAATTCTGTCAGAAAAGAATGGTTTCAAAAATTATTATTTATACAAAATAAGAATCTACAGGTTGTATTTCCCTGAGATGAGTCCTACAATGTGAGGTATTGACCTTACAGGGATTGTAAAGGTGCCAAGATGATCATAGATGTCACTGGACCTTCACTGTTCAGTTGGAACAATCATAGATGTCACTGGACCTTCACTGTTCATTTGGAACAATCATAGGTCTCACTGGACCTTCACTGTTCAGTTGGAACAATCATAGGTCTCACTGGACCTTCACTGCTCAGTTGGAATAGTAATGGACTGGATGAACTTAACGGATCTCTTATACTTGGGTATTTAATGATCTAGGCCACACACACACACACACACACACAC
Organism: Mus musculus; assembly: GCF_000001635.26. NCBI lineage: Eukaryota > Metazoa > Chordata > Mammalia > Rodentia > Muridae > Mus > Mus musculus. The sequence continues at coordinate 66,662,908 of NC_000086.7, forward strand.
ACACACACACACACACACAAAAGATTGCTACAAATGAAAGAAGGACAGTCAGGCAATAATTACTCAAGTAGGAAAATCTCTTTCCTTACTTTTCATGTCAGAACTCTATTTTGGATATAGTTCTAACCTTATTCTGTCTCTACAGGACTCAAACGCATAATTTACCTCAGGTTAACATTTCTTCATAAATTTAACTTAAAAGGCTTAAACACTTGTAAAAACTTCTTGTATAATGATAACATCTTACCATTTTTGTGTGTGGGGGGTAGGCATTAAGAGTTTTCCACATATTTGTTTTTCAAGAGGATTATCAGTTCTCTTGATGAATGATTTTAGCTATTCTGTGTGGTGACTAAACAGATTAAAATTTGAATCCCTCTAGGAAGACCACATCATCATAGAGAAGGAAAAGCCACACATCACCCACTGAATTGTTCATAACTGCCCACTTTTAGTCAACATTTACAAGGTTTTCTCATGAAAGAAACTGATGGACCTTTGGACAAATCAGTTGAGCTTGAGAAATCGAGTGATTCATTGCAGTGAGCAATGCACTAAGCTGACAAGCGGTATGAGGTCTCTTACTGCTTGGAAATTGCAGTGGTAGTTTTAATGCTGGGCCAGTGTGTTCCTATCTGATCAAATAGATTTTAACTGGAAACAAAGAATTAAACACCTCAACTTTATAATGCTTTGCTGTCATATTTTTGTAAGACTGGAAAAAGAAAGCAAAGTCCCTTCAAGAAGTTCTGCTCCTAATTTCTGACTGGCTTGTTAAATAATGCTATTAAAAGGAAGTAAAGGTTATCTTTGTCCAAAAAAAAATAAAATTCTCCAAAGAACAATTAAAATGATGCTAGTTAATAATTAACTATTTAATCTCAGTATGATTACGTTTGAAATACCTAACTTAAACATTTAAAGCCATTATTTTTAAACTGCATTGTTTAGATTTTGTTTTTAGCAAGTTCAGTTTCTGTACAAATATGAAATCAGAACAGAGGATAAATTAATAATTCTTCTGTTTATAGATTGAAATGGGGCAAAGCCTTGGCTGGCATTGTTTGTTTGATTTTTGTTTTGTTTTGTTATTGTTTTGCTTTGTTCCTTAAGTCAGATTTCTTGAGTTTATTGCCAGAAGAAGTTTACCAGAGTCTCAAATGATTTATAATGCAGTCACAATTCTCTTTTGTCTCCTGCATTCTTATACATCAGAACCCCCACAATAATAATATGTAACATAAAACCATTTTCTAAATTTTCATTAAGCAAAACGTGAATGTATTTTCATTCATTAAAATACTACATCATTCTCAAGCTGGAAGCATTATATTTTCAACAACTATCAACCTGTTCTACAACATACAAATTTTAAAAAAAATTACCCTAAAAATTCTAATGCTCCTTTTGTCTTTAATAAACTCTAAAATTATTCTTTTCCCACGACCTTATTGCACTCTTAAATATTAAAACTGTGAATTAATTTACACAAAGAGTATGTGTAATTTCTGGTAGCTCTTATGTGGTACCAGATTGTCTCTAAAAATATGATTGGTGGAATGCTCACTGTGTGCTGGATACTCAAACAGATGCTGGTGCACATCTAAAACAAATCCACAAGTGCTCCTCAAGGCCAAGTGTGTATTCAATACTAGAACAATATTCTGGGGCTAATGGAAAATTCACTAGCTACCAAATCTTCTTAAGGCCACCAGAATATCAGGAAAAACTTGAAATAAGACTTAGTAAAATAATAAAAACCTGAAATAAGACTTAATAAAATGGTCAGGGGACTTAAAAAAATGGGCAACATTATTTATTTATCTTTGGAAGGAGAAAAAGATCAATAAGGACTAGACTAGTACTTCCTGGAAAAGGCTCTTGGAACAAAGGGATACCATAAAGAGTCTAACATTTAAACGGCTTGGGGCATTATGCAACTTGAAAATGAAGACAGGAGTAAGCATACACAGAAATGTAAAAGAAATGGAAAGGCAAGCTTAATCTATCTTTGCTGGTTCTGAAAGGCAGATGAAATTTAAACTCAGTTCCATAAATCATGGGAGGCTTTTAAAACAAAACAAAGATTATGGAATGCTATGGGGGACATTTGCGATAGCACTGGAAATGTAAATGAGGAAAATACCTAATAAAAATATTAAAAAAAGAATTGCATGAGGCCTGATAAAGTATTTCATGTGCATTTCTAAAGTTAACCTGTATAGTTACCAAATGAGACTTTAATATCTGTGTTTCAATTAAGGAAACTAAGGTTTCTGGAGTTCTAGTGCTGACTGCAGTAACCTACTGAGTATTTGTAGAAAGCAAGTGGTTCAGTAGTGCCAGCATAGAGACAGTATGATGAAAAGGGAGCATACAGAAATTTAAGACTTGGCTCTGTCATCAATAGTTCTGCAACTTTGGGCAAATCACTTAACTTCCCTGGATCCAGTTTTCTTGATCTGAAACAAGTTACAAAGTTTTGCCTTACAAAATGGTTATATGGATCGGTAACTTAATATTTAAAAAATAAAATATTTCTTATACAAAATTAATGTAGCAAATGTGTCACTTGAAACCAATTCTCATTGAGTTTAAACTCTTGAATATTCCACTACTCGATCTTACTGCTTTAAAAGAGAATCCATAACCCATATGGAAGAAAAGAGTGAGTTGAACATTTGGGTAGAGAGGGTACTGACACCAGGAACTGTTATGGCCAGGTAGAACTAAGGGAGTGAGTCTCTGAAATTAGCTTCTAGAAAGATGAAGGTGAGAGACCCTGCTCATACATTCAACCACTGGCTGGGATGTCTACAAATTGAGCATACAGATTGATCTTTAGAAAGCCATGTTTATCATCAGTAGATTCTCAGCAAGATAAAATTCAGACTCCAAGGAAAAGGCATAAGATAAAATGGGTAAGGAGACACTTGTAGAGCTTTACTATGAGAATAGTATTCTAAGGCCATCTGAAGAGGAATTTTAGGCTTCTTTGATACTTACAAAAGCCATCTGGGTTTAATATGTTTTAATACTGAATTTCTTAACTTGAAACTTATACAACCATGTCCAAGAGCTCAAGTTTAGATGTTTCCTGCACTTACCTTAACGTCCCACTGCCTTGGTACCTAAAGAAGTTATGAATCATTATTTCTACAAGACAGAAATTCACCATATAAACTAGAGTAGCATTGAGTTTATGAGAATTCTGCCTTCCAAAGGCTGAGATTATAGGTGTGTGCTACCTCTATAAATCATTTTGGAAGGATTCTGTTTGTTTGTTTGTTTTTTTCTAGCTTGCACCAAGACTTCTAAGTTATATAATTCCTCCTGTGTTCATGACACCAGTGACTCGACTGACTTGCCTAAGGCAGAGCTATTTCTAATAGTTCCACTATTTTATAATTATCATACAACCCCTTATTTTTGTGACTACCTGTGTCTTATTACATTGCCCTCTCTTATGAGATCTTGAAGTAAACATAATTATGGATTCTTTGGCTTTTAGGCAGTTTTAATTTGCATTTTTGACAATGTTTTTAGGAATTTAGGATATATACATGAGTTAAAGCTATGTGAGTCGGGGGTTACACATGTCCGTTTGGTGCATAGCCTGTTGTTGCCTCCACTTTATACTGCTGATGAAAGTAGTTAGGTGCTTCGCTGTATGAGAAGAGAAATTCTGTTTCTGTAGGGTAGAGAAAAACGATTTGGTATGGTTTGAGTGTATTTCTTAAGGGAACACTTTTGGACTTAAACATCTTCCCACTATATCTGCCCCTGCTCCCTAAGAATAACCTCCAGTGAGGCCAGATTTCACTCATAAGTTCTTACCTAAAATAAGTAAGTAATGTTTTTACATTAATATTATGAAGAAAAAGAAACCTTTCAAAGAGAAAGGAGCTTAGAAAAGTTGACACAGTAATTTAGAGCAGGGGTGGAAGTGATGAAATCTTGATTCACAGGATTAGAATATTTCGATTACATTCTATTGCATAATTGTAAACTAAATTGTCTCAAAAAGCCTTTGAGAGTTTCTATTAAATGGCACCTAGATAAGCTTTCATAGCAAAGATAAGTTATTCATAGCAAAGCTCCTTAAATAGTAAATTAGAAAGGTCACATCCTGACAACTTTGTACAAGCATAAACTCCCCTGACCCCCATGTAGAGATTTCGATCAAACATTTGTCAGGTACATAGGAGGAATTCATTGCCAAACATTATAGCTATCTTAGAAGCCCAAAGAATTCAGTACCTAGAGTCTCTTAACTACATATCAATCTTTTGTTTATATCTGACCCACTAAATAAAGGCCTGACTCAGAATGCAAACAAATGAGTTGTACTGAGAACATTGCTTTTAATGCTGTATTTGTTTTTTTTTCTCTCTTTTTTTTCTCTTTCCATTTTTTATTAGGTATTTAGCTCATTTACATTTCCAATGCTATACCAAAAGTCCCCCATACCCACCCACCCCCACTCCCCTACCCGCCCACTCCCCCCTTTTTGGCCCTGGCGTTCCCCTGTTCTGGGGCATATAAAGTTTGCATGTCCAATGGGCCTCTCTTTCCAGTGATGGCCGACTAGGCCATCTTTTGATACATATGCAGCTAGAGTCAAGAGCTCCGGGGTACTGGTTAGTTCATAATGTTGATCCACCTATAGGGTTGCAGATCCCTTTAACTCCTTGGGTACTTTCTCTAGCTCCTCCATTGGGAGCCCTGTGATCCATCCATTAGCTGACTGTGAGCATCCACTTCTGTGTTTGCTAGGCCCCGGCATAGTCTCACAAGAGACAGCTACATCTGGGTCCTTTCGATAAAATCTTGCTAGTGTATGCAATGGTGTCAGCATTTGGATGCTGATTATGGGGTGGATCCCTGGATATGGCAGTCTCTACATGGTCCATCCTTTCATCTCAGCTCCAAACTTTGTCTCTGTAACTCCTTCCAAGGGTGTTTTGTTCCCACTTCTAAGGAGGGGCATAGTGTCCACACTTCAGTCTTCATTTTTCTTGAGTTTCATGTGTTTAGGAAATTGTATCTTATATCTTGGGTATCCTAGGTTTTGGGCTAATATCCACTTATCAGTGAGTACATATTGTGTGAGTTCCTTTGTGAATGTGTTACCTCACTCAGGATGATGCCCTCCAGGTCCATCCATTTGGCTAGGAATTTCATAAATTCATTCTTTTTAATAGCTGAGTAGTACTCCATTGTGTAGATGTACCACATTTTCTGTATCCATTCCTCTGTTGAGGGGCATCTGGGTTCTTTCCAGCTTCTGGCTATTATAAATAAGGCTGCTATGAACATAGTGGAGCATGTGTCCTTCTTACCAGTTGGGGCATCTTCTGGATATATGCCCAGGAGAGGTATTGCTGGACCTAGAAACATGTCAATTATTGAAGGTATTGAAAACACTGGTGGGACCAAAAAGTCTACACTATATCTTTGGCTCAACAGTTAGGGTTTATGTTCATATTTTAAAATAGAAGTACTCAGCATATTGCCTACTGATCACTAGCCTAATAAAATCCCAATAGTGCCAAGCAGTGCAAAAGCCCTAAGCCTATGGGAGAGGCTGACTGCTTTGTTCCCTCAAACATAAAAGGGGTAGAGGTTTAAGAACCAAATTCTTAATTCTGTTTCAGGGCTGGTCAGATGGCTCTAGATTCAGAAAGCCTTTTCCTATAACAGATAAAAGATGCAGAATCACAATAGAGAGCCCCTTCAGGACTTAAAAATGTGTAGCACTGTCTGTTTCATGTTAATTTATTCTAATAATTTTAACATTATTGAACTCTATTTATGATTAGTAGACATAATGTAACCTAGTGATTTTAGAAAAAAAATTGTAAGCTTTAAATAACTTAAGTTTTAGGCTTATTCCTTTTTATTGACAAATAAAGAATTCTTTATGGTTTTAGTTAACAGAAGGACTAGTAGGTTAAAACTGGCAATGCAGAAGCTCAGCAGTAGAGTACAGGCTCCTCTTCTGGAAGACCCAGGTACAAATGCCAGCATCTACAAGGGGTCCAGAATCCTTTGTAATTCCAGTTTCAGGGGATCCAGTGCCCTCTCTGGTTTTCATGGGCACAGGCAAAATACCCATATATTTAAAAATTATTTTAAAAATGAAAAACAATCATACTGTGGCTTTAAAAATAGCAAGATCTTTGCTTCAATGATGTAACCACTGAAAAGTTGCCAATTCTCCAGTAAATAACCTGTCAACTATGTTCATGCAAGAAA